>NC_137051.1:14787500-14812500 GCF_032717465.1 Coenobita brevimanus
AGGAAAGTAGGGAGTGGAGGGAAATGCGCACAGTGGAGGAAAGTGGGAAGTGGAAAGTGGAGGAAACTAAAAAAGGGACGAAGATGTGCCCAATAACAGCAAGCACAAGTGGATGAAGATGGCTGGAGAGAGAGAGAGAGAGAGAGAGAGTGTGTGTGTGTGTGTGTGTGTGTGTGTGTGTGTGTGTGTGTGTGTGTGTGTGTGTGTGTGTGTGTGTGTGTGTGTGTAAGCGAAATTAGGTACTACCTTGCGGAGTCCTAGGCCGTCCTGCTGACCTGATATTCCCAATGCTCTCTCTCTCTCTCTCTCTCTCTCTCTCTCTCTCTCTCTCTAAAATTCCAAACGCCTGACATAAAAACCCAATGAGCTTATCTCCCTCTCCGTCCATCCTCGGTAAAATAATATCTTCATTGACTTTCTAAAACGCAGGACGGACGCCACCATGGACGAATAAGGGACTATCTTGATTCCCGTCCATCGTATGAAAACAATATTATAATGTTTAGGAACATCGATTACTTTTAAAATTCCAAAGCCGCTCTCAATTGGGCTTTTGAATCTGCCTGGCTCCTCGTCCTTAGTCATGTATTTTGCATCTTAACCATTAACCACTTCACTGGCGCTGGAGGGGGATGCCTTGACGAGATGGCACCGACATAATCGAGCCGTGGAGCTGCCCAGTTACACGAGCATCCCTTACCTCCCTCCCTACCTCACGAAAGGAGGATGCTGGACTGCAGGAAAAGGGCAACGTCAGCCTGCAGTCCACCGGGTTCACGTCCAAATAAAGCCGAGGTTGCAGTACTAATACTCAAATTATCACTTCACTGATATATTCTAATGTTATTCTTGGTACCTTCGGACGAACTTATTCACCTTGAAAGAGAGTTTTCGACCTGGATGGGTTATACACAGACTTCATTAATCAGTTCAGTACGAGAGGTTTCCCAAGCTGAATAATATCGTGCGAAGGGAACAATACAATGTAAAGATTACATAACTGAGTTTGAGGTCGTAACAACACTCAGTTATATATAATTATTTCACACGGACATAAATTTGCGGTGACTCAGTAATAATAACAACTTCACCTTCTGATCTGTGTATACTCAGTGTCAGGGGTACGAAATCGGACCATTGGCGGATACGTAAAGTTCGTGCGGGTAGTTTGTTCTTTCATATGCGACTACTTGTCAGACGTTTACAGACAATGCCACACATCCAAAGATTGTCAATACAATACTTCATTGTTAACATGCACTACTCTCACTACAGTCACCCCTTCCCCATTCGTACATCGTCAGCATGGGGGAAAGGTTAATTCATGTCATGACCCTCCCTCCGAAGAGAATGTCCAGACTTCATACAGACTGATAGACACATCCGACACATGAACATCATTTATAAGTTATCCGAAATTTAAAAGTTAACAGGCTTTACAGGGTTCTGGGCAGCATCCAAGACTTTAAATCGCAGAACATACAGATTTTTACTCAGGCAGACAGGAATCTAATAGTCTCTTTGTGCAATTGTGTAGGCGTGCTTTTCTGCTGTATGTATGTACTCGGTGTGATTGTCTTCCTGATTGTACTCGTATTTATGTATGTATATATGAGTCAGTCTTAGGCACGAATGTATAAATGTGTTGTCAGTACATAGTTATGTTTTGTATTCATGTATATACGTGTAAAAACTATTTCTCCCTCTATCTATCTATCTATTAATGTGTGTGTGTGTGTGTGTGTGTGTGTGTGTGTGTGTGTGTGTGTGTGTGTGTGTGTGTGTGTGTGTGTGTGTGCGCGCCTGTTATGACTGTACGCATACATATACGTATTCTCGCAATTACAGTATAAAAATGTTCATGCCCTCACGTACACTCAGGCCCCACTCTCCCCACCCATCCACCGCAATAACCCGTACGGACAGGCGAAAGCCAGGGGGGAGGTGAATAGTAATGAGGATAGAGTGAGGATGGAGGTAAAGTGTGAGAAACTGAGTGAAGGAGATGGTGGTAGATGAAAAGGATAGGTGAGTGGACGCATGGTTGGATAGGAGAGTGGATAGATGAGTGGATAGGAGAGTGGATAGATGAGTGGATAGGAGAGTGGATAGGAGAGTGGATAGATGAGTGGATAGGTGGGTGGACAGGTAGGCTGATGTAGGTTGACAGATGGGAAAATTGGTGGGTGGATGGGCTGGTGGACTGGCGGTTTTACGGGTCAGTGGACGGGTGGGTTGAGAGGTGGGTGGAAAGGTAGATGGATAGGAGGGCTGAGAAGTGGGTGGATAGGCGGGTGAAAAGGCGGTTGACAGGTGGGTGGGTGGTTAGAAGGATAGGTGGATTGATGAGTGGGTTGATCCGTGGATAGTGGGTGGGTAGGTGGATGGATAGGAGAGTGAAGATGTGAAGAGACAGTGGATAGGTGGGTGCATGGATGGGTGGATAAGCATGTTTATAGGTGGGTGGATGGATGAGTGGATAGCTGGGTTTATAAGTGGGCTGACAGGTGGATTGGCGAGTGGATAGGTGAGCTGATGGGTGGATGGCTAGGTGGATGGATGGGAGTAAAGACGCGAACAGTCAGAGTGGATAGGTGGGTGTGATTGCCGGACCTCCACCCAGTCCATTTAAGTAGAGCAAAAAAAAGAAGAAAAAAAAAGCCATCCACTTAGATAACAACCACAAAGGCGTTAACCCGGAGTCTGCCGCCCCCTTACTCTCTCTCTCTCTCTCTCTCACACACACACACACACACAATGACGAATGTAGTTTAGCACATAATCTCTCATCTTACCTCACTGTTTCTTTATATATGCGGTATACTCTCCCTACTCTAAACATCTACTGGTCTCCACCTACTCGTCCATTACCTACCCCTGTATTCCCGCTTGTATCTACTCATCCACTGGTCATGGTTTAGTCCCCTTTTTTGCATCAACAGATAACATATGGACAATCGAGGTAACGGAGAGCCAACCGACAGATGGAAGGAGAAGAAGAGGCAGAGATGATACGTGTAGGTGAAAATGAGAGGAAGAGATGATAATTATGGAGAGATGAAAATGAGAGGAAGGGGTAGACAGCGATGATAATGATGAAAATAAGAGGATGGAATTGACAGTGGTAATATGGAGAGATGAAAACGAGAGGAAGGGGTAGACAGAGATGATATGGAGAGACAGAAATGAGAAGAAGGAGTAGACAGAGATATGAAGAGTTGAAAATGAGAGGAGGCAGAAAGAGATAATGTGGAGAGATAATTATAACTCCTAAAACTTCTAAAGTGGATGAAACAGGATAAAAGCCAACAGGTCAGAGTGGAGAGTGATGGGAGAGGCTACTGCAATAGGTTGATGATGTTGATATTATTATGTGGTTCTTCATCTCTAAACTCTTGCTAATGACTCTCTCTCTCTCTCTCTCTCTCTCTCTCTCTCTCTCTCTCTCTCTCTCTCAGGGTCGAATCTAATCATGTGGAACTGATTCTTCCTCCATTGATAAGTATAATGGTCACGCTCCCACGATGAGAGAGAGAGAGAGAGAGAGAGAGAGAGAGAGAGAGAGAGAGAGAAACTTATCAATGTGGATATGAAAATGAATGAAACCGACTGAAGACAGTATGAATAAAATGACAAAATACGTTCAAGGAGAGAAGCGGTTAATGATAAGGAGAATAGCATCATCACCATCATCATCAGACCTTTTTCACATACCAATACTACTACTACTATAAACTACTACCACTGCTACAACAACTACTGCTACTACTACTACCATTACTACTACTACTACTAGTAATAATAATAATAATAATAATAATAATAATAATAATAATAATAAAATTGAAGGATACAAACAACTCCCACACAAATACGAGTATAACAAACAGCCAGCGCCCCATCAGCCATGCATGGTATAAGCGTGTAAGACTACGCTCCCCTAAGCCACAATAATTACGGGTTGGTGACCAGCCAAAGTCCCTGGTGGCATTATATATCCAAAAACACTCGAGCCACCTCTTGGGGATTCGAATCGACGCGCAGAAAATAAGACCTTCGCCTCCCAACTGGAAGAAACGGTACATAATAAACCCTCTGAGTGCCCCGGGTTTTCTTATGCTGAATTTAATCGTCTGATAAAACATGGAATAGAATCTGCTGGTATTAGCTGGAATAAAGTCGTCTGTAATTAGCTGGTATTAAATCATCCGGTATTAGTTGCAATAAACCTTCTGGCATTACCGAAAACAGAATCGGATGTATTAGCTGAAATAAAGGCGTTTGTAATTAGCCGCAATAAAATCGGCTGACATTTGCAGAGAAAATCGTCTGATCCTCCCTGAAATAGATAACACACCAGGTAAAAACGACACACACATTTATTTATATGCCCTAAGTCTATAGAAGAACCTCGGCTCAGTGGACTAAAGGTTCAGTGATAATCATAACGTTGTAACTTATATCTCTATTTTAACTCTGAAAATACTAGAATCTGTATCTTAGAAAACAAACTGATTATAAGGAAGACGTGAAGAATACGGCCAACATGTCTTACTTCGTACAACATCCTATCTGTCTATCTGTAAATTCGTACAACATCTGTCTATCTATCTATAGCCTGACGCCTTAATCCAGTAATGGGTGGTCACAAACAAATCGCCTTCATGTCGCCCTTTCCCCTGCCATTTTGCTGCTTTCCCCCAACTCACACAGCCCCTCTCTCGTATACCTCTCTACTCCATCCCTCCATCTCGATCTGTCTCCCCCTCCCTCTCCTCCCCTCCACCTCCCTCACATACACTCTCCTAGTTAGTCTTTCACTCTCCATCCTCTATTACAACTTATACATTAACAACTACGGTACTGTATATGTGGCACAGACCTCGCCCACGCCTCGGATCTCTCGCCTTAATATGATCTAGATTATCGTCCTTTGGCAGCTTATATCACTTAGTTCAGTGACAAAGATAATCCTACGGCCCTACATCCTACTAATAGCACTTTTTCGTGACTAGCGTCATCAGATAGTCCTACTCCAGTGTTACCACTCAGCACTGATGATGAAGAAATAAGATTTTAGGCCAAGTTAATATAAAATAAGACTACAGGTATGCTCTCATCTAACAAAAATCCCTAACCCCTTTCAGCTCGGCTGATGGCAAAGGTGCAGATAAAAGGGAGAGTAGATTTGACTAGTGACCAAGGAGACTCATTCATACCTCATAACCAAAGCTCAGTGAATGCCATGCAACCAAGACTTCATATTCAAGTTGTTAGTCTAGCCAAGTTCCGTCAGATGAAAACAAACCGACTACAGTTCCCAGTGTCTGTAAATAAAGACGTCTGGAGAAATCCGATGTCGATGTACTTAGTTTCCTTTTGTGGAGGATTCGGTACATGATAATTCTCTTTTTATTTATATCTTTTAGTTATAAGTGTGGATGGTCTCTCTCTCTCTCTCTCTCTCTCTCACACACACACACACACACAAGGCTGGTGATTTCAGTTCGCTTCAGCACCCATTCCAAGCCCCACTGCCAGTCTATCTCCCACCGCAGGTGCGGAGAGTAGTGCACTGAAATAGGCCACAGCCGAAAAAGTCATGGGGTGGAATACGGAGGAGGAGGAGGAGGAAGAGGAGAAGGAGGAGGAGGAGGAGGAGGAAGAGAAAAAGGAGGAGGAGGAGGAGGAAGAGAAAAAGGAGGAGGAGGAGGAGGAAGAGAAAAAGGAGGAGGAGGAGGAGGAAGAGAAAAAGGAGGAGGAGGAGGAGGAAGAGTAGAAGGAGGAGGAGGAGGAGGAGGAAGAGAAAAAGGAGGAGGAGGAGGAGGAAGAGAAAAAGGAGGAGGAGGAGAAGAGAAAAAGGAGGAGGAGGAGAAGAGAAAAAGGAGGAGGAGGAGGAGGAGGAAGAGAAAAAGGAGGAGGAGGAGGAGGAAGAGAAGGAGGAGGAGGAGAAGGAGGAAGAGAAGGAGGAGAAGGAGAAGGAGGAGGAGGAGGAGATGGAGGAGGAGGAGATGGAGGAGGAGGAGGAGGAGGAGGAGGAAGAGAAAAAGGAGGAGGAGGAGAAGGGGGGAAAGTATAAGGAGGGGCGAAGACGGACGAAGATGAAGCAAAGAAAAATAAAGGAGGCGAAAAAATGGAAGATGAAACGAGGAAGAAATGTAAAGAAGGAGGTGGCGAAGATGAAGGAAGACGAAAAAAGAGGAAGAGTAAATAAGGAGTCTAAGAAGAAGAAGAATGGATGAATACGTCACAGTACCGAATGCATCATGCTACTGAATGCGACACAAAACCGCACAGTACCGAATACGTTAGATTACTGAATGCTCCACTGTGACGAGCCGAGTCGGTAACAATACCCGGTAGTGACAGTGCGGGAATGTGTGTGTGTGTGTGTGTGTGTGTGTGTGTGTGTGTGTGTGTGTGTGTGTGTGTGTGTGTGTGTGTGTGTGTGTGTGTGTGTGTGTGTGTGTGTGTGTGTGTGTGTGTGTGTGTGTGTGTGTGTGTGTGTGTGTGTGTGTGTGTGTGTGTGTGTGCGTGCGTGCGTGCGTGCGTGCGTGCGTGCGTGCGTGCGTGCGTGCGTGCGTGCGTGCGTGCGTGCGTGCGTGCGTGCGTTTTCATTGCGAGGTCCGCCAACCTTCATGTCAGTACAAACTAAAGTGACGCCGTTGTGAAGGATAACAGGCCTTGCCGTATACGGAGCTAAGTTCAAATTTAGTGAGGATGAGAAGAGGAAGAGCGATAACGAGACGGGGCAGTGAATTAATGTAGAAGAGGGAAAGTGTTAAATGAAGGCCTCGTTTTTTTTTTTTTTTTTTTTTTTTTTTTTTTTTTTTTAATGGCGACAAGAAAGTAACGAAGGCTTACAGGCTGCAAAACCTGTTCTTTCCTAAGAAAAAAAAAAAAAGCCAAATTGAAGGTTGGTTTGAGATGCCTGAAGACACTGAATTTCAAGACTCATGTCACCTCAACTTGGCCCAGATTTTCTTTCTTTTGCGGCTTATTTCACGAAGCTCAGTGGTTGAAAAGGGGAACGCTACGGTTACACATTCTATTCAAAGCACTTTTCATAACTGACATCATATTTTTCTGCTAATCTCTTGCAATAACTCAGCAATGAAGATAAAGAGAAGGCAATTTTAGGCTAAGAATAAAAGGAGTATAGAGAGAAACGCAGAATAAGGACGACAGTTCCAGAGTGCTTTGCTGCATACATGAAAGACTGAGAGTGCCGAGTGACTCCATCAGCGAGTTGGACAGAAAAAGAATGAGAATGTGTAGGTAGAGAGGTGTTGTATGCTTGCTGTAGGGAGAGAGGAATGCAAGAAGAGTTGAAAAGGACAGTGACCAGAGTAGCTACTAGCACGTAAGGAGAGTCAATAGTAGCATTAGAAGAAAAAACTTAATCAGAAGAGCGAGTTAATGAGACGAACAACCTTAATGTGCCAGTCTGCACTACGAGGTTAATCAAGGTACATTATTAACTTTTGCATAATCCTAATGTTAACCAAAATTCTGAGACGTAACTGTGGAATTAACATCCGAGTTCCTTAAATGAATTTCCGGGTGAACAGGTAAAGTGGAAAACAAACTTTGGCCAAGAGACTGGCCGGTCCGAGAATGGAAAGGTGTAGGGAGTAATTGAGAGAAGTCGCGAATGACGGGGACTAGAAGCATTTTTATGACTGCAACTTTGGATGAACTCTGGGATTAGGCGACTGCAAAAAAACGTACATACATGCATTCAGACAAACAGACAGGCAGATAGAGAGACATGAATACAAATAAATGGATACATATATACAGTAGAGAGAGAGATAATTCTTGTATATACAGATCACATTTTGTAGTTACGTGTAAAATGATGCTGACATAAGCTTTCTTCCATCTTTTTATTATTCTTTCAATCTCTGTATGAACTACATGTACGTTATTCCCCCCCCCTGTCTGTCTGTCTGTCTCTGTCTCTCTGTCTGTCTCTCTCTGTCTCTGTCTGTCTGTCTGTCTGTCTGTCTCTCTCTCTCTCTCTTTCTCTTTCTCTCTCTCTCTCTCTCTCTCTCGCTAAACCTGTCTTCTTTTTCAGCTTTCTCTTCCCTTTCCACTCTTTTCTCCTTTCTATCTTCAACTCCTCCCTCACCCTTTACCCGCCCTCTTCCTCTTTTTCTGAACACATTTTTTCTTCTTCTTTCTCTCCTTTCATCTTCTAACTTTCTTTCTTTCTCCTTTCCCGCCTCTTAAAACTCCCTTCTCCATTCCCTTAGTCTTTATCTTTCCCTCTTCCTCCCTTCCTTTCATCTCTACTTCTTCCCTTCCTCCTTGTCTCCTAATTCGTCAATATTCCTTCTCTCCTCACAACCATTTTTTTTTTTTTTTTTACCTGGGCATTATAGTGTAGGTAACAACAGCAGATTTTATTCAGCTTAACAGAGACTGATTAAGCTGTTCTGCCTAATTATGTTACCTTCCCTTATTCTCTCTTTCATTTCCTCTCCTTTCCATCCTCCTTCTTACATTATCCTTCGTTGTCTTTAACCTTTTTTATCTCTAGTTTTTTCCTTCATACCTTATCGTCTTTATCTTACATTTCTTCCTGCTCTTCATTTTTCTCCTTTTTCCTCCTGTTCTCTTCTTTCCGTCATTTCATTTTTCCCATTTATCTTCTTTTTCTTAACCTCTCATAATTTTCATCTTTCTGTTTTTCTTTTCCCCCTTTTCCCTCCTTTCCTTAGCCTCTACTTTCTTTCATCATCTTTTCTTTAATTTTTCTTACTTTCCTCACTTACTTCACCTCGCCTCGTTCTTTCTTTCTTTACTCCCTTTTTATACCTTCCTCCCTCATTCCATCCCTTCCTTCGTCCTTCTTTACATCATCTCCCGCGTCACCTATCCTCCTACCTATCTTGTTTTTATTTCTCATTTCTCCCTTATTTCACTTCCTCCTCCTCCCTTCATTTCGTTTCTTTCCTCCCTTCCTTCATTTCGTTTCTTTCCTCCCTTCCTCACTTCGTTTTTCCTCATTCCTTCCTCCCTGTCACCCTTCTGTCTTTTCTCCCTCGTCTTCACCACTCCTTCCTACTTTTTTTTCCCCCCTTCTTTCTTTTACCTCCCTCGCTTCACCTCTCCTCCCTACCTTCTTGTCGCATTCTTTCTTTCCTCTGTCGTCTTCACCACTCCTTCCTTCCTTCACCTCAACCTTTTTCATTCCTTCCTCACTTCTTCTCACCTTTTTTCCTTCCATCCATCGCTTTTACCTCCTTTTCACAGTCTTTCCTACCTTTCACCCATGTTTTTCGTTCATGTCATTCCTCCCTCTCTCCTTCCTGTAATTCTTGTTTCTGTCTTTCCTGGTTTCACCTGGATCTGAACCTTGCCTTGAACCTCAGTGCCTCCACCTCAATGCCATTTACCTCCCTTCCTCCCTCCCCCTCCCCCCTCTGTTGGCCTTACCTCCCTCCTTCCCTCCATCCATTCTTCTACTGTAACCCCTCTTCCTCCTTATAATCTCAGCTGCTGTAATTTTCCTTCTTACGTCCTCCTTAATTCGTTCGTCCTAGTTTTCCTCCTTTCCTCCACAACCAATTCAATCCGAGGACCTTTTCTATTTCAGTCTTGCCACTTGCAGACGCTTTTTTTTTTTTTTTTTTTTTTTCTTCCAGTTTGAGAGACGTCTGGTAGTGATGAGGTTATTGAAAGATGTATATAAATTCTACAAATCCAAAAATCTCTGAGCTAAATGAAACCCTTGGAGGTACTGTTGTAAAGCCGTCGCCGAAATGGAGAGGTAAAACTTATCTCCCTTTCTTACTTGTTCCTCCGCCTCTTCCCTTTTCCTTCGATTTTGCTTATCTTCCCGCTCTCCCTCGGTTCGATCGTGCCTCTCTTCCCACTCTCCCTCTCTTCCACCCTGCCTCCCTCACCTCCCTCCCTCTCATCCTTCTTCTATACTCCACACTTTTCAACCTGCTTCATTTCCTGCTTCCTTATCCTTCATCCTACCACCTGCCTTCTTACACCTTTCCCTTCCAGCGTGCCTCCCTCCGTCTACATTACGCCTCTCCCTGCTTCTCTCCCTTCCACCCTGCCTATTTCCCACAGCTAAACATCCCTCCCTGCTTCCCATCCGCCCTAGCATCCCTCCCATACACCTACCATCTCTCCTACCCACCCTAACATCCTTCCCACCCGCCCTCCATCCCTCCCACCCACTGTGCAAAAATTCCTTCCATCCACCCTGCTGTCTCTCCCACCCACCCTCCATCTCTCCCACCAACCCTACCATCCCTCCTTCCCACCGTGCCATCCCTCCCACCCATCTTACCATCCCTCCCACCCACCGTGCCACCTCTCCCATCCACCTTGCCTCCCTTAACCCCAACCTTCCAAACTATCGTCCTCCTTTCCCTGCACCCTGCCTGCCCCTGCCCTACACCCACCTGCCTCACCAGAGCCTCCCCACACATACCAGTCTTAGGTCCGGTTCATTATGCCTGCCGCATCATCCGGGAGGAAGTAGGGTAGGCAGGTAGATATAGCTAGACAGATAGATAGGTAGGTGGATACAAAAAAAGATATGCTTGTATGTATGTATACATTAATATATGTTTGTATGTACGCATGTATGTATGTAGGTAGGTAGGTAGGTAGGTAGGTAGGTGGGCAGGGAGGTAGGTAGGCAGGGAGGGAGGGAGGGAGGGAGGGAGGTAGGTAGGGAGGTAGGTAGGTAGGCAGGCAAGCAGGCTGATAGGTAAGTACAGTAGGTAGGTAGGTATGTTACGAGGTAAGCTAGTAAGTGGATGAAGAGTTAGAGATAGACGGACAGAGAGATAGAGACAGACTGACAGAGGCAGGTAAGTAGATGGACAGGTAGTGTAGGTTGGTAAGCAGGCTGGCAGGTAGATAGATAAGAAACCATGAAAGTAGGCAAACAAGGAGGCTGGCAAACATGGAACTAAGCAAATAAGTAGGTAGGAAGGCATGCGGGTAGGAAGGCAGGCGCAGAGGTAGTCATGAGAGTAGGAAAGTATCAAGTCCCTCTGACCTCACTGACCGACCTGACAGGAGTGGCAGTAGGAAGGTATGTCGCGAGGGTGGGAAGGGGGAAGGGGAGAAAGAGAAGCGGATAAAGCGAGGGAGAAACAGGTTGGAGGAAGAGCAGGGGTAAAGGGAGAAGGAGGGAAAGGAAGAGGGACAGAAGAAGGTAGGGAGAGGAACTGGAGACGGTAAGGCAAGGAAGGGAAGAGGCACAAGAAGTAGAAAGAGGAAATAGAAGTCGAGGAGGGAGAGAAAATAAGGGAAGGTACCGTATGGATGGAGAAGAGGTAGAAGAAAAGGCAGG
Source organism: Coenobita brevimanus (assembly GCF_032717465.1). Lineage (NCBI taxonomy): Eukaryota > Metazoa > Arthropoda > Malacostraca > Decapoda > Coenobitidae > Coenobita > Coenobita brevimanus. The sequence continues at coordinate 14,798,833 of NC_137051.1, forward strand.
GAGAGAAAAAGGTAGACGGAAAGGCAGGGAGAGGAAGAAGCAGAAGGAAAGACTGGGCTGGGAAGGAAATGTTGGAAAAAGGGGATGGAAAGGCATGGAGAAAGAGCGAGAAGGAAAACGAGGGAGAAAAAGAGATGAAAATAGCCAACCAGCAAGGTAGGAAGAGTTGAACCACAAGAAGATAGCATGGATTATAACCACCGCTGACAAAGGAGAGAGAGAGAGAGAGAGAGAGAGAGAGAGAGAGAGAGAGAGAGATTGATTTACCTACCTTACTAAGCAAATACTGTGCACAACTTTGCTTTTATACACGTTTGTCTTCACTCAAACAGCCAACAAATACCTCACAATGAAATCAGAGTGAAAAACAGGAGTGACGACATGGATCCAAACTTTCTATCGATCTATCTATCGCAAAGCAGTTAAGAAAAAAAAAGAGAGAAAGCAGGATATCCCAAAAACTCAAAGCTTTCTACCATCCACATACTTTAACCCCTTGACGACTGTTTTGTTTTTATTTGTATCTATGTATTTAACTATTTACTTATTTATTTTTTTGCTGCCGTCGAACGATTTTACTCGCAGTGAGGGTGTTGGGAATTCTCTCCATCAACCCTTTTAGTACCATGACGTCTTTAATTAATTCTTGGAACAACGAGATAATTTTATTCAGTCTAAAAACAAGGACTTCTCGTGATGGGGTTAAAATTCTCTCAACTGCCCCTTGATTCCGCTGGCGATTTCTTTCCTTTCTTTTTCTTTCATTTTTTCTTTTCTTTCCTTTCTTCTGTTATTTTTCAGCTTATTCTTGCTACATCCAGACGACTTCCACTCAACTCACGAAAGATCTCTCATACAGACAGGATTCATGACAGCTGCTGCCTATTCTTGAACTTCGAATACTCTCTCCATCTGAATGAAATCGTCTGAAGTAGCAAAAATAAAATAAAATTAATCTAAGTAAAAGGGTTAACATCGTCTCTGCAGAAATACATGTGATAGGGATGAGCTGTTTGGGAGTCCATTAACCCACGGCAAATAAGGTCACTCAGAGTCTAATTGGCCCGGTACTGACGATAAGGAAGAAGTTAGGAGGCAGGAGGCGAACCATAAACTACTCAATTAAGGTCCCTAACTCGGCCATGCAAAGTTAGTAGAGTACTCGACCTTTCTTTAATCCCCCCTTCCCCTCACACACACACACACACACACACACACACACACACCCGCCTACCATAACTGTGTGTACCCAATGGCATCACCCGTCCACATCAGTTCGTGCTAGTTTAACAATACAGGTGCGTGGAACAGGAATGAGGAGGTCGACCAATATGATGACAGTCTTAACGTACAGCTGCGACCAATAGTTCCTTTACATCGTTTGGGTTCTGAACTAATGAGGCGAAATTCCAACTCTTCCATTAACCTGAGTATGACTGGTTGTTGTAGGTTAATTTGGCTGGTTTCTGAAATTTTTTAGACTGTTGTATATATTTATGATCGGGACTCTGCAGAGCTGCTCTCTCTCTCTCTCTCTCTCTCTCTCTCTCTCACACACACACACACACACACACACACACATACTCTTTCATTCATGACTTGCATAGTGACTCTCCTCCCCTGCAACCAAGCCCCAGTGCAGTAAAATGTGTGTATGAACCACAAGGCCACATTAAATGGAAAAAAAAAAACACTGTGGTTTTTATTCGAATCTTTCCTTCCGTGTTTCCCAACAAATAATATTTCTTCCACAGGCTTCATAGTTTCTCTAGCAAATCAATCAGTCCACTGCCAGATGCCTGTGACTTAGTTGTTTTGTGGAGAGGCGCATTAACCCTCCGTCACCCCACATAGACCACATAAAAAATAAACAAGAAGTAAAAATTATAAATGCTGCTGTAGACGGCCACCATTCTTCTCCTAGAGCTATCAATATTGGTGTTCCTCAGGGCTCTGTCCTATCACCAACTCTCTTCCTTTTATTTATCAGTGACCTTCTAAGCTGCACATCTAATCCTGTCCTTTCATATGCTGATGACTCCACCCTTCGCCTTTCCATTCGCTTCCCTCAGCGTCCATCTCAGCATTTACATCATCAAACAAGGGATTAGGCTATGGCACACCTAATGTCTGACTTGGCTCATATATCTGATTGGGGCAAAAGTAATCTTATTGTTTTTAATGCATCAAAAACTCAGTTTTTATATCTTTCCCCGACAAAATCTTCTGCAGGAGTATCCTCTAGTTTTTAACAATATCCAACTCAATCTTGCATCATCTTTAAACATACTTGAGGTTTCATTCTCGCAGGATTTATCTTGGAAAGATCATATTTCATCTCTTGTAAAATCTGCTTCCAAGAGATTAGTTGTGCTAAGCCAACTCCGTGCCTTCTTCACCCCTGCACAGTTATTGATTTTATACACGGGTTTTGTTCGCTCCTGTGTAGAATACAACTATCACGTGTGTGGGGGGGAGGATCCCCACATACAGTTCTTCTCAACAAGGTGGACTTAAAGACTGTTCGTCTCATTAACTTTCCTCTTCTAACTGGCTGCCTTCAACCTCTGTCTCTTCACAGCATGATTGCATATTTATCTCTTTTCTATTGCTGTCTCAATGGTCACTGCTCCTCTGATCTGTCTGCTTGCATCCCTTCACCACTACGGCGGGCGCGTAACACCTGTCTATCAACAAACTCTCATCCCTTTTCTGTCCCACTCTCTAATGCTAGAGTTGACCGTTACTCCCACTCCTTCATGTATGCAACAGGTCAACTCTGGAACTGTCTCCCTCTGTGTATTTTTCCCATTTCCCATGATCTCCATTCTTTCAAACGCAGTGTCTAGGCATCTGGAAATGAAATGAATGGATCTTTAATTTGGCTCTCTGTTTTTTTGTTCTTGTTTATTCTTGGAGGTAACAATCTTGCGAAATCCAGGCCTTTGGTTCCGTCTTTCTTACATTTAAAAAAAAAAAAATGGTTCTCTGCTCTCACTAATGCTTTATAACCAGACACTTGATCCTCTTTCCTCGCACTCACCGAATTATTATTTTTCCACTAATCATATCATATGCTGCCCGTAGCAGGCAAGCGATTGTAACAAAAAGGCAAGGGATTTTTATTTAAAACAAAAGTTCAATATACAATGAGGACAAATGTGAAAAATATTAAAGGCATAATATAAGGCTAAAAGTAATTTATATATATATATATATATATATATATATATATATATATATATATATATATATATATATATATATATTAATAGACAGACTGACAGAGATTAACAAATGTATAGATTTAAACAAAAACGTCACGCATCTGACCTCTCTCTTTCACCTTAACAAAATCACATTTAATCTGACGCAATTGGCAGGAAATGCAGGTGTGGGAGAGGGAGAACGGGTGTAAAGGAGGCAGAGAAAGCAGGAAGTACCGTATTAAATGACGGCCACACGACACAAGCAGACGAAAACGAGGCCGAGAAAACCAGTAGAGCCGCACTGAGGTATTCAGGCAGAGGCAGGCAAAGAATGCACAAAAGGCAGAGACATGGAACTCAGGTAGGGCACGCTAGGCAATATTCACTGCGAAGTAGATGAAGCAGGCAATACCCATCTCAAAGTGGCAGAGACAGAATAAGATGGAGAGATGAAATTCCCCCCAAATCCTGGAACTGAATAGGCCAACATATCAGCCGATAGGTTAGCGTGGAGAAAATCAGGAGAGGCCTTCTTCCTGGAGAGGAGTGTCTCAGGCAACTGATGATGGTGATGACTGGCCACAACCACAATGACTAAGAGCAGAAAGCTGTGATGGACAAGCATAAAAAACAGTCACTGGTGTAGGCAGAGAAACTAAGAATCAGGAGGCAGAGAGAGAGAGAGAGAGAGAGAGAGAGAGAGAGAGTGGTGGCGGTGTTGCGAGCAGACTTAACCTTTTCGTCCCAAAGAGGACTATTTTGTTTCATGCTTACTACCACCTACAAACCATAATTATATAGCTTCGAGGCACCTTTCATAATGGAGGCGTTAAATAGGGATAGTTTTCAGCCTCGTCACTGCAAAAGGTTTCCCAAGAAGTAAATGTAATCGCCTGAAGGTAGTAAGAATATAGCTAAATGATGTCCTGGGGCTGAAGTGGTTAAACCCTTCAGTCCGATGACATTTTATTCCTTCAACCCCCAGACTGTTTTATTTATATTAGCCTAAACTTTTCGAACTGATTAGGTTTGGTATAGTCTTCGATAACTTTTTCAGGACGGGAGATATTTTGTAAGTTAAAGGAAATCTTTTGCACGCTGTTTCTGCTTTATCATCACTGTAGCTTTGTCTGCTTATGCATTCTGACCCCTTCAATCCGGCGACGTCATTATCATTGGTGTGTTCTTACCTTCAGAGGGGTTTATTCAGCTGAGAGTGAGACACTAGGTTGTGAAGGTCAGGGTGACTGATTCTAATGCTGTCGTTCCAAACGGTCCCCAAGTTGAAGAATGTTGTGTGGAGCTGGTAAAAAATAGAATAAAATATATTGTAGGTCATCTCTTGGTCCGCCTACTTGTTCGTGATTCACAGTGACAAGAAAGACCAAAAGGAAGACGGTACTCCAGCTACTAGTTTCAGAAAATATTAGCGTTCATTCCTCTTTCATCGAGCAGTTATGAAACTCATGCATTATATTCTGAAATCATTACATCAGTTCCGAATATGGTATCAGCGGGTTTCGAAAGTCATTGATCTCAGTCTCCTTATTTATTTTCTCCGACAAGGAGAGTGTTTTCGCCCGTTTGTCTGTTTGTTCTCTCCGACAGGGAGAGTATGTTTTCACCCTTTTGTCTGTTTGTTCTCTCCGACAAGGGGGGTATATTTTCACCTCTGTCTGTTACCTCCGCCAAGGAGGTTATGTTTTTGCCGACGTTAGTTTGTTTGTCTGTTTGTCTGTTAGCAGAATTTCTCAAAAAATTATGAACGGATTTTGCTGAAATTTTTTTGGGGTACGGTATGGCCTAAGTAACAACCATCAGATTTTGGTGGTGATCCGGATCATCATCCGGATCCAAGAATTTTTTAGAGGATTCTTTATCACTGCAGCATAGTGGCAATTTCAACGTTTTTGCTTCTAACTCGATAAATTATGCCTACAATGCTTTCACAAAAAGTACAAGATGACATCTCCATAAGATCTACCACAGCCTCGGCAGAAGTTTGCAATCTCGGACTGCTCGTGTATATTTGTTTCATTGTTTGTCTGTTAGTCTGTCAGCAGATTACCCAAAAACTATAAGTGAGATTTGGACCAAGTTTGGTGGGTCGACAGTCCATATCCCAGGGAACAATCGATTAACTTTTAGGACCGATCTGGATCGTATTACAGATTCTGGATCCGGAGAACATTCTTTGTGAAACCCTAATCAATGATGAGAAAACCAAACCCATTATGAAGAGTGGCTTGTAAATTACGTTGCCCTTGTCGGAGAGAGGTGCTCCATTGAGTGCCCCTCTAGTCTGTCAGTTTGTCTGTTAGCAGGATTATATACTCAAAAACTAAAACAGAAGTCTGAATCAAATCTGGTGGGTAGATAGCCCATGTTCCAGGGAACAATCGATGAACTTTTGGGACCGATCTGGATCGTATTACACATTCGTTGCCCTTGTCGTAGAGATACGCTCCACTGAATGCCCCTCTAGTCGGTATGAAAAAATCATTATTTATATCCGTGAATGTAGGCTACAGCCGATAAAAAAGGAAAAATCGCTCAGGAGGGGTCTGATAGTATCCGAAATTACTACATAGTACTGTCAGCGAGATTCCCAAACTATTAACGTGTTATCATTTGAATCTACATACAGCAATATACACACCAGATAATGGCATACTCATCAAAGCAGGTCTGCCAGTGATGAATAAGATCATCGGGCTTTTTCAGTACTCCTCGTTCATGGTGTCACACTGTTTCACACCAAGTTCGCACCGATAGTTTTCATATATATATATATATATATATATATATATATATATATATATATATATATATATATATATATATATATTACACTGACATTCTTTACTATGATTACGACCATTCTTCATTTAATTTGGTCTGACCTGACGATATTACACACAGACCCTAGGTAATAAGTAAAGGTTCAACCCACATATGCAGAGTTCGCTTATTGTATACATACATGGGTAATTATAAAAAAAAAAATCAATCATTATTAACTAAGGAAACTCCGTCAGAAACAAAGAGAAACTTCAGTAAAAGCAGCCCTATTACCTTCTGTTGTTTATTTATTTTTTATTCAAGTAAGAATATAATTTACGATGAAGAAAAATCAAGAGGAACGAAGCAGTATGAATGAGAGCGCTATTGAGAACAAGGAAAAAATGCGTAATGAGAGAGAGAGAGAGAGAGAGAGAGAGAGAGAGAGAGAGAGAGAGAGAGAGAGAGAGAGAGAGTAGTTTATCAGTACGAGTAAGATTAATGAAAGTGGAAGAAGCAGAGAAGAATGGACGGGACAGAGAACAAACCTTGCCGACGAAGAACAAGATAACTACGACAGAGATGAAAGTCAGACTGAGAAGAAAGACCACGACACTGAATAACGAAGAGATATGAAAGGGACAGATAGACAGAGGGAAATACAAGGAAGGTTGGGTCACAGCAGAAGAAGGAATACTAAAGAACGATTTAGTCTGCATATCACACCTCAGTAGCCTCTTGTATGATACTAAAGTAAATTGTTAAAACGACACAAATGGCATAAGCAAACCAAATTGCTAGGGAAGAAGTGCTACGGTGTCTCCCATGCCGCCTAGAATACGACTAACATACCAGGATGTCAACCCTCTGTTGCCTTCCCGTTAGACATGACTTAACCCCTTCAGACGATTTTATTCAGCATCAGCAAAGATCTCTCGTGCTGAAAGGGATTAGTTAAAGATGCATCTAGTCCCTCCAGTTCGAAAAGTCTCACCTGGGCTATATTAATTACCTGGTGAAAGCAAGCATAAAATGAAAACGATGTCACCGGATGGAAGAGTTCATTTAAAGACATTTCCTTGTGTACCACGTAGACGCATCTCTGTACTGTAGTTAACACAGTGAAGTCAGTGATGTATGATTTTAAATCTTACTCTTGCTACCACCAGACTATGTTATTACATTTAGGACTGCTCTATTCAATTTAGGACACTTCTATTCAATTTAGGAGACCCCTGTTCAATTTACGACACCTCTATTCAGTTTAGGACACCTCTTGACACCTCTATTCAATTTAGGACACCTCTGTTGAATTTAAGAGACCTCGATTCAATTTAGGACACCTCTGTTGAAAATAGGACACCTCTATTCAGTTTAGGACACCTCTACTCAATTTAGGACACCTCTATTCAATTTAGGACACCTCTACTCAATTTAGGACACTTCTATTCAATTTAGGACACCTCCGCTAAATTTGGGACCCCTCTGCTCAATTTAGGACACCTCTGTTCAATTTAGGACACCTCTGTTCAACTTAGGACTTTTCTGTTCAGTTTAGGACACCTCTATTCAGTTTAGAACATGTTAAGACACCTCTATTAATGCAGGGGTTCCTGATGGCTATATATAACTCCTCCACATCGAAAAGTCTCTCCAGTTCTGAAAAAAAAAATCACGATGGAAGCAATAATGAAGTATAAATGCGCCATCAGTGCGAAATGGCTAACCTCTCCTGGAAAGCCCGATCAGATGCCTTGGTAGAGACGAGATAAAAAGATCTTATGAGGTTATCTTAATCTGCGTTTCATATACTGCGGAAATGAACAGTGTAGATTTGTGTGATAAAAACAACCCTTCCTGAAACTGTGATCAGAACTGTATAGGAGAGAGAGAGAGAGAGAGAGAGAGAGAGAGAGAGAGAGAGACTGGTCATTCACCTCTTACTGACCTGCCCACTATTGGAGGAGGAGGAGGAGGAGGAAGTAGAAGAGGAAGAGGAAGAGAAATATGAAAATGAAAACAATGATGATGATGATGATGATGATGATGATGATGATGGTGGTGGTGGTGGTGGTGGTGATGGTGATATGACGATAATAATAATAATAATAATAATAATAATAATAATAATAATAATAATAATAATAATATAATTATTATTATTATTATTATTATTGTTGTTCACAGTAATAACAGTAGCATGGAATAGGAGGAGGAGGAGGAGGAGGAGGAGGAGGAAAAGAAAAAGAAGAAGATGATGATGATGATGATGATGATGATGATGATGATGATGATGATGATGATGAGCAGGAGGAGGAGGAGAGGAGAAGAATGAGTGATGAGGAGAGGGAAGAGAGAGGATGGAGGGCGGGCCAGCAAGATGTCTGGGTTCCCGAGTAGTCTTTTTAACGGTAGGTCTCACCACACGATTGTATTCAACTGTTTTATTTAACTATAGTCGTGAAGGATCAACGTAGGCTACATCTAACCCCTCCAGTTCCAAAAATCTCTCGTAAGTCGAGTGATACGTAGGAAAAAAACAAGTAACAATGCACACACACACACACACACACACACACACACACACACACAACTAGCAGCAGAGAGGGGAAAGTAATTACAGACGGCTAATATGTTAACAAAAATCGATTGTCAGACGCTTCATTCCACAGTTCACCCAAGCACTAGTTCGGTCAGCATTATCGACCCACTGCACTGCCGAACTAAAATGCAACTCCTACACAATACTGGGAGGAGTATGCAGGGCTCCGGGCATTTTAATACTGGGTTTGGAAGGTCAGCGTTCGTCGTCTCGTTATTTATCGCCATGAAAGGGACTCGATAATTATGTTCCTACGCATGGACTGTAGCACATAATATCTGTGGAGGGGGCCTTGGTTGTATTAAACACATTCAGGCTGTGTTTTCGGCACATGAAGGACAACAAAGGCTATATTTATAAACTCTCTCAAGTGCATGAGATTAATTAATTTTATTTGTGTTTGTCTTTACCCGTACCGCTGCCAAACCTTTTACAATAATGAATATAAAACTCAAAATACACACACACACACACACACACACACACACAGATCAGTGAAATTAGTTAATTATTATGGACACTTGCTTCTCGTAAAAATTGGTTAGTATTTTTCATTTCCAAGAACAGTGATCACAAAGGCCGACAGACGCGAAGTCGACAAAGGCTCTATCTAACCCCTCCAAGTCGACAGAGGCTCCATCTAACCCATCCACGTCACCAAAGGCTCTATCTAACCCCCCCAAGCCGACAAAGGCTCTACCTAACACATCCAAGTCAACAAGAAGTTCTAAAAAAAAAAAAAAATCATGTAGAACAAAGAATTAAAATAAGTCACCGGATTGAAGGTGTTAAGCATGAATGTAATTCTCATGGCTATTATAATTGCCAGGGGGTGGCAAAAATAAAAAAGAACTGACGGAGAAGGAAAATTAGGCGGTACAAGGAAAAAAGAGATAATGAACATAACATTTAGGAAAAGGAAAAGAATTGCAAATGAAACATCCTACATACGAGAGAGAGAGAGAGAGAGAGCGTCTAAAAATACCACTCATTCCCACTTCCTCCATACAAAGACATGAGTTTCGACTTCGGGAATTCAGTGTATGCAGCTTGGCCGGTTACAACCCAGATGACAAGCCGGCCTCGCTATACCAACTACCCGGACCAGACACTTAACCCTCTGAATGGTGGGATTTCTCTCTGCTTAAAGAATTATAAAAAATCCCACGCTGGCCTAAAAAAGAAGAAAAATTATCCAAGTGTTTCTGTGGCAACAAAAGGAACATCATTTCATTGCGAGGTTGGTCGGGTATCCGCAATCCACTGACCTGACGTAGTGCTACCTGCAGGTGACTATACACTAAGTGACATGCCAAGTGGTTTTATGTAACTCAGGAATCATTTACTACGCTGGGTGGTAACCATATAACCAAATGAAAACTAGGTGGTCTAGGAAAGCTGCAACCGGATGGCCCATAAGGCTTCATATTCAAGGGGTGAGTGGGATTTATAGCTTATATAACGCCTGCAACCATCACATCACCCATCACTACCTCTGTCATCACAACTACAATCACCACAAAAAACCATCCTTCAAACATCATCTTCCAACATCACATCACGCACAACCACGGCCACAGTCATCTACCATAACTACCTAAACTACCTTCATCAGAGCAACCACAACAATCACCCTTACAGCCAATCACAAAACTGCCACAGTTAACCTCACTACCATCATCACACTAAACAACCACCTCATCAAGTCTGACTAAAGAGAAACTCGTCGTGATTCATGATTATTTTAACTGAAAAAAAAATAAATAAATAAAGAGGAAAAAGCAACAAAGTCCTCCTCCTCCTCCTCTTCTTTCTTCTTTTACTTCTTCATCTACTTCCTCTTCATCTCCCTTTTCTTCTTCTTTTTATCATTAAAACACAGTCGTTTAAAACAATACTAAGGCGATAGATAGATACTTAAACAAGAAAGGGCGACAGACAGACTGGAATAAATGCCACAGGACAGCCGACAGCAACAGTACTCAAAGGACGATAGGCAGACGAAAGACAGAGAGAGCTTTGAAAGGAAAGACAAACAGAATGGAAAACAAATGCTTATGGAGACGAATTAATATAACAAAATGGTTTCGCTCTCTCTCTCTCTCTCTCTCTCTCTCTCTCAGGATGATTCATTGCCATTCAGCCCAGCTTCCCACAAACAGTTTTCCTCCTGTCTACTGACCTACTTCCTTTCCTACTTACCTGTGTACTTACTCCCCTCCTCTCTACCTACTCAAACACATAACCTACCTAACAGTCTACTGATCTACCTACATTCCGTCTACCCGTCTCTAAGAATAAGAATCTCATTACCAACGTCCCTACTTATCTACTTACCTACCTACTAACCCATCTACTAACTTAACTACTGACCTACCTATCAACCCACCTACTGACTTACATACTGACCTACCTACTAACCCACCTACTGACACCTACTGACCTACCTAATGACTTACCTGCTGACCTACCTACTAACCCACCTACTGACTTACGGTACCTACAGACCTACCTACTAACCCACCTACTGACTTACCTACTGACCTACCTACTGACTTACCTACTGACCTGCTTACTAACCCCTACTACTGACTTACCTACTGACCTTCCTACTAACCCACCTACTGATTTACCTACTTACCCACTTGATCCTCTTATCTACTAACATCCTATAATCCTCCCCCCCCCCCGTCTCTCCCATGATCATTTATATTTTTCCGAGTCATCTCATTTCACATTCCGCGTCTCTCTCTCTCTCTCTCTCTCTCTCTCTCTGAACACACTATCCCTCCTCGCTCTTCCTCTCACCGCATTCCTCATTTCCTTCTCCCCCCCCCCCGTAGCATCCTTCCAACCCATTTCTTTCATCCCTCATCCTTCCCTCTCCTCCTTCTCTTAAGTCATCTCTCTCATCTCCTTCGTTCTCCTTCCACATCTTTCATCTCTCCCTCCCTCTCCATCTTGCTTCTCCCAGCATCCCTCAAACCTTTCTCCTCCCTCTCTTTCCTCCTCCTCTCTCCATAAAACCCTCCCTCCTCCCTCCTTCACGATCCCTCCCCCTGTTAATCCTTTCCCTCTCTCTCCCATCCGTTATCCCTTCATCTCTCACTCACCCCTTCCTCCTTATCTCCCTTCTTTCATCCCCCCACCCTTTTTGCATCCTTCTATCTCCGGCTTATCCATCATCTCATCCCCCTTCTCCAACTCTCCCTCCCTCACTTCTCCCTCCTCTACCTTTCCCTCATTTACCTCTCCCTCTTCCATTTCTCCTTGCCCCATCCTTCCCTCCTCCATCTCTCCCCCCTCATATCACTACCTCCTCCATCTCTCTCTCTCTCTCTCTCTCTCTCTCTCTCACCATCCTACATAACGGCACAATGACCGACCGACTACTGTTTGCAAGTGTCCGACAGGCATAGCAATAACACACACACACACACACACACACACACACACACACACACACACACACACACACACACACACACACACACACACACACACACTGCAGCATCTCTCTCTCTCTCTCTCTCTCTCTCTCTCTCAATAACAAATGGCACAATATATGGAAAACAGAAATGGCAGCCACTAATTTGCAGTGAATAAATGTATAAACAAACAAAAATGATGAAAACAGAAGCGAAGGCCAATTCTTTCCTTAAAAAATAAAAGAGAGAGAGAGATATATATATAAAACTAAAATAAAAATAAATCCTAGCGTTTTTACTCCCTAGGTCATAACATTGGAATACATTACTTTATTTAGCCGTCCAAGATGCTCAATACACCAACCCCTTCGGTTCGATTACGCATTTTTTTCCATTGTATTCTTGCTGTTTACAGATTACTATTCCGTTTGAGAGATTTTTTTTGAGCTGGAGAGGATTGATATGGACTTTATTGGAGCCTTTACTCGTGCTGGTCCTTCCTGGGCTGAATAAAATCGTCTGGTGGTGAAGTGATTGAGGAAAAATACGTCCTCGCACTGAAGGAGTTAAGAGGTAGTAAATAATGAAGGTAAATTAGTAAAGCATGATATTCCAGATGACGCATGCAGTCAGGAAGGCCAGAATGCATACCAGTGAGGTGGGGTAATGTGTTGTTTGTGCTGCTGTGTCATTAGGTGCTGTGTGGCTTGGGGTGAGATAAACTAGGCCTTGTTATATTATAAGGGTGGTTTGTTTTTATGGTTGTTAAGATGACATTAATGGGTACAATCACACTTGCTCACTAGGCCACTGACTTCCACTAACACAGTTCTTCAGTGTTAACCGTATCCCCTCGGAACTAAAGTCTAAGGACTTGTTATGCAGGGTGGTCCACATGTAACACTCCTCTTCCTTTCCGTCGGTCGATTTCTTGTGTGTTGTGGGGACGGCTCAGACAGCATACTCGATGTCTATCCTGCATCATTATTCATTTCGTACTTCCACTGCCACACCTACGCCCGGACCAGCAGACTGAGCCGTCCCCATAACATGTAAGACGTCACGAGGTGACTTCCTGGCAGAGCACTATATACGAACCGTCCTGTATTTTCATGCTCACCACCAACACGCATTTTTTTTTTCCAGCTTAAAGAAGAACTATGGTAATCATGGGGTTGATGAAGGCTAAATCCAACTCCATCAACTCGAAAAATCTTTCCAAAACTGAATATAATTGCTCAGCGGTGTTAAGAATAAAGTAAAAGGGGATGTCCTGGGTTGGAAAGGGTAAAGTTGGCATTTATGAAGGTAGTAACACTTGTTACCTCGTCCACTAACCTCCATTAACACAGCTCTGCTATGTTAGCCTTTACATGGATAACTAATAGCAACATACCAAACCTGTGTTCATGTAGGTGGAAAATATCCATTAAAGTCATCATGGTGCTGTCAAACAAAGTACATTTAACCATTATTGGAGACTACCTTCAACATCTTCAGGCCAAGGACATATCTCCTGGGCTGAATACATTTGTCTAGCGTTAGCCACAAAAAAAGCTAAGGACATCAACAGGTTTATGGGACTAAATCCTTGGACTTTTATGATTACCAGCAACTGAACAAATGTTTAAATGGTAACCAACATAAA
>NC_137051.1:14815000-14840000 GCF_032717465.1 Coenobita brevimanus
ATCTCACACACCCCTCTCTATACCTCTCCACCAACCCTCTGACGGCGATAAAACTCAACTATTTTTTCCCGAGCAGCGCCAGATGATAGTATTCAGCATGAGTGTAAAATCTCGTGCAACATTTTTATACACATATTTCAAAGGAGGAGGAGGAGGAGGAGGAAAGGAAGAGGAGGAGGAGGAGGAGAAAGAGGAGTAGGAAAGGAAGAGGAGGAGGAGATAAACGAGAAAAGAAAGAGAAGTAGAACAAAGATGAAAATATTTAAAAAGAAAAAAAATCAAGAGAAAACAAAAGAAAAGAAAAAAAGACAAGAAAAGGAAATAATAAAGCAGAAAGGAGAGAGAGAGAGAGAGAGAGAGAGAGAGAACATAAAAAGTATACTGGTTACCGTATATTTACAGTTTCCTCTGAATTCAGTACATTTTAAACTTTACTTTTCTCTTCAGTCACTTCTATTGCCATATCATATTTAGCTCGGTTTTCATCTTTGTCTTTAATTCGTTACACGAGGTTTCACTTGTTACCGCATTCGATTCACTTTTGTCGCGAGAGAGAGAGAGAGAGAGAGAGAGAGAGAGAGAGAGAGAGAGAGAGAGAGAGAGAGAGAGAGAGAGAGAGAGAGAGAGAGAGAGAGAGAGAGAGAGAGGACATAAATTTGAAAAAAAAAAAATCTTCAATGGCCTCACAGAATATATATTAACGCTGCAGACTTTAGCGGAATTTTTAAGCATTATATTTATTCAGGATTTTCACCTCGGATTAATTTTCCCCGTTGCCCTGTGTGAAGATGACAAGGTGGTTTTGGGCGGTGAGGCTGGTGGTAATGAAACAGAAAATGAACCTCACTTTCAGTACTACCTATATAGTTCCAAGCGCCACCTTCCCCCACCCTCTCTCTCTCTCTCTCTCTCTCTCTCTCTGCTCCAGCCTCCGAAGTACATTTTTCTTTGTACCCGTGTAAGTTGTTGTTTTTTCCCTGTTCTGTCTGTCGCCTACACTGCATAATCTTCCCCAATCTGAAGAAATGCAGTAGGAGGCCAGGGGAGAGAGATTTACAAACATATCTCCAATCTTTTCATCGTCGTAACAGTGAATACTATTTTGCAGGACACTTCAGAGCCAAACCATAATATTACTGATAGGAATTTGACTCATTAGGCTGTACTTCTACTTGCCTTCTGAGCGTCCTTGTCACCTATTCATAAGCGATTTACTTTTGCTTGTTATACTTATATACCCTCATGTATGTTACTGATGCCCACTGTGTCGAAATCAGAAAGGCATAACCTGAATACAAGAAGATTTCAAGGTGTAGTATGTAAAATAAATCGCTCAGGAATACGGGTTACGAACTCCCCAAAACCATGTAGAGTAATACCCACAGACTTACCATCAACTCCCTGTCGCAAGTAAAGTTTGTTTCTGAAGGAAGAGCGAGTAAAGGAGAATGTCAAACCTTTTTTTTTTTCCCCTGCTTATGACTGGGAATTAAGAGTAAATCTGTTTGTCAATAAGGCCCCAATACCCAAGCTGGTGGTACGAGGTGGGACGCAGTAACTCAATCTGCAGGTGAGACATGGTAAACAAGGACTTAGGGAACGGACTGAATGGACTTAGGGCTTGTTCATACTAAGGTCGGTTTGAGTCGGACATACAGTACGGTCATACTTGTTACATAAGTGGCTTCGTAACATCCTTTCCTTTAGCGATTTTTTTCATGTATTTTACACCTCGATATTCTCTGGTAGAGTTTATAAATATTTCAAGTATCGACATAGTTTGCCATAGTAACGTCAAAGTGGATGAATGCTGTAATATGTAAAAAAAAAAAAATCGTTGACAAACAGATGTTATGAAGACTTCTTTGCCACCTGAAATACTGTTCCCACAGTGACTTCTGTTTTCAGATTGTGTAGGTTGGAATATAAACTGGAAGAACACGGTTTCATTGGCTGTCATTCAAAGCATTCGGGTTTTCATTCAGTGCAATGTTTGGTAATGAAAATAGTTTGCACAGGAAGAAATTGGGTGAAACGGGGTGTTCATTTTCCAATACTTATCTCGATCAGCACAATCTTCATTAGATTAAGTCCAATACGGCCTTAGCCTAGTGTGGAGATGCCCTTAAAGTGTAGCTGCGCCAAGGCGGAATGGATTACACTAATGTAGGTTGTCAGGTAGGGATAATAGAAGACATAGGATTAATATCCGTTTACTACAGGTCCATTACGGCTGATTATATATATATATATATATATATATATATATATATATATATATACACACACAGGAACGGACTCGATCACAACAGTTACTCTTTCGGCGTTGCTAGACGTCGCTCAGGTCCGGTTTCAGCGAAGGTACATTCTCGATACCTATTTTTTTTTTTTTTTTTTTTACAACAGTGAGCCAGCAGACTCCAAACTTGCGGGGGTGGTGGTGTGTGAATGAGGGTAGGGTGGGGTGGAGAAAGCTAAAACATCCACACGAAACATAACGCCTGCAACGCTATCTGACCACAACTCCCCTTCTCTCCCCCACTCACCCAAACTTTCTCCTCTCCTCTCCCCACGTCTTCCTCCCCTTCCTCCAATTACTTATAACATCAGGACCCCTCTTCTCTCCCTAAACCTCTTTTCCGTCCTCTCACTTCTCCCATAACTCTTTTCCCTCCTCTCACTTCTCCCCCCCAACTCTTTTCCCTTATTCTCTTTCCTCCATTCCCTTTCTTTCATCTCTCATTCCTCCTCTTTCCCTTTTCCCATTCCATCCTCTGCTCATTCCGTCTCATCCAGTCTCCTCCCCTATCTCCTTCCCCAGCTATCTCCTCTTCTCCTCTTCCCCTCTTTCTCTAGGGGAAGCTTTAATATTTCCTTTTCCCATCATAATTTTCTTTCCACAATATGACTTTTACATTTTACCCCTCGCTCTTTGACTACTACTCATTTCCACTCTACCTTTTCTCTGCAAATAATTTTTTTTTCGCTCTCCCTCCTTTCAGTTCGTTTTCTTTTCCTACTTCCTTCAAACTACAGCATTTCTATTTACCTCCTTCCTTCACACAGTTTCCTTCTCTTCTTCCGTCGCACATCCTCCTTCCTTTTCCTTTACACTGTTCCTTTCCTTCCTTCCTTACTTCAGACCATATTTCTTTCCTTTCGTCAAGTCACTTCATATCTTTTTTCCCCGTTTTCTCCGTCTTACTTACCTCCTTTCCTCTTTCCATGTTCATTCTCTCTTTCATCCTCTCCTTCCTATTTTCCTTCACGTCATCATCTTTCCTTTTTTCCATGATCGTTCTCATTCCTTCCCATTTTCCTTCCTCCCACATCCTTCTCTTCTTTCTCTATGCCGTTCTTTCCCGTTGCTTTTTCATTTACACAGCATCCTTTCCTCATTTTCTCTCTCCGTTCTCTTTTTCCTTCACTTCATACTTTCTCTCTTTCATATATATTATTTCTTCATTTCCTTTGTTCATTTCTTCACGTTATATCCTGCCCACCTCCTCTCCGTTCCCCCTTTCCATCATATCACAACTATTCTTCTTCCTTTCATATCAGATTCTTTCCTCCTTCTCTTTCGTCCACCTTCTTCCTTCCCTCCTCCTACCTCCTTCCTCCACCTCTCTCCTTCCCTCCACCCACCTCCTTCCCCAGTCCATTCCTCTTCCAGCTAAACCCCTACCATCATTATCCCCCTGTCCCATTCGCGTCCCCCTATCCACAACTGTTCATAATTCTAGCCCGTCCCTGTGTCCCACTTCTTGCCTAACCCACTCCCTGGCCATTCCATTACCCACTCCTCTCCCTCCATGCCTCCCATCCCATACTTTACCGCTTCCCCATTCCATACATCTCATCCTCGTTGGCCTATCTCGTATGCTATTTTCTTCTTCCCTTTCCTCATCCCTTGCCTTCTCTCTTCTTTTCCCTTCTCTTCCCTCTTCCCTTTCCTTCTCTTACCTTCTTTATTCTCTTCTCTCTTTCCTCCCGTCTTCCCTTCCCTTTTCTTCTCTCTTCTTCCCACCCTCTCCACTCCCTGTCATTCATAACAGTCGTTACTATCTCCTTTCCAAGCTTTCCATCCTTTCCGTTCCTTGCCATAGCTAATCTTCCTCTCTCCCTCCTCCTTCCCTACTTTCTCTCCTCTACCCTCACCATACTTTACTCTTCCTTCAACATTCTTCTACATTTTCTCTCCTATTCTTTCCCTTCCTTCTCCCCTTACCTTCCCATCATTCTCTCCATATCTCTCCCCCATCATTCTCCTCCTCTAACCTTCCTCATCCATATAGTCTCTCCTAATCTTCCTTTCCTTTCTCGACATTCTTCGCTTCCCATCCCCCATATTATCTTTTTTACCCCTTTCCCTCCTCCCCTTCCCTTTCCTCTTCTGTAGACACATTCTCTCCTCCTCCTCTTCCTTTTTCACCTCTTAACCATTCTTTTCCCATCCCTTACCAACTTTTCACCACCTTTCTCATTTCATACATGCCCTCATCCCTCTCTCTCTCTCTCTCCCATAATTTTTAACCATTTTCACCATTTTTTGTCCACTTCCACACGTTACTCATCTCCCGTCACACAACCATATCCAACTCTTCTCTTTCACCTTTCCATCCGCAACTCTTTTTCTCCTTAGCACCCCTTTTCATGATCTACCTGTTTATCTTTCTCGTTGCTTCCTTCCCTCCCATCCTGCATTCTTCCCTCCCTTCCTCCATCGTTCCCTCCCATCCTGCATTCTTCCCTCCCTTCCTCCATCGTTCCCTCCCATCCTCCATTCTTCCCTCCCTTCCTCCATCGTTCCCTCCCATCCTGCATTCTTCCCTCCCTTCCTCCATCGTTCCCTCCCACCCTCTATTCTTCCCTCCCTTCCTCTATCTTTGCCTTCCTTTTCTTGAAATATTCACCCTCATAACTAAGTCTCATTATATTATTTCTGTCTATTTTCCACAGGCTTACCTATCCTTTCTTTCTCTCTCTCTCTCTCTCTCTCTCTCTCTCTCTCTCTCTCGTACCCACTCACCTCAACTCTCCCGTTCTTTCTCCCTCACCTACCCTCCCTTCCCACCTCCTCTTCTCCTCATCCTTCTATTCCTTCTTGATAACTTCCCCTATCTTCCTCCTCATCCTTCCCTTCCCTCCCTCCCTCCGTTATCCTTCCCTACCTGTCGTCTTACTCCCTCTCCTCCCTCCCTCCCCTTCAACACCTCCACCTCTCTCTACCCACAACTGAACTCGAAGAAAAGGGGTCACTCACCTGCACGATGACCCTGTGGGAGAAAATACCTGTCCTTAATAACCATTCTCAGCCCTCTATCTCACCTGTCCCATTTGTATCTTTCCTCTCTCTCTCTCTCTCTCTCTCAGAAAAGAAGAAAAAATGACAATTATAATACGGTGCCTGAACACACACACACACACACACACACACACACACACAAACACACAGGTGTATGGTTCATTAATGTGCAAATGTATAAGAGGCGTGAGTTGATATGAGACGTAGATCAGCCAAGAAAGTCCCCCTCTCCCCTTTGTTAGAAGTAATTATATGTAAATGAGGAGCTGACCGCAGTGACGTGGAGAGAGAGAGAGAGAGAGAGAGAGAGAGAGAGAGAGAGAGAGAGAGAGAGAGAGAGAGACTCCTCTGGATTTGGCAAGAAAAAAAGAAAACACAGTGTGGGTAACCGACATTCGTCTTAACCGTGTCAACATAAGAAACCTTTCCTCGGCTAAATTTAATCGCCTGTTGACAGCAGGAATAAGCTAAAGGAAGTAAAAAACGTCAACTACCAGAACGGGAACAAGACACGATTGCGATACTGTACAGAAACTAGTGACCGACATACTGCTTCTTCCCTCTTTACTCTTGTCTGTTTGCATTCCCCTGACAGAACTGAGCCAATGCTACAACATGAATATTGGGTCGTAGGTGCATGATACTAAGTCACCCTTAATTAGGAACTTAAAATGAGGCTCCTTGGTTACTAGTTAAATCAGTCTTCCAACTTGATTGCATCTAGCCATCAACTGAGCTGAAAGGGGTTGGGAATTTTTATCGTTAGATTAAATATGCCACAGTACCTGCTTTTGCTACTGTAGTTCTTTTACCCTAACTTGGCCTGAATTATCGTCCTTTTGTAGCTTATTCCACATAGCTCAGTGGCAGAATATGGCAATACTACGGCTCTACAACCTTTTCATAGCACTTCTTCGTGACTTGCATCCAATTATAGTGTTAATCTACTGTTACAAGTCAAGATGGAGATGGGAATTTTAGGCCAGGTTAAAGTAAAATGAGTATAATTACCTGTTACATCACCGGCATCAGACATTCCAGCCCGGTTCCCCCACCCATACCGGGAAACGTGGGGTCTCGGTAAATAGGGGTAAAGGAGGGGAGGTGAAGCTGGGGAGGGAGGCAGGTGATGAAAGGGGAGAGGGTGAAAGCGGGACTGGGAGAAGTAAGGCATAGGTACACATATACAGAGACATACGAACATACTCAGAGACAGACAGGGAGACCTAACGAAACGTCTCTCTCTCTCTCTCTCTCTCACACACACACACACACACACACACACACACACACACACAGGAGACAGCCCAATCCTCAACAGCATTATCAATACTCGTGGGTTATGATCGAAGAAGCTGGCCCTGATCGACGTTTCCTGCTATGCCTCAGTAAATGGTAGCCAGATAAACCCATACTACCCCTCTCAGTATGTACAGTAGGTTACCCAAGGCTGTAGGCTGCTGTAGAGCAATATAAGGTGGAAGGTCGATCTCTTTCCTCGACAGCATTGTATACGATTGGGAAACCTTCAGGCAGATCCTGAAGGTGAATCGTTGCGCGCAGGGTGTGACCTTCACCTCAAGTTTCTGCCACTAGACCACCAGGCGTCTCATAACTTTCAACTTGTCCGGCAGTTCCGAGGAACAAAAAGTAAATAACTGAATAAATACAATCACGTTACTGCCACTGTCACATTACACTCGTGAGCCGTAGCTGCTTTTCACCCTCTACCCATCCCTGGCTGAAAGGAGATCGAAAGTATGGCCTCACACCGAACGAAGATCTGTGGTGGGTGGTTCCAAGTTTTACTTGTCTGCATGAAAAGTGTCATCGCTAAATATTTCTCGCGCAGTCTAGCCAAGCTTCGAACTCATGCCTTAACACTGGACAATAAGTCTTCGTTAAGTGTGAATCCTGGCAACGACTTCCCTCCAGCCAGAACTAGGATATAAGGTTAAGCTGAACTATGGCTCACGAGTGTAATATAATCAGTGAACGTTAAAAATAATACGCAATTACTGAAACAAGAGGGAATTTCTGAACATTTTCTCCTGTCTCTCAAAATGTACAGCAAAACTAAAAGACTACATTTTCTCTCTCTATACATTATGAACCCATAAGTGGCTAAAATTTTCCTGCAGCCAGAACAGCAAGCATAAAATTTAATACACATGGCACCCACTGACCTTCTGTGCTCATTGCAAAGTGCTGGGATAAGGCAGTGAGAATGTGAAAGTGACACAGGGGTAGACAGGGAGACAGAGAAAGCTGCTCGCCTGACCGGAAGAGAGAGAGAGAGAGAGAGAGAGCAGTAGGGTAGATGAATGGCTTCCCATTTTCTCTCAGGCGGCGGCAACCATGTTATCTCGCCAAGCTAAGTAGAGCAAGGAGGCTTATCTGATGGCACACACACACACACACACACACACACACACACACACACACACACACAGCACACTGACCCGACTCATATTTTATTGCCAGTAAAACGCCTTTGTCGGCGAGGTACGATCGAGGGAATTAAAATCCGAAAGCACTGAAATATCGCCCTACACCCCGAGGAAGCCTAGGGTATATTGATGGTTATCTACCTACCAAATTTCATTCCTTTACGACAAACTGTCTGGCCTGTGGCCCTCTTTTGAAGGTTTTCGACATGCTGGACTTGGCGCGTGTCACGTGCCACGTGCACTGCCGGGGTATGATGAAACCTGTCGAAAACAGATCTTAAAGAATGGGTCTATCATATGGTGCAAACCACGCGGTGATTGGCTCTGTGGTTGCTGAGATATAAGCTTCTGCAAAGCGTTACGGTCGGGCCGGAGCGGGTCGGGTCGGGTCGGGCAGCTCATACGTGAAAATGCCACTACTTGACGAGAGACTCGCTAGGGCTTCGCCCTCTCTTGTAATAAGACTCACTCTCTAGTTACATACCTAATCATTGTTAACCATTTCAGAACGATGACATGGTTTTTATTACACTGTCACAATTAATAGGCGATTTTCTTCAGCATGTCTATAGCTAACCTATTCGAAGATCCCATGGCTAACCCCTCTGATTCGGTGTCTCTCCTAAGCGGCATAATATCGCCCGAAGACAAAAATATAGTCATATACATTCTGGCAGTGAAGGTGTTGAGTCGTATATTCCGGCTAACACCAAGCCATTCATGTTTATCTGAGAGGTAGTCCAACGGTCAAAAGTATCAGTCCACTCGGGTCAAGGGGGCATCTTATTTATCTGTATGGTTATTAGATGAGCAATCCACTGGTGAAGCTCTATTGCCACACTCAACACTCACATCAGCTATTCAGTACTGATATTTATAGTCGTCAGTTTCAAGCTGTATTATCTACAGTCCCCCATATTTTATCTCAATCCCCCTACTCCCTCCTTCTTCCCGCCCCCACAAAAAAAAAAAAAAAAAAAAAAAAAAAAAAAAAAAAACTGAAGACCCATCCTCTGATTACGAGCGAGGGCGAAGGCGTCTAAAGTCTCACGTCAAGTAGTGGCTTTTTCACAAATGAGCTGCCCGACCCTACCCAACCCGCCCGGCCCAACCGTAACGCTTTGCAGAAGCTTTTATCTCAGCAACCACGAGGCCGATCACTGTGTGGTTTGCACCATATGATAGACCAATTCTTTAAGATTTGTTTTTGACAGGTTTCATCACACCCCAGCTGTGCACGTGACACGCGCCAAGTGAAGCACGTCGAAATTCTTCAAAAGAGGGCCACAGGCCAGACAGTTTGTAAGAAAGACAAGAAACTTGGTAGGCAGATAGCCATCAATATACTACAGGCATCCTTGGGGTGAAAGGCGACATTTCCATGCTTTCGGATTTAAATGGCCTCGCTCGTACCTCGCCGACAAAGGCGTTTTACTGGTTATTATTGATCGTAACTGTACCTGTATATATAATCAAAAATTGTGATAAACGAGTCGCAATGGGCGTTAGGTTTTTCAGAGATCGTTTTGTTTTCCGTTTTTATTTTTTTATTTTTTACAATAAAATTTCCGGTAATATGACTGTGACGCGTTTGATGGCTAGGTGAGTGATGGCAGACTTCCATATACACACTTGTATGCACAGTTTAAGCAAAGGAGTGTTTATGGATGAGGTATCAGGTCGGAAATGGCTGGATTAGACAAATATTCACTTGTCGGCAGAACTATTATTACTGAACTTGGTAAAAACCCATATTAACGGCAGTAATTAAATAGCTACGCGGATTCATGAAGTATAATCACTAGGTCACTAGGGTCAGAAAACGAACAGTGTACATGTTAATGAAGTAAAAAAAAAAAAATACATATTATAAGACACAAGTATGAAGAATATTGAAAAAAAAGAAAAAGCCTTGGAAAATACAGACAATTAAAAAGGTGATAACATAACACGGGCGTAGAAACTAAGTAATAAAAATGGCATAGAGAAGACAATGATAGCAGAAAAGACATCAGTAAAACATTAGGAAGTGTAAAGATACTAACCCATTCAGCCCAAGGATGTACTACCTTTATTCTTTTTGATACCGTCAGTCGATTATATTCAATATTAGAACATTTACAGTACTAATAATGGGGTTAATGGGGGTTATATCTAACTCCCGCAGACTAAATAAATGTTCTAGAAATGGCACACACACACACACACACACACACACACACACACACACACACACACACACACACACACACACACACACACGTCCTGAAACTATTAATCAGTTTTCCCAGCTTTCCTAACCGAGCCATCCTGACGACCTACCTAACCGGACTACAAGGCCGGTGGGGTGTGACATCTTTAAGTCTACTGGCCTAGTCTCGCTCTGTCGATGTGAAGGCTTACATAAAGATTCTTCATAAGTGAGGTGGGCTTGGACGAGAGGAGGTGAGAATGGGATAGGCTAGGTGGATAGAACTTCAGAAATAACGGGACGGCCTGGGATGGGAATGGGGCAGGGCAGGAAGTGTATACCCGGTGAATATAGATGGTAGAAGTGGAGCGATACTGCCTGAATGAAGATGAAAATGAAAAGTTATCTGCAAACAGAGGAAGAGGTACACATGTATTACTCCATATCACTTGTTTCTTCCGACACAGTAAAAAAAAAAAAAAAAAAAATGTACGGTTCGTGACAATTTCCCTTACTATACATACCATCGTTTCTGTCTCCCACTGTCATCTGGTGGCTAACCTTCTTATGTTGGGAGAGGATTTGGGGCGTTTTTTTGTTAAGCTTAGCACCTAGGACTTCTAGCATCTCTCCCTTAGTGATTTATTATGCACAATCCACTTTATAATCTATTCAAATTTAGTTAAGTTTTTCTTACACTAACATTGACTGCATGCAAAAACATAACGATACATGAGAATGTTAACATCCAATATATAAAAATGAACTCGCAAGATGTTAGTGAAACTCCTAAGGCAGCTAGACTAAGGAGTTAGGTGTGTTTCTCTGGCCACAGATGAATCTCTCTGATACGACGCATCCGGGAGGCGAGTGACGGACATGCCTTAAGTGGACGCGGCGCAGTCTTACAGGATCTTACGCCGCTGACTGTACAATGTCTCCCGATTTTTACTGTCGTTATAGTTTGAAGCAATTGATGAAAAGTTGATAATATTTTCCAGTAATACATGAAATACGGAGGGGCAAAATGCAGACATCAACTGCTCTTACTGTACAGTCTCGTTACCAGGTCAGTATACTTCTTAGAGGGACTGTAAATAATAAAAGGTTCTATAAATGGAGAGAGAGAGAGAGAGAGAGAGAGAGAGAGAGAGAGAGAGAGAGAGAGAGAGAATAGGAGTGGGGAGGGGAGGGAAGAAGAAGAAGGAGAAGCTCTAATTAGATGTTAAGATGGGGGGCACAGGAAGAAAGAGGTGAGGTTGGACTGGGAGGGGCTGTTTGCAGACGCCCTACAGTGATTTAGGGAGTAGGTGAGGGGCCTGACCTGCTAACCCCATACAGCACACACACACACACACACACACACACACACACACACACACACACACACCATATATACTTTGACATTACCACATGCGAAAGTAAACAAATACACATACCTATACTTACACGAATACACATCAACATACGCAACACACATATAGAAAAATACTCTCTCTCTCTCTCTCTCTCTCTCTCTCTCCGCAACCTACATTATCCACGTTGCTAGTTCACGCTCGGTCAGGTCATTGGGTTCAACATCATCATCATAATCACATATTATCACCGTTAATAAAAGCACGCACCGTTATCTCATTATCTTTATCAGCGTCATCGTTATCAACACTGGGATCACTATTATTATCGTATCGTCCCTATATCACTTCACCAGTATCTTGAACTTTGAATCCGTGACCTAATTTCGTATTTTATTCTTCTTATCTATACACGATTATATTCTGCTTAGGAAAGACCTTTAGTAATTTGTTGTTCCTGCTGTAATTACTTAACCTGGGGCCGTCTGACCGAGCAGACCCGTCGACGGTAGACAAGCAATTGCCCTTGTGGGGTCATGCCATAGATTCCCTGTACCGTTAACGCTGCGGCTGCGTCTAAGTGTGGCATGTGTTGCGCTGTGCTTCGTATGTATGTTATGTTGTGTGTCCTGTTCTACAAACGGGACGCGTGTCATTTGTGATTCAACTCAACCCAAATCTAAGCTGCTAACTGAGGAGGGTTGGATGATATCCTGATCTAAGCCTAGCAAGCCGTACTATTTCATTTGTATTTAAGGATGCCTCATATAGGTTAATGTCGGGTATAGGGGATGTAATACGGTGTTCCGATCAAGATGCTGTAGTGCCCTGCATGTGAAATGAGTGTGAAGGTCTTCCTTCACTGCATGTGATGGAATGCTCGAAGGTGGAATGTTATTGAAGAGAGTCCGGCAATGTTTGTGTGGTGGCTGTTTTATGTGCTTGGTTGTGTTTTAAGGCTCTATAATGTAATGGCAGGGGTGTTCTTTGTTAGCACAGGCTGCCATCAAGAACTGTGTGCTTCTCATATCAAAGTATTCTCTAGCAGGGAGGACTTTACTTTCATAGTGTGAGTTGTGGGAGTAATTTTGGTGCAGCCCGTGATGATGTGTAGGGTGTTGTTCTGTATGGTTTGCAAGGTGTTGTAGTGTAGTGGGTGCTAGACAGGATGGTTGTTCATGTTGGGGGCCGGGGCTGGGGGGCATGGGACATCATTACTCCAATGTATTGTTTGTAGGTTCTATTTGTTGCACTTACACGGACAGACTTTGAGCAACCTCAAGTAATGAAGGCTACATGAAGACGATGCACTTGATGCACTCATCTATGTTAACTCATTCCAACACCACACGAGTCTGTCCAGATGAGAGACCTTACCCTTGCCAAGTGGTTAAATCCCATCAATCAGAAGACATTACTTTTTTATTTTATTCTTGTTACCTCCAGATGATATATGCTGTTCAGATTATTTGAACTGTAGGGGTTAGAGAGAGCCATCATAACCCATTAGTAGTGGTCTTTCCCATTTTGAATCAAATCATCTGGAAGTAGCGAAAACAGAATTTAAAAAAATAATAAACTAAACTAAATTAAATAAAAACTAAAGTAAAGAAAACACTAAGTAAACTAAAAAGTAAAAAAATAAATAAAAATAATTGGAAGTGGCAAAACAAACCTAAGAGATCATCGTGGTGGAGGACTTATAATGACCTGCATTCTTCCTTGCTGTGGGTGTCTTTAGCAGTTTCAGTCATCCTGCCACCACACGATTTTGATCCTCAGAGAAATCATGGTAGTCATGGAGCGTAGAGATTTCTATCAATCATTTTGAATGCAGCAATTCCGATTAATTCTTTTGTTCCCATCCAACTTCCACCAGATATTTATTCGTCTGACAGAAATAATAAGTCAGAATTAATAAATCTCATATAATTCACCGTCATGTTGGCTTGTCTGTTTGTCTAGCTGTCTCTGTCTGTCTATCTGTCTGTCTGTCTCCCCTACGCAGTGGCACCGCTCTTCCGTACGACTGCTATATATTGCTAGCGCCATATGATTTTAGACCTTACGAGACCTCTCATAGTGAAGGTGATTACGCCAGATGCTCCATCCACTTATAAAAAACACCATAATCTAACTACAGTACCAAGAGAAGCAAACAAGTGGTACAGGCGTGGATAAACGCGACCCTATTGACGCTGCCAGGAAGGATGATATTCAAATGTTGGCCAAAGTAGATTACGAGTGAATGCACAGGCACCAAATGACTCGACAGGTGTGTGTGTGTGTGTGTGTGTGTGTGTGTGTGTGTGTGTGTGTGTGTGTGTGTGTGTGTGTGTGTGTGTGTGTGTGTGTGTGCAATTCACCGGGTCGGTCAGGATCACTTGATGGTCGTGATCGTCAGCTTTTTACCCTCCCGGAAGGGAGCCGAGAGCTCATATAGTCCGATCTAAGGGCAAGGCTGTGACCTTCACACACGCACATACCTGTCCCCTTGCTCCAGGGGGACAGTAACCACCCACTTCGTCAGTGAAACTTTTCGCAACCTAAGCGAGGCTCGAACTCCCGCCTACCAGATTGCAAGCGAGAACGTTACAACTGAGCCAGCGAGCGGCGTGTGTGTGTGTGTGTGTGTGTGTGTGTGTGTGTGTGTGTGTGGTGTGTGTGTGTGTGTGTGTGTGTGTCCTTGCGTGCAGACTGCTCTGGGCTGAAGAAAAAAGGTAAATCCCTTAACCATTTGAAGCTTGCCCTAACGTGAATCAAACCGTCTACTGGTACTCGGTAACCAGACTAAAACTGTGACAGAGAGAGAGAGAGAGAGAGAGAGAGAGAGAGAGAGAGAGAGAGAGAGAGAGAGAGAGAGAGAATGAAATAGAAATGAAGTATTAACGCGTTAAAAACAGGGGGCAAATGGAAACCTAATCTTAGAATTCTCATACCCTCCTTTCTCTCAGAAAAAATGGGAAGAAGCGGAATTTAAAAAAAAAAAAAAAAAAAAAAGGAAATTCCTACCTTTCTGGCGAATTTCTCTCTCTCTCTCTCTCTCTCTCTCTCTCTCATTGCGTGACCTTTAGTAACTTTCCTCAAATTCCCCCATTCTCTCTCTCTCTCTCTCTCTCTCTCTCTCTCTCTCTCTCTCTCTCTCTCTCTCTCTCAGCAGCAACCACACCACCTCACCATCATCACCATTATCACAACACACAATCATTTTCACCATCCGTCACCAGTCTAACCTCCATTCGTGACCATAAATACCTTAACTATCTTCAGCCGATTCTCTGGTCACCTATCCTACTGAACTATCAACTAAATGGTCTACTAGTCTACTCTCTTCGTCTACCATAACTCACTGACTACCACGACTATGATTTTTTTGTCTATACTATTTCTCTCTCATCCCAAAACTATCTTTCTGCCATAGCTGTGTCATCATGTGATCTAGTGTTATATTCTCTTTATTTACCAGTTATATCCTTTTTATCTACCAATTATATCCTTTTTATATACCGAGTTTATCCTCTATCTACCAGTCATATCCTCATTATCTACCATTTATATCCTCTTTATCTATCAATTATATCTTCTTTATCTACCACTTATACACTCTTTATCTGCTAAATATATCATCTACCTATCAATTATATCCTCTTTTCTACCAATCATATCCTCTTTATCTACCAGTTATACCCTCTTTATCTACCAAAAGCATCTATCAACCACAATTAACCTGTCCTATTTCTCTTTTCACACTATCCGCCACAACCATCGCCATTACGTTAACGATTCTCTCCTTATGCTGTTTACCTACCAAGACTACCACCACTTGCTAAACTACTTCCATTAAACCACCATCACCTACCACAAATACCTCCACCTGTCACAACCACAACTATCACCGTTTTCTGCAGCCTGTTTCCGTCTACCACATCCACCACCACGAAGCACTTCAAAGCCTACCACAACCATCCCAGTTCTCATCTACCCGTACCACCCACCATCATCATCACAGTCTACTACCGTCACTACCACCATTATCTATCAGAGCCATCATAGTTTCCCTGTACCACAACCACCATCTACCACACCACCATAGTTTTCATATACCACAACAACCAGTCAACCACCTTCATCTACCACAACCATCACATTTATCATCTACCACAACAACACTACCACAACCACCATCTACCACACCACCACAGTTTTCATCTACCACAACAACCAGTCAGCCACCTTCATCTACCACAACAGTCATAGTTATCATCTACCACAACCACAATCTACCACAGCCATTAACATCTGCCACAACAAGCATTCAATCACCACCATCAACAACAACCATCTCATGCCCTACCACAAGCATCCCACCTACGAAAAACAGCTACTACCACCAACCCTGTCTATCAGTCACAGTAATCACACTTCCCATCCACTACAACCACAACTACCAAAACCACCAGCCAATCACCTCCATCTACCACAACCACAGCAAGCCCCACCTACCTCAACCATCACCAGGAGACAACCACCGATCTACCACTACCAACCACCTCCATTCACCACAACCACCCCGATATCCTTCTACCACACTCACAGTTCTCCCCCACCACAACCACAAACCACCTCAAAACCTACCACAACCACCACCACACCACTCACATTCCCTGCTAGTGATCATGTCCACCAGCCGCCAGTGACCGGGGGGAAGCGCACATAAGTACACACGCACGTACACACACACGCGCGACCGCAAAAAAGCTCCTCCCTCCTCCAGTCCCTCCCCTTTCTCTCCCGTCTTCCCTCCCGCCTTGCACGTTCTACTGTGAGATCATATTCCCCAGCTTTCCATCCTACTTCTATTTTTCGGACTGGTATGATCTCGGGCGGGCCTTTTAGAGTTCGAATTTCGGGGGTGAATCCGAGGCCTTCGAGTTGGAGGATATGGAAACGCCGAAATGTGCAAAACAAGACACATACACACCAAAGACGCGACGCAAGACCACATCCTCCTCCCACCCCCCCCAAACCTAACTGTTCCTCCCCCCCTCCATCTCCTCCTCCTCCTCCTCCTCTTCCTCTTCGGCTTCCTTCCACAGCCGAGACTGACCTGATTACGAACAGGTTTTGCGGCCGCCACCGAGTTTCTCTTGTGTGGAAATTTCTGACTACGAGGTTCTCGAAGCCGTCACTGGGTCAAGTATAAAAAGGGGAGGCCTCGATTGAAACCCCTCAGTTGCTACCACAACCTGGAGTGAGACAGAGGTGTGTACGCCCGTGCAAATCAAGTATCTACAACCCTAGAGCGATAAGGAAGGAAGGAGGGTGAGGAGGGAGAGGGAGAGGCAGCCAGAGATAATAGGTTGATGACTTGGCCTATACCCCGGAGAAGCTGGATCGTTAATTTCGCTGACGCAGGATTTTTGGTGGATATTGTCGCTGACGTATGATTTTGGTGGATATTATTGTCGCTGATGGATATGATCAACCTGGAGGTGGATATGGTCACGGCGCCCGAAGAGGATGAAAAAATGCTTAGTGGATATTGTCTGTTGTATAGGACATTGAAGTGCCATTCGTGGATATGATCGGAGGGCGATGAACCGGATCCCATATGGAATTCGTGGACTGCTACTGGATATGATCTTTGAAGTCTGTGAATGCTCGTGTATACTGTCAACTTTATCCTGTATGCCATCCATCCACATATGCAGCACCGGAAACCAATCGACTTTTCCTCAGGCGACTGTAAACACGTGAAGACTAAGATTTTTTGATAACATATTTCTATCTGAAAATAACATGAGAAACTTTATTTCTGTAGACGGATAGACTATATCCAAATATCAATGGAAAATCCCGGCATATAACATTACCTTTTTGTGATAACTGCTCAGTGCTGCTTTAACATTTAGTGAAATGAGTAACTGAATGAGGCTATTGATAACCATCAATGATCTCTATCTGATAATCTAGTAGATTCTTACATACGCTGTTTAAATTCCAACGCAAAGCTTTCACCAGACTTAACGGAGATGAAAACGTAATTCAAATGGCGTATAAAATTTTTCTGTTTATCTTGCTTCGTTACCGAAATTTATATGATTATAAAATACCGCTTTCAATCATCCTGACCCTCATGTTCCACCAAAAGATGGGGTAAAGTAGGATTTAGGTACCAGGGAAGAGAAAGCATGAGAGTGGGAGAACTATCAACATCATGCCCTGTGATATAGGCCACAGAACTCTGTCACACATTATTTAAGTCTACAGTTAAAAACTAATAAGTAACGTAATATACGAATGAATAAAAACGGTGAAGAAGTCCCGGTTGAAACTTCCCAAATCCACAGAAATGATACAACGCATGTACTGTACCACAACCCTCTCTTGCAACCGGGGTCCACACCGATAAAACGCAAGTGGCCGAAATGACACCACTTACAGCTGAAAATAACATACACGAACGGACATAACGGAAGCTTAAAGTAGGGATAATTGCCTAAGCACGGTGGGGTAAAGGCTGGAGCAGCAAAGAAGAATAGGAGGAAAAGAAAGTACACGACAATTGCAGGAAACGCGGCCAAAAGGGGGAAGAAACAAAGCGACCCCCATGTAGCTTATATTCCCCTCAGTGTGGTCTAAAGTTACCACCTCTTCATCTTCAATGCTGATTAGTAACAGTATATTAGTACTAGAATACGATGCTAGTCACGAAGAGGTGCTATGAGAAGGATGCAGAGCCGCAGTATTGTCTTATTCAGCACCAAGGTATGCGAGAAAGACGAATATCTGGGCCATGCAAAGGTGAAAGAACCACCGTCTCGATTCACCGCCATTACGTTTACAGTTAGCCGGGTCGGGCAAGTGGGTTTTCTCGATCACATAATATTTAGTACGTTCGTCCTCTAGCTTTCAGCCGTGCAATCAGGCCCACTTGTCCGCTCTTTTAACGGGAAATCGTCTGAAATTCGTCCGAGGTGAAAGGGGCACTCGGGAAACGTTCGTTTCATTTGATCCGTCTCTTTTTATTGTCACATGTCTTTCATTTTTTTTTTTTTTTTTTAAATTTCGGTGGCTTGCAACAATTTCCTCCTCCTCCTCCTCCTCCTGTCAATGGTAATACATCAAACACAAAGGAAATTATAACTTCAATGCAGGGAGAACTGAAACTACTGGTAGCATAATAATAAGCTGTAACAAAACCTAACTCGAACGCTTAAATCCTCGTCTGTCACACCAGAAGAATATTGAATCACTGTCTGATCACAAGATAAAATGAAAGGCAAAAAAAAATAAAAACGAAAAAGAAAGAAAAATGCGAGGAAGAAATAAAACCAACATCAACCTGGGAAACTTTCTTGTACCGTACTTTTCCAGGTACAAAACCATCTTGGTGAATTTGACCATTTGTCAGGCAGTTTCCTCAGTTCAGTGGCTTCGTATAAATGGAACCAGTTTGTGTTACGGTTTCTTTGGCAATTAGGCGCCTGGAAGGTCCGTCCTCGCCTCCTTACTTATATGTAATGGCTAGACAGTCCCACTGTTAAAAAAATAAGTCTAAACAACAATTATACGTTTGCTCCTCTCCCTACGAACGTAGAACTTTCGTATTTCGAAACATTCCCATTTAAGTCCTTTTACTTAGAACTGCAACCTTCTCCTACTGCATGTCAATTGCTTTACCTGTAAATGCAACATTTTCCATATAAATGCTAAACATACATATTTAGAATGTAAGCCATCCCATAGAAATACAAATTCCATTTATTTATAGAGGAACTCAGAACATTTCTGATATTGCACTGTCATTTATTTACCACTCGATGATGGCAGGCCAAAACTGCCGAGAACCACTGCTCTTTGTAGATATGGGTCGTCAAAAACAGCAACAGCATCTGTTTTCGAGCATCCGCAAAACACGAGCTGGCAAAAACGTGACTAAAGTTCGTCCCCTACTCACCTTCACGTAGTCCCGGCGGCTTCTCCTCCCACCCCCAGACCCAGGCTATTGTGCACAACCCAACCTGACCCCAATCCAGCGGTAGTGTGACCCAGAGTGTATGCAGTGAACCTCCACGTGTGACCCCCACGACCCCAGCCTCACCAGACCCTGAACTCTCCCACGTACTGTATATGGTGGTGTTGGCGGGCTCCATGTTTGGTTGGAAGCAGTTTATAGCTCCATTTTTTGCGACTTTCTGTGCCTTTGTCTCCTTATACATACCATGATGCTGTGCAATGAAGAGACTAGTAAAATATGACGACATTGAACTATTCAAGGGTATTCAAAGCAATTACTGGAGCTTAAACAATGACGACTCTCCATGCACATCATACAGCAGTCGGGTGTCATGAAAATAATGATATTCTGCATAAAACACAGCCTCAGCAAATAGCTAAGATATTAATGTGTAACGCTGAATGTAGCCACTGATGTGGTTCAGTTCAACTACAAAACTGCTAAATATATGCGTGAATTTTAGGGTCATAATTGTGGGAGTGGCTAAAGGCGCCAAATTCTAAGGGCATGAAGCAGGAGCTTTAAGGACTAAAATAATATGGAACTTCACTTAAATCGCTAAAGTCTACGGGAATGAAGTGTCTAGTTTCTGAAAAACGTTAGTAAGGGACAGGGGGACAGGGCTGCTCTTTGAGATGCTCCTGCATCCAGAGAGGGGCGAGAAATATGCCTGGCAGGATGGCAACTACGAGATGCGAGTCGTGCCAGCGGCGAAAGACAATGGTGGGTCAACTTCCTCCCATTCAGGCGTTACTTTCATATTTATGATCGTATTGTCTGGGCTAGTCTAGACTTGCTCGCTGATTTGTCGTCATATATCTCCAGCAGGTTAACCACGGTGCTCGTAAATCTGTCTTGAAGGTGACTTAATAGGTTGTAGTAAGATTATCGTACTTCGCCCTGGATTAAGACTGATCCTTCGTTGTTCTTCCTGGATTGAGATTGGTTCTTCGTTGTTATCTTCGTTGTTATTCTTGGTTTATCAATGGTTTTCCTTTGTTCATCCTGGCTTATCAGTGGTTCTGTTGTTCTTCCTGGTTTATCATTGGTTCCTCGCAGTGCCTCGTGGTGTATCACTGGTTTTTCTGTTCTTCCTGATTTATGATTGGCACCTCGCTGTTCATCCTGGGTTGTTACTGGTTCATCATTGTTCTTCCGGGGTTATAATTAGTTGTTTGTGTTTCTCCCTGGATTACGGTTCACGGTTCGGCCAGTGACACCAATTTATTTATTTACTTATTTATTAACCTGAATATTTAACCTTCAAGTATTCCCTGAATGGTGACGATGTGGATAGTGAGACAAAACTATTGATATATAATCACAAAAGAAAAATAATGAGGAAGTAGTGTGGTTAACACACACACACACACACACACACACACACACACACACACACACACACAGACGGGGGGCAGTGATTAGTTTCATGCACAAACACTGACCTTTCCACCCTCACACAATGCTCACTTCCTGTTCCCTCAAAAAACTGGTTCTCCTTCTCCCTCGCTGTCTCTGCTTCTTCACTCCCTTCCAGTCTTCTTCTCATATATGTGTTTGAAACTGGATCTTTTGTCATTACATGAATAAAGTTTCTCTCTCTCTCTCTCTCTCTCTCTCTCTCTCTCTCTCTCAAACCTTCCTGTGGGTGGCCGTGGGTTAATGACCTCTACTCAAGGTGTCCATCTGCTCCGTCCTTGTTGTTCTCCTACATCCTCACTTTTACCACACATCCCACTGCAAATTACCTCACTTAACTCATTCATCCCCAGGACATCTCTTCTGTTTTTTACTATCTCTAGATTATTTTATTCAGCTAAGGAGAGACTTTTCGAGCTGAGGAGGTTAGATATAGCCTTCATTTGTCCTCTTCTATCTCCAGACGATTTTATTAAGCTTAGGAGAGACTTTTAGAACTGAGAGGGTTAAATTTATATCCTTTCCCAACTCCCTGCAGTTCAAGTAATCTCTTCCAGGCTTCATATAATCACTTGACAGGAGAAAGAATATATAAAAAAAAAAAAAAACGTCCTTGGGGTGAACAGGCTACAAATTGCCTCACTTAAGCTCCTAAACGCTCGCTTTTTCCCTCTTTATTCATCATTATACAGCACTGTGCTTCCTGTGGCTTGGCTTTTTCTCTTCTAGATGCATGTTTTCGAGCGGCTTTGCTTTCAACCCCTTCGGCCCGAGTACGGTAGGTCTATTGTATATTCTACTCCTGCTATCACCAAAACGATTTTCTTTCGGCTTTGAAACCTCGTAATTATGATGACGGGATTAATGAAGGCTATTGTGCATCTAAACCCTCCAGTTCGAAAAGTCAACCCTGGGCTGAGTAAAATCGTCTGGTGGGAGCCAGAATTATGTGAAAAGTCGTCCTTGCCAAGGATTAGATTTATGTCTTGCTTTCAGTGTTCATTTGTCATTTTTTTTTTCATTTTTCATTCGCGTCATTTATCACTGACTACAATTTCACAAACACCCGGCCGGCGTCTCCTTGTTTCCCCATTAATCATTTCCTCTGTCAGATTATAGTTCACCACAGAATTACTGTTATTGCACATATTATCTTGACATTCTATTTAATATCATTCTCTCTCTCTCTCTCTCTCTCTCTCTCTCTCTCTCTCTCTCTTTCCAAAGGCTTTATTCATAACTCTCCACGTCTCTCTCCACTCCCCTCCGTCCATCTTCATCTATCTAAACCAACAAAGCAAACTAACCTGTTCCATATATATATATATATATATATATATATATATATATATATATATATATATATATATATATATATATATATATGCATAAAATAACAAAGCAAATAACAATACCACAAGCCACAGTATTAATAAAATAACAGGTCAACAATAGCAGAAGGCTCTCCCCCCACCCAACCCTTCCTCAGGCAATTGCGAGTCAGCAGGAAGATGCAGATAAGGATTAGCATGGCACATAGG
Organism: Coenobita brevimanus; assembly: GCF_032717465.1. Lineage (NCBI taxonomy): Eukaryota > Metazoa > Arthropoda > Malacostraca > Decapoda > Coenobitidae > Coenobita > Coenobita brevimanus. The sequence continues at coordinate 14,837,282 of NC_137051.1, forward strand.
GAGGAGGCTGAGCAGGTCAAATAACAGCTCTCTTCAGTGGGCCTGGAGGGTGTGGGGTGGGGGAGCATTGTACAGTCTCATACCTTTTGTGCACTGAGGCCTTGTTATATGGTGGTGATGGGTTCCACAGTATCACAGCGTTGACTATATCACTGGCACCGGTACCAAAAATTTGGGGGGAAATCGGCAAGCCTGTTTCATACTCGTAGGTAACAGTGAACAGTTATTAAGCATTTTTTCTGTAAATTATCGTGAACTGAACGGCAAAGATGAATAAGTAAAATAATTATAGATAGATAGATAGATAGACAGACAGATACAGACAGATAGACAGGCAGACAGATAGACAAACAGACAGATAGACTGATAGATAGATAGGTAGGTAGGTAGACAGATAAAAAAATAAACAGAAAATAAAAAGTCGCATATAATGATGGTTTGCTGTGTTTCTTTGGTCTGAAAAGCTGGTAGGAATTGTTGATATTGTTGTGGCGCCAGGCTCATCTGAATGGGAACCCGGTGGACTACAGGAGGAATTGCCAAAACGCGCATCGATTCGAATCCCCAAATGACAACTTCATGGTTTTCAGTACTGTATTGCCATCATTAGTATTAGGCCGGACACTGAAACCTGCATGTTGCTAATTAGCCTACCCTCTGGCCTTCTCACCTCACACAAGACAATACTGCATTGGATTTTTCACTGTGTAATGCTTGAAATATACTCTGTTGGTGGACTCAATATTTTGTGCACGGGAATTTGTTTTTACAAGTTATGCAATTCTCTCTCTCTCTCTCTCTCTCTCTCTCTCTCTCTCTCTCTCTCTCTCTCTCTCTCTCTCGTCATTTTATCTCAATTCTGCCTAACATTTCTTCTGTACATATATTTATCTACTTACCCATCCCTGTCTCCCTCAGCCTCTGCCTGTCTTTCTACTTATCTGCCTCCCTATCCCCTAACTATACCTCTTTCCCTCAGATGCGGCACATAGTATTCGCCCTCGTGGCCGCCCTCGCCCTCCTCTCGGCGGGGTCGAGGGGGGACGAGGTAGAGGAGCACGTGGCCGTGGAGGTGAACCCGGTGGATGAGGTGGACGAGGTGGAGGTGGAGGGCTCTGAGGAGTATCTCGACTTGGCCGGAATACTGGGTGATCTGTTTGGTGAGTGGACGGGTGGATGGATGGATGGATGGACCTCTTTGAGTAAGGGGCGGATAGATGGGTGGATGGCTGGGTGGATGGGCATATGAACCTCTATAAGCTGGGTGGATGGACGAGTGAAGAGAAAAACAGGTAACAGAATGGACAGATAAAGTGATGGATAAATGGATGGATGTCTGCAGACCACTGAGATGGTTTATTTTGTAAAAGAATGGATGTATGTATGACTATATCGATGGAAGGATGGATGGATGAATGGATGGATGGATGAATGGACAGATGGAAGGATGGAGGGATCGACGGCTGGACAGATGGATGGATGGATGGATGATTAAGTTACAAGCTGACTAGAAGTTGGGAAAAGAAGTGACTAGCTGACTTACTAGCAACCATAATGACAACTGAAAACCAAGTAACTGCCATCAAGTTACTGACAGTCGCATTAACTTCCTGACTTGATACTAAACTTACCTGATGACGGACTGAGTGTAACTAAACTGACTGCAGTGTATGACGGATATTGCAACTGAACTGACTGTGTACGTGACTGACTAAATGACATGCCTGGGCGACTGACTGACTAACTAAAATGGCTGAATGACTGAACAAAATGTGACTAGCTGACTGTAACTTAAGTGACTGTATGACTCACTAACTAAACTGACTGTATGACTGATTGAAAATGAAATGACTGCATGACTGATTGACTGACTGAACTACCTGTATGACTGACTAGCTGAACTGATTATAAATGAATGCATCTCAGCAGATAATATATATGCTGACAAAACCTATCCCTGCTGCTGACAAATACAGACTCTAGGCCTGATAAAATATAAGTGGATTATTGCCTAAAAAATGGACACCTAACAAAACTACCCTACTAATTAAAGCTGAGAAACGAGCTGACGAGACAAATCTGTGAAAAAGAACTGACACAAATAACAGTATGGCGGAGAAAATTAACCGAATGACCAAGAATAAAACTGACAAACTTACTGACAAAATTAATATGACTAAAAGGAGCTGACAAAACTAATTGGTGACTGACAAAATTAACCTTAAGACAAAAAATATAGCTGATAAACTGGAAGAAAATTCATTTGACTAAAAAGCTGACGAAACTAACGGCAAAACAAAATAAAAAATTCTTACCATAAAAAAAAGCTGCCAAAACCAGCGGACAGAACTAACTGAGCTGGGAAGCACTCAGAAAATGCATACCTCCGCCGATGCCATTGCCATTAAAAAAGATCCGGATCCGAATCCGGCCCCCAAATTTAATCAATTCTTTCATGGTACATGGCCCACGTTTCCACAAAATTTCATTGAAATACATGGAGAACTTTTGGAGATACTGTGCGGGATACTCCGGATCTGGATCCGGATCCGCCCCAAAATTTAATAATTTCTTCCTTGGTCCACGGCCCACCTGTTCACAGAATTTCATCAGAATCCGTTCAAAACTTTCTGAGTAATCCCGGATCCGCATCCGTGGATATAGGATCCTGATCCGGATCCGCCCCAAGATTTAATAAATTCTTTCTTGGTCCATAGCC
>NC_137051.1:14845000-14897500 GCF_032717465.1 Coenobita brevimanus
CAGGACAAGCTGGGGAAGTGGGTCGCAGGGGCAACGCCAAGGCAGGCAAGCGCAAGGGTGCAAACCGAGGAGGAAACAGGAAGCAAGGAGGCAAGAAGGGTGGCAAGAAGGGAGGCAAGAAGGGAGGCAAGAAGAAGGGCAAGAAGGGCGGAAGCAAGGTGAGGAAAAAATTAGTGAAAAAATCTTTACATTCCCGTTAAGAATCTTCATGCATTTGCTTCAGTTTCCTTCTGTTTTCTAAAACAATGTATAAACTACAAATTAATAAGAACTAAAAATAATTAAATATACGAATAACCACCATATCACATTCCTTTTTAAGCAAGGCCATTATGGCATTCCCCCTTCCTCACAAAAAAAAAAAAAAAATCCCAGGCTGGAGCTATTGTCTTTTTATTATTATTTTTTAACATTCATATTCTCTACTAGTTAACCCTTTAGTAATGTCTGTCATTCCTGCCCCATAAACCTATCCTCATTCCATTTTCCGTCAGTTCATTCACAGTTTCTTAACTTTCTACCACATCCATCATCCGATTTTCATTTCCCAAAGCCTATTATCTCCCATCCATTTCACTTTCCCAACTCCCATTTTCTCCCAGCCATCCCCATTTGCTCAACCCCTATTTTCTTGCATCCAATGCCTATTTTCCCTCTTAACCCTGTCCCCTTCTTTTCCTACCCCAGTCCCGCACCTCCCGCGCCTCTGTGAACGGCATCGCTACCCTGCGCCGCGATGGGGACGTGAAGGTAGTCAACATGAAGGGCGGCAAGGAGATTAGGACACAGTTTACCCTTGGACCCGTGGACCTCAAGGTGTCTAGGAAGGTGAGTGGTGAACAGATAGATAGACTGGTAGACAGATGTAGATAGAGATAGATGGATGGAGAGAGAGAAACAGACAGACACACACACACACACACACACACACACACACACATTCCTTCAAAGCATGCTCTGACTCCTTCTCTTCCTGCAGTACGGGAAGGGCAAGGCCGCCGAGGTGAGGAACGCCAGGGCCACATCACCAGAGCTGAAGGGCAAAATGTACATCCACGTGTCTCCCCAGGGCAGGGCAAAGGTCACCAAGCTCTTCATCACCAGGCCTTCCATCGTCAGGGTAAGTAGGATAGCAAGCGATAGAAAAATAGAGAGAGAGTCAGAAAGAGAGGGGGTGAGAGATATGCAGAGAATGAGAAAGGAAGCTAACAGAGAAACTCGAGGATAGCGATGATAGAAGAGGACTGAGAGAGGGTAGGAGTGGACCTCGGAGGAGCAGAAGAGCGATAAAAGTTAATGTATGAGGGAACAGAAAGAGTGAGATAAAGGCAGAAGGTATAAATTAACGTGTCCTCCTAAAGCAAGGCGAAAGGTCACCATAATTCTTCATCACCAAGCCATCGCTCAGGTGAGTGGGATGGACCGGGACAGAGGGAGGACGAGACGGACATAGGGGTGAAAGAAGGGAGGTAATGAGGAAACCTGGGAAGAGTGGAGGGGCAGATAAAGAACTACAGATCCCCGCCCTTCCTCCCCTCCACTGGAGGGGAATGTGGGTATCAAGCATACCCTAGCGAGAGGGGCTCACCATACAGTACTGAGTTTATGCTTCTTCTCTGTCCACTGTTGCCTAGAATCGCTATGTTCTAGAAACAGTCCAGCCGTACACAGGGGATGATGGCACAAATGAAAGGGAAAGAAAAGAGAACTTGAGAGAAATTGAGTGTGATTGGGAGAAAGCTGACCGAGAGGGGTGGATCAAGAGAGAAGAAATGTATCTGGAGAAAAGAATGACATAAGACTTGAGAAATATAGGAGAGAGAAAATGATGGGGTTTATTTTCATTCCTAACTCATCCTCTCTTAAACAACCACTTTCCCGTATTCTTTAGGTGGACGGGACACTGCGTAAGGAGACCAAGCCTGGCACTAAGAGCACCGTGATGAACAAGAGCCTCCACCGCGCCACGCCCTTCGCCACCAAGAAGCTCAAGATTGCCGCTAGGGAGGTGCTCTCTTCCAGCCAGCCAAGGAATTAGAGGACAGCAAAGAAGAGAAGGACATAGAGGGAAGAGGAGATGGAGAGAAAGAGTAGATAGACAAAGAGAGTGGAGAGAAGGAGGGGAAGATAATGTGGGTGAAAATCCCATATCTGACCCCACCTCTGCACTCCTCCACTAACATCCTTCCCCTCCCCTTTTTTGCTCTCTGTTAAAAACACAATCCCCCTCCTTCTGGTCCTCTTCCACTTATTAAAATTACAGTCCCTTCCTTCCCCAACCCTCCAGTAGCTACGACCCTATTCCCTTGTTCTATGTTCAAATCACAGCCCCTCCCCTCCTCCCCGTCCCTTCCTTACGTACCGTGCGCAAAGTAATAAGAATTATGAATGAAAATCGCGAAATTCACTTACAAGAATAATTAATTTATTATACTCGTAAACTATAGAAATGCGAGTCGTAAGCACGTAATCAAAACTAACAAATACTTTAGTAAGAAATTTCAGTCCCTTTATACCATAGACAGACGTGTATTTAAATTATCATCAGCAAAAAATTGTTGCAAAGCAACAGTCAACACAATTTATACCTCGAAAAAATAAGTACGGTCTACACGAAAAAATACTGAAATGCCGTATGAATTTAAAGACTTGTTTGGCCAGTTTGAATTCAAGGAACTTTTTCTAATGACATTTTTCAAGAAATAAGTAATTACTTTCGAGTTTAAAATTTGGTGCTGATTTTGTAGTGTTAATGATTTTTTTGTTATTGTTATTTTTGTTATTATTATTATTATTATTATTATTATTATTATTATTATTATTTGTATTCAGTAACTTATTTATCAATATATTCTTTTATTTATTTAGTTCCATTATTTATTAATTTTTGTTATGACCAAGTTATTTTCATTAATACTCTTGTATGACATTACATTTACTACGTATATTTTTTATCAACACATTTTCAGATATTTATTATTTGCTAATTTATTTTTACACATTGCATTGTTATTGTTTTTTTTATATTTTGTTATTGTTTTTTTGTTGTTCCCACTGATATGGAGCTTTGTTACTGATTTTTTTTTTTTTTTTTTTTTTTTTTTTTTTTTTTTTTTTTTTTTTTTTGTTGCCAGTGATGTTGTTGTAAACGACCAACTGCCTCGTTCTGGACCGCCTCCTATGCCACACTTTTAACGATGACGACAAACATCCGTTCTCAGGGTTCTTAACTATCTAATTATCTTCTTAACTCCCCTTGTTTATGACTTTCAGAACCAGTACCTTTCCTTTATTACCTTCTCGACTACCTTCTTTCTATAATTATACGCTACCTACCTTCCTTAACCTTAGATACCCATTTTAATCTATCTTCCTTAACTACTTTCTCCACCTTCCCTGACTACTGTCCTTACCTAACTTTTTGCCATCGCCAGACGATTTTATTCACCTAAAGTAAAATTCCCTTGGAGGTAAAGGGTTAATGGAGCTGGCCTCTACCCCCCTCTTTTTTTTTTTTTTCTTTTTTTTCCAAAGGTGTTTCTTGAGCTGAATAGAATCGTCTGGTAGTTGATCCCGCGCCCAGGCTACCTCTAACTACCTCCCTCACTCTCCTTTAATTATCTTTTCCTAATTACCCATCCTGTTATTTTGAGGGATGGTTCTCCTTCTCGCTCTTCTTTCGACACATCTGTTTCTGTATGTTGCACTTCTCATTCACTGTTGCCAAAGTTTTGAAGAGAAGAATGTGGGACCTGCCTGCATTTCTTTCCTTTGACATCACCATCATATCTATTTTCGTTAATTTCTTCTCTAGTTCTTTCTTGGATGATTCAGTTACCACTCGTCTCTGGAAAACCTTTCTTCACTTTTTCTCCTTATCCAGTACTACTTTCACATAAGCTTCTTTAAAAGAAAAAAAAAAAAAAAAAGAAGTCGGGAACGGTTCAGAAGTGCACGTCTAAACCGCATCCGACTTTAAGTGGATTACTTCGGATTGACGGCCTCCTTGGAAACGTACCCGGATCTCCCAACACGAACGACTCCGGTGAACCGCGTATCCGTTTCCATGGCAACCTCCTGGAAACTGAAGCCAAAACTATCAGTACTAACCCCTGTAGTGACAGTCTTTTGGCTTGCATTAAATGTGAAAAATTACCGATTCCCCCCTCCAGCTTTTCTCGGAGTCCTAAAATTACGCAAAAAACTCCAGGAAGGAGTACAGAATTTCTACTGAATTATCCAGGGGACGAGCCAGCGTAAACGGGGCGGCTTCACTCACGACTTCTGACGCTTCGGTCCGCCATCAAACCCGCTTGACGATACAGTGATACGGATACATTGTCTCTTGCCTCAGTTGTTGAACATCATACAGCCCACAGCGAGCTGGGTCTCGCTCTTATATTTATTTAAGTTATTAACTTATTATACAGTATATGTATTAATAATAAACTTAGGTTAAGAATCTTGACTGTTATTTGCCTCCTTTGATTACTGTTCTGCATATGGTTTGGGTGTAGTATTTCTACACACACACACACACACACACACACACACACACACACACACACACACACACACACACGTTTATTCATACAGTGTCCAATAAAGCATACTTATGCACGTTATCGTGCCACAGTGCAGCCCGGGACGAACGATTTTATTCAACTGAGCAAAACTTGACGCAATTCAACGACGTGGGAAGGTTACGTAACCAAGGAAAGGAGCTCAAAAGCAGGAGAATTTACTGTAAGGACGACTAATGAAACTGGCCATATATCTGCACACTCATCATTCTAGCCGACGACACTGGCTCTAACACACAGACTCAACCATCCATCCATCCATCCATCACTCAATCCTTTGTTGCCCCCGACAGAGTTTTAGTCCGAAGAAGCATTTATATATAGTTCTTGCTGTTCAGTTTGGGACAGACCCCTTGGTGTGAAGAGTTTGATGAAGGCTTCACTTAACTCCTCTAGTTCTAAAATCGCCGCGTGGTTGAAAGATGAAAAAGACGTCATCGAAGTGACGAGGTTATGGTGAGTAACCAAACGAAATGCACACAAGGAAAAAAAAAAAATGCACTTCACACTGACTGAGGGCTAGCCTGTATAAAAGATTTAGTGTGCATAAAAGTTATAGTATGTAGAGTTTTTTTTTTTTTTTTTTACCAATGCTTTTGACTTCCATGACCTCTGTACTGGGTCAGAATTTCTTATCTACGTATCAGAACTTTTATACGGCATTAAAATCCTTCCCTAATTTTTGTTCTCGCTACCACAACACGTGTTACAGACACTACATTAACCAATTCAGTCCCGTAACCTATTTTTAAACATCAATCTTCTTCCCACCAGACGGCTTTATTCAGCTCTGGAAAAAAAATTTCTTTTTACTCTGAAGGGTTCAGACCTTCACAAGTCTTTCCTAAGGTGAATAAAATCATCCGCTGGTGGTGAGGAAAAAATGCGTCGTCGGGGTGATGGGTTTAATTAACGCTTTATAAACGATGAAAACTTCTGTATTTCGCTCTTGTTACCGCCACACAATTTTTTTCCAAACAAGGGGGAGACTGGATGGATCCAGAGAGAGAGAGATTATAATATATATATATATATATATATATATATATATATATATATATATATATAATCACGAAAAACAAATAATAATAGCTGGCATCTAGACTTCTTCCTTCTCGCTGAGTGTAACTAGTGACCAGTGAGTCGGAATGAATGCGATCGGTTGCCATGATAAGCTGGATGTAGCAGCTGTCAACTGAGCTTCATGGGTTTGTTTACGTTTTATTCTCGTGGTTTAAAGTTCTAATTTGTGTGTTTTCTTTGGCAGATAAGTTTACTAACATTACCGTAAGATGGCTAGGCCTAGAAAAGGGAGTGATTAGTAAATGGAAAAACTTAGCAAAGGCATGAAAAGTAATGAATGGTTGGAGGTGGAGGAGGGAGAGGCAGCACGAGCTTACCACCACTTAACACAACTGCTCCTCCTCCACCTCCTCTCCCATGCCTGCATTGCAATACGTCAAGTCTGGTCGGTTCAGACCCAACCCCCCGCCGAAAATTCCTGAATTCATCCCTGGGGAGGGGATCATTTTCGCAAATCGAGATTTAAAGGACACTGAGACTACTACCGCTATCAGAGGCCATTTCCACATCCGATATCGGGTAAGAGATAGAGGAGAAATAGTCCCATATAACTAACCGAAACAGGTCATAACCCATTCAGATGTGGGGGTTTTCCTTAAGCAGATTAAAATTCCCCGGCGGTAGTCAGAATAAATTTACCTACGAACAGTACCCCCTTTGTTTTTGTGTGTGTATGTGGGGGGAGGGGGTTCCTTGCTTCCCATTCAATGCAAGCCTGAACACTTGGGAATGAGTGATATATCGCTGACAGTTGAGTAGGAATCGAGTAAGTCAGAATGTTACAAGTAAACATAAAATGGTAATCGTAAGGTGAAATAACAATCGCTGACTGTTGTGGCTCCTTGTCTTATATGTATTTAAAAAGTGATAGGAAGTTACTGCCTAACCATATTGATACAGTTTACAACGCTATGCTTATGTTTCAGCGCTATCCGTATCCCTTTTAGTGTTACTCATGATTCACTCATAACTCAGTAAAATAATATGACGTAAAATGAATAGCATAACAGAGTTGTAACGGTATTAACTCTGCCTGATAGGTAGGTAGGCAAGTAGGTAGGCAAGCAGATAGGCAGGCAGTGTGGCAGACAGGTAAATATGAAGGTAGATAGGTAGACTCTCTCTCTCTCTCTCTCTCTCTCTCTCTCTCTCTCTCACCCGTGTGGCGCATTGCCTGAGGGTCTGGGGTGGTGGTGGGAGATTGCCTTCTGCGGTACTGTATTATTTAAGCTTCAGTGAAAAGGACATAAGCATTACATTTCGAGGCAGTGCTTGAATAAGATCAGTATGGTTTTTGTATCCATGCAACTCTCTATAACTCTTTTATTTCTTGCGCTTACTATTTATGAGTCAATTTTCTTGTTATTAATGTTTTACCTTCATCATTCTGTCTGTCTGTCTGTCTGTCTGTCTGTCTGTCTCATATACATTTTCCCCCACACATCCCCATCACGCTGGAAATTCAAACACATAATTACAGTTTCAGGGAACATGGACCGATCTCACTGGCCTCGCTGTCTGTGGTAGAGGTGATGCGTCTTGTATGAGAGAGAGAGAGAGAGAGAGAGAGAGAGAGAGAGAGAGAGAATTAACCTTCAAATATCTCCTTAACTGGTGATATGAGGGGGTGCCCTATGAAGAGACGTACAGTAGAGTCATGGAATCAAGCTTAGTATCTCTCCATTTCGCTTTTGTATTGCTGGAAAGAATCTAACCTTAACCAGTTTTAAATACAATCAATTAACGCGCGTCTCGGCTACGTATTCAGCAAAAGTTGGGTAGATATTTACCTCTCTCATGGTAGGGACAACTCTATTAATGTTTTCTATTCCATCTATCGTCAGCAATCTATTTCAGCTAAAGCCAGACGATTTTATTCAGCTGAGGGAGTCACAGGAGCAGGGGTGTTAATTTCCTACCTGGCTAAAAAATCTCACCTGAATGTAACCTGACGCTCTGAGACCCCTTCAGTACGATGACGTCTTAGTCATTGTGTTCTGGCCATCTCGAGGCGATTTTACTCAAGTTAAGAGAGACCTTTCCAACGGGAGAGGTTGAGTGTAGCCTTCATATTCTTCCTTCACTATGAAAAGCAATTCCTAAGCCGAGTAACATTGTTTGACGAGAGTGAAATAAAAATTGCTCATACACACACACACACACACACACACACACATCCACACCAACCCACCCACACACACACACATCCACACCAACCCACCCACCCACACACACATCCACACCAACCCACCCACCCACACACACACACACACACACACACACACACACACACATCCACACCAACTCCCCCCCACACACACATCTACACCAACCACACACACACACACACACACACACACACACACACACACAATCCACACCAACCCCCCACACACACACCCTCACGTTCCAAGAAGGGCTACACACCTCTGCTAGAAGGGAAGTATTGATACCGAGACCAATTAGCGACAAAAAGGTGAAATCTACTATCGGTTTGGCCTCCCGGTATGGCGAGACTCAGCGGGTGGACAGGGGTGAAAAAAAAAACACAACAAGGGTAAGAACGGGAAGGGAGGAGGGAGAAAAGGCAACAGAGAGAGAGAGAGAGAGAGAGAGAGGTAAGCAATAGAGGAAAAAGAAAAGGAAATGAAGGAAAACCACACACACACACACACACACACACACCGCCATCCCCATCAATCAGCGAGCACGTGTGACCGAAGAAACAGAGTTCATTGGATACATTCCCTGCCTACTCTGTAAAGGATTTGTTCTTCACTAAAGCAAATATAAGATGGAATTAGAGCAATTATTGCATTGTATTTATATTATTTATTTATACTGTTCTGACAGGGGCGGAGCTTTGTTATCCACTTGTTACGATAATGCACAAGCTAGAAATAACAATAACAACGCTCTATTCATCTCTATTGATCTGCAGTTCCTATCAAACTAATGTATGTGCAGAGCCAGGAACACGTGTGGGAAATTATGGGAATGTTTAGACCGACTAGGGATGAAAGAAGTCGAAAAATTTTTTTTTTGAAAATTACGGGCAAATATTGTTACCAGCAGCCAGACTTAGAAAGGAATCTACACACCACCCTAATCTCAACACAAACTACTACAAAAAGGCTCCGTCTTAATCAAAACGCCTTGTAAGCGACGTGAGGCTTGATTACTTACACCTTGAGCACTGAGACCTACTAAGGGAACCTGGTATTTATTTAGCTCTTTTCATACCCTTATGGTGAAGAGTTGGCTGCCGTAATGAATCCCCTCCATAAGCCTAGTCATACCATTCGCCTCGACAATACAGGCATCTCTCGTAAACTTTCATACATCTTTCCACCTAATTTATTCTACAGACATTCATTTTACGTTGACCTGTTGAATACTAACTTAAGTCCTCGTTATTACTCCTTTTTTACTATTGAGTTCGGAATAAATTAAAAAAAATCCTTACTGACCCCTCTACGTCAGTGAAATATTTTTCATTATAATCAGTCCACCACCAGAAGTTTTTTTTTATTCAAACTAGAAAGAGCCCCTGAAAATAAAAAGCTTCATTGAGACTATATCAAAGTTTCTCAATCGGAAAAGTTTCCCAAGCTGCACATACAGTAATAATGTGAAAGAAGGAAGAAAAAAAAATGCCGACTTCAATTTGATCAGGCTGGAGCTCTATCCCAGTCCTTCTGTCTGATTTACCAGTTTCGCCAATTCACAGAACGAAATGAATTAAGAAAAATGGTAGTATTTTGGAGTACATTCCTTAACTTATAATTAGAGGAGCCTGTACCCCTCATCAAGGCGACCAGAACTGCACTGCATATTCCATAAAAGGTCTATCTAGTCTCTTGCACAGGAGGGTGAGGAGCGGGGGGATGAATGTAGATGAGATGAGGGAGAGAGGGTGATGAAGGGAATGAGAAGAAGAGAGTGAAATGAAGAACGGCAAAGGGAAAATTTAGTGGGAGGGAGTGCGAAAGGGAGAAGGAAGTACAATGACGAATAAGCGTTTGAAGTGAAGGAAAAGGGAGAAAATGAGGGGCAAGAAACTGAGGAGAGGAGAGAGAGAGAGAGAGAGAGAGAGAGACTTCCCTCCCCCTCTCTTTCTCCCTCACTGTCTGACTCACAAACCAATAAAATTTCACGAGTTTTGTCTCCGATTCTGATCAGCCAGTCACATGCCAGCTTCCAAAGGGTGCTGGCCAGGCTTCAGCAAATATCCACCCTCACATGTACCGATTGTTGTACATGCTGGTGGTTGTGGCAGGGATGTGGTAGATGTGGTGTTGGTAGCTGGGGTAGGGGTGGGATAGATGTGGTGGTGGAAGCTGTGGTAGGGGTGTGGTAGATGTGGTGTTGGTAGCTGTGGTAGGGGTGGGGTAGATGTGGTGGTGGTAGCTGTGGTAGGGGTGGGGTAGATGTTGTTGTGGTTGCTGTGGTAGGGGTGTGGTAGATGTGGTGGTGGTAGCTGTGGCAGGAGTGTGGTAGACGTGGTGGTGGTAGCTGTGGTAGGGGTGTGGTAGACGTGGTGGTGGAAGCTGTGGTAGGGGTGTGGTAGATGTGGTGGTGGTAGCTGTGGTAGGGGTGTGGTAGATGTGGTGCTGGTAGCTGTGGTAGCGGTGGGGTAGATGTGGTGGTGGTAGCTGTGGTAGGAGTGTGGTAGATGTGGTGGTGGTAGCTGTGGTGGTGGTAGATGTGGTGGTGGTAGATGTGGTGGTGGTAGATGTGGTAGATGTGGTGGTGGTAGATGTGGTAGATGTGGTGGTGGTAGATGTGGTGGTGGTAGCTGTGGTAGGGGTGTGGTAGATGTGGTGGTGGTAGCTGTGGTAGCGGTGGGGCAGATGTGGTGGTGGTAGCTGTGGTAGGGGTGAGGTTGTTGTGGTAGATGTGGTGGTGGTAGTTGTGGTAGGAGTGGAGTAGATGTGGTGGTGGTAGCTGTGGTAGGGGTGGGGTAGACGTAGTGGTGGTAGCTGTAGCATGGGTGTGGTAGATGTGGTGGTGGTAGCTGTGGTAGATGTGGTGGTGGTAGCTGTGGTAGATGTGGTGGTGGTAGCTGTGGTAGCGGTGGGGTAGATGTGGTGGTGGTAGCTGTGGTAGCGGTGGGGTAGATGTGGTGGTGGTAGCTGTGGTAGCGGTGGGGTAGACGTGGTGGTGGTAGCTGTGGTAAGGGTGGGGTAGATGTGGTGGTGGTAGCTGTGGTAGGGGTGAGGTTGTGGCAGATGTGGTGGTGGTAGCTTGGGTAGGGGTGAGGTTGTTGTGGCAGATGTGGTGGTGGTAGCTGTGGTAGGGGTGAGGTTGTTGTGGCAGATGTGGTGGTGGTAGCTGTGGTAGGGGTGGGGTACATGTGATGATGGTAGCTGTGGTGGGTTTGTGGTTGTTGCGGCAGTGGTGTGGTAGATGTGGTGTTGATAGATGTGGTATTGGTGGCTGTGGTAGGTGTTGGGTAGATGGGGTGGTGGTGGTTGTGGTAGGGGTGGGGTAGATGTGGTGGTGGCAGCTGCGGTGGGGTTGTGGTTGTTGTGGCAGTAGTGTGGTAGATGTGGTGGTGGTCGTTGTGGTAGCTGTAAATTGATATATAAATATTTATGAATACGCAAATGAAAAAAAAAAAAAAAACAGGAAAACTTGACAAGAACGAACGAAATGAAAAGAAACTATCTAAAGTCCCTTAATTTCCAAGGCTAAGCAGAAAAACCTGGATAATTTTGTTTTGTCGACTGTGCCCCGCGCGATTTGCATGCGAGAAAAACAATTACTGGGGGATTTAGGATTTACTCTTTAGGATTTAGTCAGCCGAGGACGTGTTTAGCTGCGGATTTAATAACAAGGGAGATTTAAAAGCTTTGTTGTGTGGTGGCAGCTGTGGTAAGACTGGCTGTGGTGGTTGTGGTTGTTATGGTCATTGTGGTAGGCCCAATTGTTGAAGTTGTGGTGGTTATAGCTTTTATGAGTTATGATATTTGTGGTGACTGTGGTAATTTTGATACGTGCCTGCTGTGGTAGCTGTAACTGTGGAAGATGTGTAACTGTGGTAGTTGTAGTAACTGTGGTAAATCCTGTAATGTGGTAGCTGAGTTTGTAGCATCTGTGGAAGCTGCGGCTGCGGCAATTATGGTTGTTGTAATAATGGCAGCTTCAATAGTTTGGTAACTGTAGTAGTTGTGGCTGACGTGAAAGTTGTTTTTTTGGGAATTATCAAAATTATTTTTAAAAATATATCACCGAAAAAATGTACTTTACTTTGTGTGTGTGTGTGTGTGTGTGTGTGTGTGTGTGTGTGTGTGTGTGTGTGTGTGTGTGTGTGTGTGTGTGTGTGTGTGTGTGTGTGTGTGTGTGTGTGTTTGTGTGTGTGTGTGCCTGCGTGCGCGCGCGCATGTAGTCTAGGTTTCAAGATCAGTGGGTGCGTGTGCTTTCGTGTGTTTGTGTGCATGTATGTGCAAATGCATGTGTGCATGTATGGGCAAATGTTTGTGTCCATGTATGTATGGTAATCGTGTGATATTCATGTTATTAAACGATATTTGGAGTCTCCTGTTGTTTGTGTAGAGGGGATAATTATGTATGCGTGTGTGTGTGCATATTTAAGGGTATTCATCGATGAGTGTATGACACTGGTATACAGTATGTAGATTGCTGTGTGTGTGTGTGTGTGTGTGTGTGTGTGTGTGTGTGTGTGTGTGTGTGTAACAAGTTGGGTGCGTGTCTGAGTGCTTGTGTGCGTAAAAAAACTGCTCTCTGTTGACTTTATTGAGGCCTTTCATCTCTCTCTCTCTCTCTCTCTCTCTTTCTCTCTCTCTCTCCTTCATCTAACCACAAACATCTTCATCATCTTCCTCTCTTATACTTTTTATTCATATATTCCCCTTTCCTCTTTTGCTTCGTTCTTTCGTCTTATTTGTCATTCATTTTCCCTTCACTGTTTTCTCCTCTTATTCTCTCAGTTATCATTCATTTTCATATTTTCCTTCAACATCTCCTCCTCCTACACAACTTCCTCCATTTCCTCTTCCTCTTACTTCTCTCCTACTTCTTCTTCCTCCTCCTCCTCTTACTTCTCTCCTCCTCCCCCTCCGTTTCCTCTTCTTTCCAACTTCCTCCTACTCCTCCTCTTCTCCTACTTCTTCCCCCCTCCTCTCCTTCCTCCTCTTGTTACTTCTACTTTCTCCTCCTCCTCCACCACCACCTCTTTCTCCTCCAACACCACTTATTCCTCCTCCTCCTCCTCCTCCTCCTTCTCCTTCATAACTTCGTCTTAACCCTTTTCCTTCGCTACACGACATCCATTTATCATGATTATTCGTTTAGCAGGTTTTCTGAAGGATGTAATATGGATAAGATGAAGGGAGGGACTGACTTAGGGAGGGAGGGAAAGGGAAGGAAATCAAAGGGGTTAAAGAAGAGAAAGATAGAGACGTGAATATAAGAGGTAAGAAAAAAGAGGCGTGGGAAAAGAAGAGAGCGAGAGGAGAGAAATGCGGGAGAGTAAAGGGGACAGAAGGAAGCAGAAACACACACACACACACACACACACACACACACACACACACACACACACACACACACACACACACACACACACACAGAATAATGAGAAACTGAAATGGAAAAAGAGGTCAGCAGGAGGGGAAAAAGTATGATACAGATGAGGGCTAGTGGGATATCAGAGAGCGGGAGAGGTGAAAGATGTGTCAAATATTGGAAAGAATGTGTAGAGCGGGACTAAGAGGTGAAAGAGGGGTGAAAAGGTGAGGAAGCAGTAAGCAGGACGTGAAAGAGGTGCAGGAGAGATGAGCAGAGGTACAGGCGACAGAAGTGAGAGAGACTGGTGAAGAGAGGCGGATAAGTGAGCACCAAGCGAAGAGAGAAACAGAAGAGAAAGAGGGAAGACATAAGTAGTACAATGAGAGGAGTGTAAATTAAATAACAGGAAAGGGAAAACACGAAATGACATAGGGAGAGAAAGAGACCTAACTTACACTTCCTTTCCCTTCCTTATTTCCATTTCATCCTCACTATCCTTGCGCTCCCTACCTTCTTTCTCCCCCTCCTTTCCTCCATCCCTTCCGTCCTTCCTACTCCTTGTCTCCATTTCCCCCCCAATCCTCTCTCTCTCTCTCTTAATTATGCCAGTACATCATCTTGTCTTTCCATTCTTTTGTACATTTCTTCTCTCAACCCCATCCTGTCATTCCTCCTTTTTCTCTCCTCTCTATTCTGCTTCTCTCTGTTCATTTTCTTTTCCCTTTTATATTTACTCTGATATTACCTTCTCCTTTTATTTTCTGTGCTTTTGTCTTATTCCTGACATTCTCTTTCTTCTCTACTTTGGCTGTTTTCCACTAATGTTTATTATATTTCTCACCCCTCTACTTTGTTCATTTTCCCATTTTCCTCTCTCGTCTTCATTTTATTTTTCTTCTTCAGACTTTTCTTACCTTCCTACCTCTTCATTTTTCGTTTTATCGACTTTGTTTATTCTCCTTTCTCTCTTAGTCATTTTCCGGTCTCCCTTTCCCATCCTGACATTCTTCTCTAAATCCTCCCATATTTCTTTTCTCCCCTTCTTTACACTTTTCTTTTTTTCCCCTCCCTTGTATGTACAGACTAGGGTCACTGTCTAGTCCGTTCCCTGAGGTCCAGCAGTTTTCCCTACCTATTCATACAGTTCCGAAAAATGACTCTTACACCGGACTTTTTAATACTGCAGTGTGTTGGTAATATATGTGTAATCGGACTCAAAATGCCTGGACTCTGACTTAATTTGACGGCTTGAAACTCGCCCTTGAAATGCAGGGTGGCCCATATTTTAGGTAACCCAATTCTCAAGTGTTGCGGGGGCGTCTCCATCAGCGTTACCAGTGCCTATACCCTACGTTATTTTCTACTGTTTGTAACCCTTTCGTGCTTGTGGCTGATGTGTATGCTTATTATTATTATTTTTTTTTTTGCAGTGTCTCTAAATCATTCAAGAATATCACCGTAAAAATGTGTGTGTGTGTGTGTGTGTGTGTGTGTGTGTGTGTGTGTGTGTGTGTGTGTGTGTGTGATGCAGTCAAACTATCTGCGTTCCTCACACCAGCAGAGTAAGCCGTCCCCGAAGCACACGATAACTGGGGTGGGTAATATATGGACCATCCTATATTTTCATCCTAAGCATAAGGGTTAATCAAAGCTCAAGACAGTAAAACAAAATAAAGGAGGACCAACTGTACTTACTCCGAGGGTCCAACGAAGCCTGGGAAGTGGCAACATCGCTGGCTTACTTCTCTTCTACGCCTGACAACACTGAAAAAATAAATGAAATAAATAAATAAATAAACAGACAAATAAAGCACACGCCATTACCCGTCTCTTCCTTAGCACTTCATTCCGACTTATCCCAGACAACTTTATTTGGCTGAGAGTAAGCCATAACAGCCTCAGGCCCTAATACATTTTCCAAAGCGATTAATTTTGCTTCTTACATCTTACTGCCCTATTCTAGGTTATATAATCCTTCTAACAACGCCAAATTATGCATAAATAACGCACAAGATGATATTTAACCACCCATATCCAAAAATAAATCGCAGAGGAAGAGGTATTAGGAAGCTTCATTAACCGACGAGAATACGGCCCTGAGGCTGTTATGGCTTGCTCTCAGCCGAATAATGTCTATCCCAGGCCAATATAAGAACCCAGTGGCAGCGAGAATAGATTATACAAATGTCATGGAAATAAAGGGGCTCGTCAGTTTTTATTAATCCCCTACTCTCGGTCTCTCTCTCTCTCTCTCTCTCTCTCTCTCTCTCTCTCTCTCTCTCTCTCTCACACACACACACACACACACACACACACACACACACACACACACACACCTCAGACAACTTTACTCAGCTGTGGGAAGGTTAGATAAAACATTATTTTCTTCGTTACAGAACATTCCTAAGCTTAATAAAATCGTCTGAAGGTAGCCACATAAAAGACATCATTGTACTGAAAGGACTGACCTAAATCTCTTGGCTGTTACCGAAAAAAAAAAAAATGGAGCAATAGAGAACATAATTCCTCCTCCTCCTCCTCCTCCTCATCATCATCATCATCATCATCATCATCAACCCCACTAATGCATGGGTTGGCATTATTTTTCATTATGAGTGTATCGTTTGCCACCAAAAAATTTGGAATCTGCTCCCTGTTGATAAAAAAAAAAAAAAAAAATGATAAGTAATTTTTAAAACTCTGGACTTTTAAGGCCTCCACCGAGGTCGTCTAAAGTGTAAACAAAGCAGCAGGAAGTTTCGGCGCTCACGCATGTTTCGGCACACAAGAGGAAAAAAAAATTGATCATGGAGTACCAAAGAAAAAAATTCATCACCACCACCAGCTCCTCCATCACCACCACCACCTCCTCCATCACCACCACCACCTCCTCCATCACCACCACCACCTCCTCCATCACCACTATTATCATCATCATCATCATCACCCTTACATTGAAAACATTAATTCCATACAATTAATTATGTGACTGTTTCTTCGTATATTTTATTCCAGCTTAACACAATTTATTTTTATATCAGAGTGAGTCATAGGAGGTTGGGAGCACTAAACATTGTGAACATTAACCTTATCTTGATCAAGAAAACTCTAATATTCTATTCCAGCCACCGGCAGACGATTTCATTCAGTGAGTGTTATATTCTGATCTCGGAACAACCGAAAAATTCGAACTATATAATATATATATATATATATATATATATATATATATATATATATATATACACACACACACACACACAAATTTCATCTATTGGTGGACTTGCCTAAACAGAAAAAATAATCTTGTTGCAGTAAAAAAAAAAAAAAAAAAAATCCTAGTACTGGAAAAAGAAAAACGTTTTCTAGCAAACATCAACACTTTGAACAGTGATGTTGGCAGACCCCATCTCGTCTCGGATCGCCGAGTTAGACATTCATGGTTTCATCAGCGTCCTGGAAGTTTCGGCTAACTCAGACTACTCCACTTCAGGGGACGAGAAAGAGCGAGGATTAAAACTTTTTGTGTGACCATTTCAACTCAGCTGCTTCTCTCCCCTCGGATCTACCGAATACTTAACGCCTTCAATCCGAGTATGTCTTCTTTCGTATATCCTTGCCAAGATTCCTGCTATCTCCAGACGATATTTCCTGCGTCCAGCAAGACACCAGGCTACTGAGGGCAACGCGGGCTTGTCGATTATAAATAAAGAATTAACTACAAAATGTAAAAACAAATAACTAAATGAAATACAAACCTGAGAACATATATCGTATAAATCAATCACCAAGTAATAGAAGAAAATATTTTTAAAAAATCTAGAATATTAATAAGCAAATAAAATAACAACCAACATAAGGAATCGTACAACTAAATTTTAACAAGTGAATGCAAATAGTAAATCATAAAAACCGAAACATACATTAAAACAAATAGAACAATGCACAAGAAAATAATTTTATGTATGAGAAAATAGAAACACACACACACACACACACACACACACACACACACACACACACACACACACACACACACACACACACACACACACACGCTAATATTATCAGGCTGGAAATATTTTTACTAAAGTTTAAATTTTGGGAAAAATTACGTTGGGGCAACCTTTGCCTGGCCAGCTAATTGAACTAAGCCCTTGCTAATTAGTACAGCATAATTGCACACTTGGCTGTCTGCAAGGAGCTTTCCTTGATGGTAAGATATTAAATATAAAACATACTGGGTTACTGCTTCTGCTGCTGCTACCGCTACTACTACTACTACTACTACTACTACTACTACTGCTGCTGTTACTACTACTACTACTACTACTTATAATAATAATAAAAAAAATAATAATAATTCCAATAATTTTAATTTTGGTTATAATACTGATGATAATGAATATGACGAACAATAACTGCACTAATAACGACGACGACGATGATGATGATGATGATGATATCTTAGCCTGTTCTGTTACACAATTTCACGGAGGGCATACCTCCGCCAACGCCAATAACATACATAATATGTTCCTGCATCCGGATCCCCATCTCCCTTACAGTCTGATCAACCCTTCCTTTATCCACTGCCCACCTACCCATTGGATTTCACTGAAATCCGATAGCGTTTTTCTGAAATACCTTGTTCACAAACAAAGATGCATGAATACGTACATACCTCTATCCAACTTCGTGGACGAAGGAAACAACAACAACAATACTACTACTGCTACTACTACTACTACTACTACTAATAATAATAATAATAATAATAACAACTACAAAGCACTCAGAATGCGTATACCTCCGCAAACGCCAATATAAACTGATTAATAAACCAACCTCCGTCCAACATCGTTGGCAGAAGTAATTTATTCTACGGTCTTAGTGAGACCTAAAACAATTTTTGAGAAGGCATGTCTCCGCCGAAGCCCACCACAATTATGATTTATTCCTGCATTTGGATCCGAATTCACCTCAGAATCTAATCAACTCTTCCTTGACTCAATGCTCAACTTTTTGAGATATTTTGTACACAAATGGATACAGAAACAAAGAAACTAAAAGACACTGGTGAATATAAAACCTCCGACCAACTTCGCTGGCGGCGATAATAATTAAGTAACACAAATATCCCACCCCAACCTTAATTCCTACCTATGAGATGAGGTGGGAGGCAACAACGACACCAAGATCTTATCACCCCTGCCGACATTCACCCCATCAGAAGTCCGGTGATATTACCCTATTATACAGCGCTTGTTTTAACCTGGCGACGATCCCTAACGCTTTTCAGCTTGGTTGATGGCCAGGTGTGGTTAGAATGGGAAATTGATTGGAACTGTAATCTCGGTGATTCGTTCCCGATTCATAACCTTGGCTCATCGAATTTCATCCAACCAAAACTTAGCTTTGAAGTTGAGGGAGTGGCTTATTTCCATCAGGTGAAAACACCGACTACACCCATCACATCAGACCTGGGACGTTCGTGGTAGCTTAATCTCTTCAGCAAGATCACAATGTATTTATTTTACTCTTGCCATCTCTATTTTTTTTCCAACCTAAGATCAGTTTTCGGAATGGGGGGTTATGTACAGCCTTCAATAACCCTTTTATCACTCAGGGCTTTCCAGTGCTGATTAATATCGTGTGGCAGCAGCAATTATAAACCTCAGAAACATCATTGTGCTTAAGTGGTTATTACGGTACTATGATCTCCGTTATACACAGATTATTCTACTTTCCATCAGAACACAGCGCAACAACGTGACTGCATAATACACTGCTTTGATCTCCGCTACCCAAAGAATATCCAATTATCCACCAGCCATCAATCAGATCACAGCGGGGAGAAGTGTATGACAGGCTAGTACTGGGCTCTGATTTCCACCACACACAGATTAACCCATTACCCATCAGGCCGCAGCAGAAGGACATGGGTAACTGGTTAAGACAATGCTGTGTTCTCCACTCCCCACAGATTATTCCATTGCCTCTCAGAACAGGTCATATGCACTTGTGGGATTGGCTAATATAGTTCTCTGATCTCCGCTACCCACAGACTCGATGCAGTGCCTTTGAACTGGTCCCGAGCTGATACTGAGTGGATGGATGGTTAAATGAGAAAATGGATGGGTGGGTGAAGATATGGGTGGGTGGGTGAAGATATGGGTGGGTGGGTGAAGATATGGGTGGATGGATGAATGGATGGGTGGGTGGATGGATATATGAACAGACGAATGGGTAATTAATGATGGGTGGAATAAAAATGGAAGAACAAAAATTACCTGATGGATGGATGGATCGATGGGTGGATGGATGAATGAATGAGTGATTGGACAAATGAATACATGGATTACTGGGTGAATGGATTAAAGAGTGAATGAGAAGGCGTATCACTAGATGGATGGATGAACTGACACATGGACAGACAGATGGATAGATGGATGAATAAGCAAGCGAATGGAGAGATAGACAAAAGGTTAGATAGACAGGTGAACGGATGGAGGGTGTGAGTTACATAATGGAAGTCTCTCTAATTACCGAGGCTAGGTGGAGGCCTCCTGGGATTAGGTACGATTATTCCTCCATGGACCGTATCTATCTATCTATCTATCTGTCTGTCTGTCTGTCTATCTATCTATCTATCTGCCTGTCTATCTATCTATCTGCATATTCATCTATTTACCTATCCATCTACCTACATATTTATCTATTAACCCAATTCATTCCTTTCCTCCTCCCTCCATCCATCTGTCCATTCAGGCATCCATCTACCTATCTCTGTCTATCTGTCTGTGCGTATCTATACATTTATGTACCTATCAATCTGTCAGTTAGGTTCACTTGTCATTAGTCTTTACATTATAAACCCTCCACTTGTCTTCAGTACAGAATTTTGGTATGAAAGATAATACAGCAAAGACAGACAGAGATGCACACAGACCAACAGATGAACTGCTACGTGGAGAGACAAGTAGGTAGACAGATAAATAGATAAACAAATAGATGGACAGAGAACAACACACAAATTTCCCTCTGTCACATGGTAGGTAAACTTATTCCTTCCAACTCTCATTTTTTCCATCTTATCTCTCATTCGCTCTTACTATCTCGCATTCACTCTTACCTCTCTCTTATACATACTCAACTCTCTCTCAAGTACACCTCACCTTTTAACTAACATTATTCTCTTCCTCTCCTTTACACACCATCCTGCTTCTCTCTTATAATAATTCCATCCTCATTCTCACTCACACGAACCCTCCCTTTCCCCTCCCCTCCCACATAAACCAAACCCTCCAGCTTACCCCCCCACCCTCTCTCCCTCTCCCAGCTTTTCCTCTACACCCAATCCTCCCTCTTCTCTCCCCCTCTCTCCCTTTTCCATCTCTTTCTACACCCCACCATTCCTCTCCCTTCCCTCCCCCTCATCTCTCCCTCCTTCCACCTCCCCGCTTCCATTCCCCTTCCCCTCCCAAACACCTTCCTTTACCCTTTCCCTGCTCATTAATATCCTTCACCCCTCCCTCCCTCCTTCTCTCAACTTCCCTTCCCCCACACCCCACCCCCGCTCACCCCTCCCCTTCCTCACACCACACCCCTCTGTCCCGCCCCCTCTTCCCGCTCGCTATGAATATGCAGATGGGCCGGCTTTGTTGACAGTGGTGTGTGTGTGTGTGTGTGTGTGTGTGTGTGTGTGTGTGTGTGTGTGTGTGTGTGTGTGTGTGTGTGTGTGTGTGTGTGTGTGCGCGCGCGCGCGAGTCCTGCTGTAATTTCGGTCCAGTAATTTCGGTCCTCCTTCGTCATATAACATTACCTTGGCCGAAGCAGCAGCCATGGCCGAATGTATCTTGCTCCTTCAGACTGAGGACGTCACTTTCAATTCCCCACTTGACTATCAGACTCAGCTTAGGACTCAGCTTGTAGTAATGAATGGGATAATGATGACTATATATGACCCTGCCGTTACAGAAAAAAAAAAAAATCTTCAAAGTTCAGTAAAATATTCTGAAGGCGGCAGTAATATAATAAAAAAAAAGTACGTCCTCGAAAAGAAGGGGTTAACTCGAAGACGAAACTTGCGTGAGGCGAAAAGTGCTTGAGGGCTTATATCAAATTAATTTCGTATATTGGTAAACTATGTGATTAGTTCCGGTCCGTGTTGTATTTGCTTTTAGATCACTTCCAATTCCTGTTTAATTCACCCTATTAAAGCCGTCATAGTTCTTGTTTCTCTAAGGTTGCATTTATATATTGGTCAAAGTTAGTGCCATAGTTATAAATCAGTCCACGTCTAGTAAATATTTACGTCGGTATTCGTAAATTGGCCCCAGTTCGTGTTCAGTTTCTTCAACTCGGTCTTCTTACCGTTCGGCCATAATTTGTATTAAACTTCTCGATTAGTAAAAGTTTCCCCTCTCCTGCACTATAGCATCAGTCTGAGGGGAAGGGACGTTTTGCTGGGGAGAGAGGATTTGGAATGAGGAGGGGAAGATGGAAAACGAGGATTGCGGGGGGAGAAAAAGCTCAGGAGCTGAGGAGGGAAGAAGGGAGGGAGAGCAGTGAAGAAAAGAGAGAGAGAGAGAGAGAGAGATGCAGATGGAGAGTTGATTTTTTTTTTTCTTTACATAAAATGAACCACAGGTGGAAAGCTTTTAAACCCTGCTACTTCAAAACAAAATGTAAGCTGAACACAAGACAACCGAAGTCAAGAACTGTTCATGTCGAGACTGCTGGACAAAGTCGGTTGCAAGACTGTAGGTCATGGGTAATGGGGAAAGAATACTAATGAAGAGAGTGCCAGTGTGGTGGGAGACACGCAGATGGAGATGGGAGAGAAGGGAGCGGGGAGAAGGGAGAAGAGAGCAGGGAGAAGGCCGAGGATAAAGATGACTGGGGAGTTGGAGGGGGGGGGGGACAGACGAGAAGGACTGGGTGAAGGAAATTGAATTAGCGAGACGGAAATGAAGAGGGTAACGAGACGGGAAGAAAGGAGGGTAAAGAAGGGGTGAGGAGAAAGCGAAAGGGGTGAAGGAGCATACCGCTTAAGGGCAGACAGAAAGAAAAGGACAGAAGGGGGTGAGGAGAGGAAAGAAGGGTTAAACAGGAAAAGTGAAGAGGGTTAGGAATCAAGGAGAGAGGAGACTAGAATGAGCAAATGGAGAAGAGAATGGCAGAGAGGAAATAACGCCAAATATAAAGATTAGAATGAGTGGGAGAAACGGGAAAAGTTCGGCCTCAGTTCGGTGACCGCTAATACTCGGCTCCTGGCTCCATAATTGCGTCGACGGGGGAAAAAAAATCCTTCCTTCACTCCCCATCCCCATCCCATCTCCATCCCCTCCTCTCCCTCCCTTCTCCATTCCCTCCTCTCCCTCTTTCCCCTCCCCTCTCACTCTAACCCCTTCCCTTCCACCCTCATTCCCCTCCTTCTTCTCTCTCTTCCCCTCAGCCGCTTCCTTATCCCCAACAACCGTCACCCCTCCCTCCCACTCTCTCTCTCCTCCCCTTCCACTTCCCCCATCCCACACTTTGTCCTCCCCTTTCACCTCCTCCCTCTCACCCTCTCTCCCCTTCCACCTCCTCCCTCCCACCCTTTGTCCTCCTCGTCCACCTTCTTCTCCCACCCTCCACCCACCCCTCCAAGCCTCACTACTTTCCTATCATCCTCATTCCTTCCCTCCCATCGTCGCTCTTCCACCTTCCTCTCCCACCCTCTTTCTCCTCCCCTCCCACCCTCTCCCCAGCCTTTCAACACGGTAAGTCTTTACTAAGGCATATAAAATCGACAGACGGTAGCAGAAAGAAAAATAAACACGTCATTGTCCTGAAGGGGTTAATGGACTTAATTTATCAATCTTTGGTGAGAATAAAATCGTCTGTCGGTAAAAATTAAATAAATAAATAAATAAATAAATAGTCACAGTACTAGAAATGTTATTGCTCTCCCCTCCCCCCTCTCTCTCTCTCTCTCTCTCTCTCTTTACTTCCGTGCCGGTGAAAGGAAGGAAGAGGGGAAGGATGCTCATTGGCAAGAAAAATGAGAGAGAGAGAGAGAGAGAGAGAGAGAGGTAATGGATTCTGAGAGGTAAGTCGCTGAATTTTTATAAGATGCAAAGAAAATGCGGAATTCCCAAACAGGCATAAAATATTGGAAAACTTGATATTCTTGTCGAGAGAGAGAGAGAGAGAGAGAGAGAATCATCGCCCTCCTAGTAAGCCATAAAAAAAAAAAAATCAATTACCGAAGATGATATATAAATTTTTTCACCACGATAATGATAAAAAATGGTGAAAGAAAACGGGGTGTGATGGGGGTGATGGGGGATACTATAAAAAAAAAATGCCACTCTCTTGACAGGTTACGATGTTAGCCTGGGAGATTGGGAGTTGGAGGGAAGGCTAAAGGATGGGGATATGGGAGAGAGAAAAGGGAGGGAGGTAAAGAGGGAAAGGGGAGAAAAATGGGGAAGGGAGAGGAGGCAAAAAAAAAAAGAGAGAGAGAGAGAGAGACAGAGAGAGAGAGAGAGAGAGAGAGACAGAGAGAGAGAGACAGAGAGACAGAGAGAGAGAGACAGAGAGAGAGAGACAGAGAGACAGAGAGAGAGAGACAGAGAGACAGAGAGAGAGAGACAGAGAGAGGAAGAGGGATTAGGGTGAGAAAAAAGGAAAAAAAGGAACAGAGGATGCAAGGATAGAAAAAAATGAAGGCAAGGATTGAGGGATACGAGAGTCAAAGGAGAAGAAAAAAGGGAGGGAAAGAAAAGCGAGGAACAGAATTAAAGCAGGGAGAGAGGGATGGAGGTGGGAAAGTAACGAGGACTGTAATAATGGAATAAAAAAAAAAAAGGGAAAGTAAATACCAATGACAGAGGAGAAAAAAAATATGGGACGAGAGGAAGGAAGGAAGGGAAAGGGATGAAGGAAGGGAGGGACACTGAAAGTACTGAAAATGCATGAAAAAAACGGAGAAGACATGGCTGAAACGGGGGAGAAAAGACAGTTGATAAAAAGGGACAGAAGAGGGAGAAGGGAAATAGGTAAAAAAAAAAAAATAAAGGGGAGGATGAAAGATATGCCAAGAGGAAGAAGAGGAGATAAATGAAATGGGGGAAAAATGGGAGATGAGAGAAAGAGGGACGGAAGGGTGTCAGATGAAAAGGGGTGTGAGGAGACTGGTGAAAAAGGTAAGAAAAGGGAGGTGAACAAGGGAGAGAAAGGATATAGGTAAGCAAAAAGGGAAGCAAGGACATGTGTAAGTAAACAAGGAAACGCAAAGAAAGACAATGAAGGGGTAAGGAGTGGCCAGAAAAGGTGAAAAAAGACAATGGATGGAAACGGTGCGAAGGGATGTTGATGGGAAAAAGGAATGGAAGGGATGGGGAAAGGGTTATGAGAGAGAGAGAGAGAGAGAGAGAGAGAGAGAGAGAGAGAGAAACTCGTCCTTTTAAAAATAGTTTTCTTGTCTTTGCTTTCTCTCTCTCTCTCTCTCTCTCTCTCTCACACACACACACACACACACACACACACACACACACATACATTAATGCTCGCTCACACTCTCCTTCCTGCCAATTTACTTCCTCAATCCCCCTGCCTCCCCACTCCCTCCCCTCCTTCCTTCTTACTCCCTTTCTTCCTCTCCCTCTCTCGTCCCTTCCCTCCTTCTCTCTCCCCTTTCCTACCTCCTTTTTTGCTTGTCCTTCCTTCTCTCCCTCTCCCTTCTCTCCCGCTCCCTCCTTCTCCCCTCTCACGCTTCCTCCTCCATACCTCCTCCCTCCCTCCTCTCATTTTCCTCCCCCTCCCACTTCTTTCTCCCACCCCATCCTCTCCTCTTCTCTCTCCCTTCTCTCCCCTTTTCTCTCCTCATTCCCCGTTTCCATTATTTCTCTCCCTCTTCTCCCTACCGCCTTTCCTCCTCTCTTCCCTCTCTGATCACATTCCCTCCACCTCCCTCTCCCTTCCTCTCTTCCCCTCCCCTTCCTGTCTACCTTACCTCTCTTTTTCCCTTCGCCTTTCTCTCTCTCTCTCTCTCTCTCTCTCCCCTCCTTCCTCTGACCCCTTCTCCCCCCTTTCTCCCCTCCTCCGTCACCCGCTATATTCACCTTATCAATATAATTTCCTTCGTTAGTATAACTTGGAAGGAAGGAAGGAAGGACGGAAGGAAGGAAGGACGGAAGGAAGGAAGGAAGGAAGGAAGGAAGGAAGGGAGAGAGAGAGAGAGAGAGAGAGAGAGAGAGAGTTTCCCCGTTTCCTGGCTGTCATCTTCTCTCTCTTTCTCTCCGGAAGGGTACCGGCATGTACTAACATCCTGCACTCTGCAACCTTCCTTCCTCTCCATAGTTCTCTCTCTCTCTCTCTCTCTCTCTCTCTCTCTCTCTCTCTCTCTCTCTCTCTCTCTCTCCGGCACTACTCTTTTCCACCCTTTTCTCTACTCACCCCTCCTTTTTCCCCTCTTTGTTCTCTCCGTTCTTCCTTCTCTCTTCTATTTTTTTCTTTTTCTCTTTCTCCTTCTTTCCCATCCTTGACCTCTTCTCTTCCTCCTTCCCTGCACTTAGAGGCGGAAATCACATTAATCGCAGGGGTAAATGAGCCTTACGGAGAGAGAGAGAGAGAGAGAGAGAGAGAGAAACATCTACTGGTCATTCTAGCCTCTTTGCTATAGAGCAGATAATAAATGCTGTATCTATTATTGAAATTTTAATATGAGAAGCCACCAAAAAAAAAAAAAAAACACACACACGAATCCTTTCCCCGTAGGTGGCAGGAAAAAGTACGAAGGACCGTCATGCAGTAAAGAAAAAATCATCGTGGAGACTCAGTATGTAAGTCAATTAATGCAATGCTAAGAAGTAAATTTAGTGTATATGTGCTTTTCTTCACCATTTTTTAGCCTACTCTGTCCAACATGTATCTAGGTCTCACACTTTTGTCTCAATCTCTCTCTCTCTCTGGATATTTACCCTGCTCTCAGACTTTATCTCTCTCAGTTTATAAAAAGGTCTCTCTCTCTCTCTCTCTCTCTCTCTCTCTCTCTCTTTCAAGGTAAACCATGCAGGCCTCTTCACTAAGCTGGGTCTCTATAATTCTGAATAAAATCGTCTGTCTGTAGCAAAAAGAGGTGTCATGGGGCTGAAGGAATTAGGGGCGACTACGGCTGACCTTTTAGTACGAGAGGCCAATGCAAACCATAATCAAATCGTCGGAAGGAAGGCAATAATCAAGCATGGAAGACGATTGAGGGGGTTAAAGGAGAGTTTTTTTACTTGATACGAAAGTTCTCTCTAATGGTAAAGATAATTATTTGGTGATGAGGATATGATACACTGAGATGGGAGGCAAGTTATTCAATCGTTTCTTCATTCATTTTTATCTCTTGTCAGTATCTATTTATCTCCTCAACTATCTATTTGTCTATCAGCCTATCCATATGTCTATCTACCTACGTACCTATCTCTATTCTGCTCATTTATCTATCTATCTATCTATCTATCTCTAAACATCTTTCTACATCTATCTACCAATTTGGCAATCTATCTATGTCTGCCTGCCTGCCTGTTTATCTCTTTATCTATCTACCTATTTACTCGTCTATCTGTCTATTTATCTATCTGCTGTACCTATATTATCTGTCTATCTTCATCTATCAATCAATCAGTCTATCTATCTATCTGTCTATACATGTATCTATAAATTTAAGCGCTACAACATGCACGTGCCTCTTCATTAACCTATACAATACTACCGGCGCCTTGATTCCCTCGCACCCACCTCCCCACAACTATCTATCCCTCTGATCTATCTTCCTATCCCTCCTGCATGTCTCTAAATCCCACTACTTAATTCAAGCAGGCGTGGATTACTCAACCTGTATTACCCAAAGCCCTCCTCGTCTCACCACACAGCATTCACCTTCCTCTCCAACCCGTGTCTATTTCTCATTTCTGCTAATTAATCCAGACAGGTTTCTCCTCTTTAACTTGTATTCCCTAACATGCACGTATCTGTCTACATAAGAGACAAGCAACTCCTGTCTCTCCAGTCGCTATCTATCTCGCCAGCCTGCATCTTATCTCTGAATTTGCATCTCATCTCTGAATTCCATGGTTAAGTCACGCAGATATCTCATAATTAACTTGTATTATAACTCTATGCCTCACGTCCCAAATGTATATGTTTATATTAAGCTTTAGTCTCTCTCTCCAGGGTGTAAAGATCTCTCAGCCCTAGTGTTTAATTCATGCCCGTATGTCTTCATTAACATATTGCCTCTCCCTCACATACCCATTTGTATCTATTCTTCCAATTTCCACCTACATAACCTACAAACAAATCTATTTCTCCAGTGTGTGTGACCAACCTACAAGCAAATTTATCTCACCAGTCTCTATCTCTCCAACCTGCGTCTGTCTCTTCATCCCGCTAGTTAACCCAGGCAGGTGTGTCTTAATTAAACTGCATTACCCTAAGCCGTCCTCCTCACCTGGCCTTTCTGCCCTGCGTTACCTGTTTTAGTATTCCTGTGTGCCTACACTTCACCACCACTGAGAGGCGGGTGTGGGTGGGAGGGTAAGGATGGGGGAGGGGGAAGATGTCAATTACCAGAACTCTGGCGAGGTTGAGGTGAGACATGTGTTTCTGGGAAGGGAAAGGGAAGGAGAACGGGGGAAAGGAAAAGGAGAGCGGTTTGGGAAGGGGAAGGGAAATGAGAACACAGACGTACAAATGAAAAAAACAATGAAACAAACCTGCTGGTCTTTTCAGGGCTATTTGGTACACGGTGAGTTAACAAAGGCCAACACAGCATGAGGAGTCCATCCACCCATCAGTCCTTCAGCCTAAATCAACAAAAACGGTGAGGCGACCACATTGCATTACAGAACGTATGTAACGGAATTTTATAAGCAGTGGAAAAATATTTTTATATTATCTTCGCTTGTGCCCGAAAGTCAAATTCACAGGTGCATAACGATGTTGCATAATTATGGTACTATCCTCTGTGATCTGTAATGGCGGAATACATAATCTGTCAGCATTTCCAGTATGTACCCGTGTTTAGCTGGGGACTAGGAAGCTTGATACTTTACCAAACGAGAGGGTGAGAGGAGGGGTGGGGTGGGAAGGGGAATGAGGAGGGGGCGAGAGTAGAATGGAAAGGGTAGGGAAGAAGTAATAAAGGAGAGGAAACGGAAAAGGGGAATGAGGAGGTGCAGAGGGAGGGAGGAAGCTGTATGAGAAAGGGGAGAATGAAGATTAGAGTGAAATATGGAGGGCAGGGAAGATTTGAGAGGAAGGGAAACGGAGAGGAGGAAGAGAAGGGGAAATTAGGCAATAAGACTTGGAAGGGGAGAGGGAATCAGGGGCATAAGTAGGGACTAATGGGAAGGATAAGGCGGAGGGAACTAATTGAGGAGAGGGAGAGTGGAGTGAAATAACTGCAGAAAGAAACATTATACAACACCCCAAAGCTGTAAAATACTGAGAATTTAGCTAGCATCGAAAGGAATTACTGGACACCCCCCCAAAACAAAACAAAAAACAATATCTCGTTAGAAAACGATACTGACAGCGCTCGTAAGATTTTACCATCCAGGAGAGACTACGTAAAACCATATTTGGTAGAGGCCATGATAACTACTTCCTGTTCTCTGCAACTCTCCTATATCGACATACACAGCTCACTACACATAGATGTTACAACTGAAGACGGATAAAAATAAAAGCAGTGAGATTCGATACTACCCAGAGGTGCCAATACAGTGAGGTCCCCGACGAAAACACTCACTACTGCAATCACATTTATCAGCATGCGTTTAGGGTAAGGGCGTGCAAGGCATGGGGATGGTCCAAAAAAATAAAAATAAATAAAAAAATAAATAAATAAAAACTCAGTCTTCATCAACAACGCAACAGAAGGAACATGCAGTTTGCTGGATTTTTCTTTACATTAAGGCAGAGGGAACTAACATCAGTTATACTGTACTGACTAAACACTAGTACATAACTTTAGTAATCTAACACACAAACTCAACCCTAAGTACACACACACACACACACACACACACACACACACACACACACACACACACACAAATTTACACCGCTCGCTGGCGCAGTGGTAACGTTCTCGCTTGCCATCTGGTAGACGGGAGTTCGCGCCTCGCTCAGGTTGCGAAAAGTTTCACTGACGAAGTGGGTGGTTACTGTCCCCCTTGAGCAAGGGGACGGGTGTGTGGGTGGGTGAAGGTCACAGCCTTGCCCTTAGATCGGACTATATGAGCTCTCAGCTCCTTTCCGGGAGGGTAAAATGCTGACGATCACGACCATCAAGTGATCCTGACCGACCCGGTGAATTACACACACACACACGTTTTATATATATATATATATATATATATATATATATATATATATATATATATAAATAATTATATTTATATTTATATTTATATATATACATATATATATATATATTTATATATACATATATATTTTTATATACATATATATAAATATATATATATACATATATATATATATATATATATATATATATATACATACATATATATACATATATACAGTATATACATATATATACATATATATATATATATATATATATATATATATATATATATATATATATATAGAGAGATATATACAGAGAGAGAGAGAGAGAGAGAGGGGGGGGGAGTGATTTAGGAGGAGAGGGGAGTGAGGATGTGAAAAAAGAAAGGAGAGGGGAGAAAGAGAGGAGAGGCTGGAGAGGAAGAAATGAGGCATAGGGGGAGAAATGGGGCATAGGGGGAGAAATGGGGCATAGGGGGAGAAATGGGGCATAGGGGGAGAAATGGGGAGGAAAGGGAGTGACTGGGGAGTAAAGAGATGGGAGGGGAGGAGGAAAGGTGAATAAAGGCGAGAGAGAGAGATGGAACAACGCCCACTCGTCTCTTCCATTAGTAAAACGATGGCTTGCCAGTTTCAAGGATTTCCTTTATCTATCCATCTGTCTATCTACCTATCCGTATATCTATCTGTTTGTACGTCTACCTGCCTGTATGTGTACGAGGATGGCTATCAACGTCTATGTCTGTCTATCTGTTTGTCTGTCTGCACATCTATCCGTCTGCCTGTATGTTTATTTGTAGGTTCGTTTGTGTGTGTAAGCTGTTATGACAAATATAGAAAACCGAGGCCACACACACACACACACACACACACGAACATCTCCCATTCCCTAAGTCAGTCTGTCTGTCTGTCTGTCTGTCTGTCTGTCTCTCTCTCTCTCTCTCTCTCTAACCGACTGACATACACTATATTATCCTCAATTATCTATTCCCTTCCTCCCTCCTCACCTTCTAATTAGTTTTCTTCTTTTGTCACTATTTTTCTACAACTATTCTCGTTGTCTATGTCATTATTAAATCAAGTATCACTAAATTTACTGCATATTCTGTTAAAACTTTCTTCCCCTGTTCTTATAATTCCTTTTAATTTTGTTTTTTTTCACATTACTTCTTTCGCTTTCAATCTTTTTATTAAATTCTTTTTGTATTTTTCTCCATATAAATTTTATCTTTCTTTTTCTGTTATGTATTCGCTTCCTTTCTCTCTCAAATCTCTCTCTCTCTCTCTCTCTCTCTCTCTCTCTCTCTCTCTCTCTCTCTCTCTCTCTCTCTCTCTCATACTCCAATTTCTCGTAACCTTGCTCCTTATTTTATTCCTCTTGCTCTTCCTCTCCTTTCCATTTCCGCAGTCTCCCCTTATCCTTCTCTCTCTCTCTCTCTCTTCTCCGTTTTCATTTTCCTTATACCCCCTCATCCCTAACCACATTATCTTTATTCCTTATCAGATTTAATCATCATTATCCAAACCCTAATTCCCACTTGAGAGATGGGATGAGACAGGGCTGAGAAATGAGAGAAAGAGAAAGCAGAAAAGTATGAGAAGGGGGAGAAATACCACAAAAGTATGAGAGAGAGAGAGAGAGAGAGAGAGAGAGAGAGAGAATCCCCAGTGAAATACCCAAACATTAAGTCACACATCATCCCAAGCCTTCCAAGTCTCGGCTCCACCTCACAAGCAAATCCTCCCACATGTTCTTAGCTTCCGTATTTTTTCTTTTTCTGTGTGGCTCCGCTAAGAAGGAAACAGATTGGTGGGGCGTGGAGGCTGAAACAACACTAAGATAAAAGGAAGGAGTGGTTGAGATGGGAGCAAGAAAGGAATTTCGGTAAAAGGAGAAAATATATACTGCGTAAGAAATGTTTGAAGGGACGAGACTCGGGAAAGAAGATAATGGTAAATGGTGGCTACAGAAAAAAAAAAAAAATGATGAATGTAAGAGTCTGACAGCTGTTAATTATTTGGAAAGAGGTATGAAAACGTACAGATGAATGTAGGAAAAATGTGAAAATATAGAGGATAGGATTGGGAAAACAATAAATCAAGGATAAAGAGTATGGAGACATTATTCCGAAAAATGACGAGTGGGAAAAAAAGAATGCAGGGAAGAGGAAAGCATCACTGGATTTGGTGGTGCCCAAAGAAGGAATGTGGCGCCTGAAAATATATGGATAGTGAACATAATTTTGAAGAGGTTGAAGAATGGGGTGGCAGCAGGTGTCGATGAACTCTATGCCAAAATCACAAAATGTACTGGAGACAATAGAATGAAATATTTTGAGGAAATATATCAGCTGTCCCAAATGTACAGAGTAGTGCCAGCAGAGAGGAAGATGTACAAAAGTAAAGGTGACCGAAATGAGTGCAAAATTTTCGTGGTCTAGGTCTGCAGAGTGTTCTACAAAACATTCATTCATTCATTCATTGCCAGACGCCATGTATCCCAGACAGGGTGGCCAAGGGCTTAGAGTTAATTGTTTTACAGGGAGGGGCACTAATCCTCCACCAACCCCACTTGACGTAGGGATGCCAACAGCATCTGGTGTTCCCAGGCGGTCACCCATCCAAGTACTAACCAGACCCAACGTACAAAGTGGAATAATAAAGGAGAATTTATAGAAGACATCAGACTGTCTACTGAGTGAAAAATAAGGTGGTTCCAGGTGTAGCAAGTAATGTGTGGATAATTATGGAATAGGACACACAGCACAGAAGGCATGTGTAAAGACTAGGGTATTTATGGGATTTAGGAAACTGGAGGAGGTGGTGATGGTGAAGTGGGTAGTGCAGTAGGAATGCTGTCCGAAAAGAAGAAAGATTGTTCCCAGACTAATGTAGGGAATAGTTTTGTGGACCAGAATTTCGTTCAGCATTATTTACAGATCCGCAAGACCCATCGACGTCATACACACACACACACACACTAATACCACCAGATGTGTTCGGACGGAAGGTATTTGTGCCGAAAATGTAAAGGTATGTGACACGTAAAAGGAGTGCTGGGCCTAAGGGAACGGACTGTCCCGTCTATGTCCAACGTTGGAAACATAAATGAAATACTCACCTGTTTTTCCTGTTTTCCTCTCTCTTTGTCCAGGACCCCTTTTTCTTTCTCTTTTCCTCCTCCTCCTCTTCCTTCTTTTCTCCCTCTTCTTTCACTTTTTCTGTCCATCTCATATTCACCTTCTTTCGTTCCCTCACCGGTCGCTCACGTCACTCCCCCACCCCCCCTCTCTCTCTCTTTCGCCACCAGTTACATTTCACGGGGACTGAACACATATCCCTATTCTTCAATACTTTTGTCCAGATGTGATACAGTCATAGTCTCTCCTAATATTTTTGTAATCAGGATTATTATTATTTATTTTTTTTTTAACATCCCAGCTCCCTAGTAAACCCTTTCTGAACGTGAGATGCCGATTTCATTCTAACCAGACGATTTTGTGCAGCTTACAAGTGGCTTTTCGTCTTCTAAAGGTTAAAAACAATTATCGATAACTTTCCCCGGACGTAGATGTCCTACTATAATTACCACCAGACGATTTCCTTCAGCTTATGAGTGGCTATTCGTCCTTTAAGGCTCAATGGTGCTTTGTAAATCTCCCATATTTTGTCTTGTTGAAATTGTTGTGAGGAGTTTGTACTTTCAACGTTGTTTTTGGTGTCCACGCTGCTGTTATTGCTGTTGCTGTTCTATAATTCTTCCTGCTCGTAACTCTGGCGGGTCGTTTTTCAAGTGGTGTGGAAGAAACAGCCGTGGGAGGAGGGACCCTTGTGGTGCTGAAATAATGGATGTGGTGGTGGCGAGTTGCTGTGGTGGTGGTGGTAATGGTGACAGAGGTTGTTGAGTAGTGATCATGGTAATAGCAGTTGTGATGTTTATGGTAGAGGTAAGTGATATGCTGGTGACAGTGATAATGATGATAGTGGCTGTACAGGAGTGATTGTAGTGACAGCAGATGTGATGTTTGTGGGGGAGGTAGCAGAAATAATGGTGATGATGACTGTGGCAGCGGTGGTAGTTGTGACGTACAGTACGTGGTGGTGGCAGTGGTCGTGAGTGTCATAATAAGGTTAACCCCTCCAGCACGATAACGACCTTTATCCACTGAATCTAAGGATTTTTTTTTTTCCAAGTCTTGCCATTTCCTGTCGACCTTATTCAGCCTGGGATACTTTTCGAACTGGATGGGTTAGATATAAACCACCTCAATACTCACTTCAACAAAATCGACTGGAACCTGTATGATTACACTATGAATTCTGGACGTGACTTCTATTCAAGGAGTGACTCAAGTTTAGGGAGTTAATTATTCCAGATGCCACCCAACATTCCTTTTTTTCCTCAAGGGATGCCGCTCGGGCTGAAGTGGTTGGTAATGTAGCAGTGTTTAGGAGACATGTAGTGATATTAGGATTTACAGTGTTAGTTAGTGAATTTCTGGTATCGCATTATTAGTGGTGACATTAATCTTGCGGTTATGGCTTCTACACATGGTTATTATTAGTGTTTTTATAATGGTTGCATAGGCTAAATTAATCACATATGACATACTTGAAATTTAAACAGACCCATATCCATCCACCAAACCGAGATCTAAGCTTACTTGCTCTGTCTTTATTACACAGATTTTACACCTCAGATAATAACAGTGAGGAAGTGGGTTGCAGGTCCCAAGTTCTGCCCTCCTGAAATCTTACACCCACACTCGTTATCTGCCTTAATGATCCTTCTTCAGTCAACAGCAATAATTCTGTCTTAATTAATATCTCGGAACGAAATTATTAACCCCTCTCGCCCTATTTTTTTTCTTTTTTTTTTCATTTCTGGTATATCGTGACTTATATTGATCTCATTTTTTTTATTTGCTTTTGCTGGCCAACACTAAACAAAACAAAGATCACAAGAGTAAACAAACAACGGTGAACAGTAAACACAGGCCAATAGTAATCAAGCAGACACCAACAGTAAACAAAGAGGCCAACAGTAAATACAGACCAACAATAAACAAAACAGAGACCAACAGTGAACAAGGCTCCCCCCAGCTCCTGACTGCAGACAATACAATAAATCCGGGTCATAACACTGGCAGCTGTGGCTAAATAGTGAAATATATTACAGCGGGTGGGGTGGCGGCGGACACGTTATTACCGCGTTCCAGTCATGGCGGTTATATCCGACTTGTGATACGGTACAGTTCCGCGGCCAAAAGTTTATTTACGCAAACTCGAAGCCGTAAACAAAAAAAAACAAAAAAAAATCGGTCTGCAGTTTTTACTGTAACAATGAAACTTGTAAAAAAGAAAAAAAAAACGTAAAATTGTCTAGGGACAATTTTGGCAAAGAAATATTTCCCACAGCCATTGCCTACTAGAAGCCGAGCTATAAAGGGACCTTAAGGTCAAGGTCACCGATCTTGTGCGAGGTCACCTTGGATCATCACAGTCTATAAGCCACCAAATTTGGTGGCTATAGCTTTAATCCTTCATGGAAAATTACTGTAGGTGACATCCGGATTATCCGGAAAGGTCCCAGTTTCTGACCCCAGAAGAGGTCAAGGTCACTGAGCTTGTGCATGTCACCTTAGTTCATCACAGTCAATAAGTCCACCAAGTTTGGTGGCTGTAGCTTTAATCCTTCATGAAAAATTAGATGACATCCAGAACATTCAGGAAAGTTCCAATTTTTGACCCCAGGAGAGGTCAATGTCACTGATTTTGTGTAAGTCAAATTAAGTCACCACAGTCTATAAGTCCACCATTTTGGTGGCTCTAGCTTTAATCCTTCAAGGAAAATTAGGCGACATCCAGAATATCCGTCAAGTCCTAATTTTTGACCCTAGACGATCGCAGAGAATAATAATCCGATCTGGACTGTATTATGCACAGCATTCTGGCCATGTTCCAGGTATATGCCATAAAAATATCAGCTCTCTGACTTGAGTGATTATTCGAGTTTTAGGATGATTTTTTTTTCCGGATCCTATCGGGGTTCCGGAAATCGGATAAGGATGATATTTGGTCAGATAAAGCGGCCAACCAGTACTATAATATACTCGTGGCAAAGAATGAAGGCTGTAGCTCAAACGGTATGCGAATGGCAGCGATTTAGATCTTCCCTAAAATAATAATAATACTAACAAACACAAGAACATTTCCGACAGCAATGTGAGAAGTTTAATAATAATAACAGTAATCCACAGTGTAATAAAAATAACGTTGACAATTTCTTTCAACAGTTTCAAAAGTGTTAAAAATAAGAGAGTTATTAGTTCGTTTACGCAGGAGAGAGAGAGAGAGAGAGAGAGAGAGAGAGAAACATACTACAATGAACTAAGTTTCCTAGATGATTCGGCCTTCATAATAACTGAGAGACTAAAATTGTAGTAGTAATAGTAGTAGTAGTTGCAGCAGCAGTAGCAGCAGTAGAGAGAGAGAGAGAGAGAGAGAGAGAGAGAGAGTATTACCCTCCCCGCCACAAACGCCTAAGGATGCATCAGCGTCATCACCCACTCCCTCCCTCTGATGAACCCCTCTCTGGCTTGATCCTATTAACCATTTACCCTGCCAATATCCTCTTCATTATTCCACCTGTCCTCTCTTCCATCCTGCCTATCATTTATCGTATTTTCCTTTTATACATTCCCTTATTCAATTGTCGCTGACTCCCCTTTTTGTTTCATGCATCCATCGTTATATATTTATTCTGTCCTCTCATTCATCCCTTCACTGAGCATTCATTCACTCATCTCATCCATTCTGTTCTGTCCTGTAGTAACTATATATTCTGCTTATTCATCTTGTTATTCATCGTATTCCAGTCCATCCATCCATCCATCCATCCATAAAGTCATTAATTCCATCCACTCATCCGTTCTGCTTTCGAACCGTTTCCTAAGCCGTCCTCTTTATTCACCTTATTATTCATCGCATTTTCACCCATCGACCTATTTCATCACTCGTTCTATCCTCTCATGCACCCAACTAGTTTTCCATCCTGTCCCCACGTCCACCTCATCCTCCTGATCTGCTGTCCCTTCTAATTTGTCATCCATCCCCTTTCCTTATTTACCATCCATCTCTTGTCTGTCACTCTTGCCTTCCTACCATCCATTACATTTCATCTTGTCATCCATCAGATTGTTCAGCTTATTTTCTTTGTCATCCATCCTGACTTCACATCCGCTGCTGCATCCTATCTACCAATCCGCATTAATTTTATAGTTCTTATCAGCCCTAAAGCATTCTATCACCCGCTCTCGTTCATTCACTTCCCCAATCATCGTCAGTCACAGCCAAACTATCCCTCTATCCCCAGCTGCACTATGTATCTTATTCGACCAACAGATATTGGCCATCTATCCCATGTCATATTTACAACTATTCGCCGTTTCCCTATCCCTTGTTCTCGACTCCACTACCTAACTTCTCTCTCCGATCCTACCAGTCCATCCCAGCTATCCATCAATATAAAATTTTACACCTATCTATCCTTTACTCTCGACTTCAGTATGTCTGTCTGTCTCCTTTCCTACTAGTCCGAAGCATCTATGTATGTAAATCAGTATCACAGCTATATCTCCTCAGTCTATCTATCAACTACACTTGGCTTCATTATCTACCCTTTCCTCTGTATTATCCTACCAGTCCGACCCACTAATCTCTCCCTATCAGTATCAGTGTTATTCCCAATACAGTACTACTAATATTTACCCTCTGCTTTACTATCTATATCACTGTCCTCCTATTGCATCTCATCAATCTACCTCAAAGAAATTTCATCCACCCTCACTCTCTCCATTCTCAGTCCGTACTTTCTACTGTATCTTTCTCTCTTCTCTTCTACCCTCTCTCTCTCTCCTCTCTCAATCTCCATTCCTTTTGGTCTCTGTGGCCAGGAATTTAACTTTTTCGGTTTAGGTCTGAGCACCTCCCTGGGACCATAACGACTACGGATCTACGCAACTACAGGATCTCTCTCTCTCTCTCTCTCTCTCTCTCTCTCTCTCTCTCTCTCTCTCTCTCTCTCTCTCTCTCTCGTTTAGTTCTTCAGTCGAGGGAATTCCGTGCACAGTTAAAGGCAATGTACTGTAGTATAAATAAGAACACAAGGGAACGGACTGCCTACCCGATGCCCAAAGTCCAGTACATAAAAAAAAAAAAAAAAAGACACAATAAACTCGGCAAAGCAGTTAAATAATCCACAAAATAAATACGCCGATACTCAATGATTAATGACCTAATATCAAAAAGAATGAATACGAAATGAACGATGCCACTACTGTATTTTTCAGGGCGATTCTTTAATGCTTCGCCTGGGTTTCTACTTAGAAAGAGAGAGAGAGAGAGAGAGAGAGAGAGAGAGAGAGAGAGGG
The DNA here is from genome assembly GCF_032717465.1 of Coenobita brevimanus. Classification (NCBI taxonomy): domain Eukaryota; kingdom Metazoa; phylum Arthropoda; class Malacostraca; order Decapoda; family Coenobitidae; genus Coenobita; species Coenobita brevimanus. The sequence goes on from NC_137051.1 coordinate 14,882,991, forward strand.
GGAGGGTTAAGCCAATTAAAGCCATCTACTACACCAATCCCACACAATTAGCCTATCCACCTCCTATTCTCACCTATTTCCTCTCCTCTCCCTCCCGGCTTCCTCCTCCGCAGCGGTACCAATGGGTTTGCATGGGAGAAAACGGAGAATGTGAAAGGGGAACGAAAACGCTGTGAAAGAAAATGGTGTGCAAGAAATGGACGGGGAACTGAGACTGACCTTTGGGAGTCAAAGAATATGAAGGAAGACTGAAAAAGATGCAGAAGGAAGAGGAAAAGGAAGAGAATGAAGAAATTAAAATGGAAGAGAGGGAACAGAACTGAGAAGAATGAAAGAATCGAAGGGAACATGAAAGAAGATGGAAAACAGCCAGATATATCTAAAGGAAAACGAGAAGATAGCAAGCGAGGAGATAAAAGAAAACCATAGGTAAAAAGGAAGAGAGAACAGGTAAGAAAAAATTAACGATGCAGAAAAAAAGGGAGGCTTTTTCTTCTTTCCCCTCCTCTTCCTCCAACTTTTCCTCTCTTTTATCTTTTCCTCCATCTTTTGTTTCACTACCTATCCTTCCTCTTTCTTCGTTTTCTCCTCCTCTCCTTTCTTCTCTTCCTTTTTCCACTGTTTTCTTCCTACCTTCTCTCTTCCTTTCTCCTCCTCCTTTCACTCATGTATACATTTCACAGGATTATCTTTTTTCGTCTTCCCTCTTTTCTTCTCTTTCTCCTCCTCTTGCTCCTCCTCTTCCCAGTCCCCAGCATGGTGTCTTTTTCCTAATCCTTTCTCTCCCTCTCATCCCTCTCTCTTTTTTTTGTCACTTCTTTTTTACTTTCTTTCGCTGCTCTCCTCCTCCTCTTTTTTTCTTCTATTTACCTTTTCTTTCAATATTTTCTCTTCCTCTCCCGTCTTTCTCATCCCCTATCATTCTCTTTCTTCCTTCTTTCCTCTCTCTCTCTCTCTCTCTCTCTCTCTCTCTCTCTCCCCGCCTGCGACAAGACAATAAAAGGAAACCCTCCCTTTGACTACGGTTCCCAGCTGATCGCATCTTTACAGCGGGAGGAAAGAAGGGAAGGAGAGGGGAAAGGAGAGAGGGAGGAGGGATGGACGGAGGAGAGGGGAGAGATGGAGGGAGGAAGGGAAAGATGGAAGAGGGAAGGGAAGAGGGGAGGAGGGAGTAAAAGGGAGAAACGGGGGAAGGAAACAGAAGGCGGAGGAGGGAAGGGAGAAGGAAAGGGAGAGACAGAGTGAGGAAAGTAAAGAGGGAGGAGGGCAGGGAACTAGTAGAGAGGGAAGGAACGAAGGAAGCAGGAAGGAGGGAGAAAGAAGGAAGGATAGGAGAGGCGGGTAAGAAATGACATATGTGGAACGAGATATGGAGGGAAGAAAGAGGAGATGAAGGAAGGAGAGAAGTGAACGATGAAAGCTGGTTGAGAAGGAAGGAATAAGAAAAAAAAGGAAAAGGGGAGGAGAGGAGGAAGGAAAGGAGAAAGAAGAGGTAATGAAGGAACGAGGGAAGAAGAGAAAGAAGAGAAAAAGAGGGAAAATGGATATATGGAGGAAAGAGGAAGATAAGAAGAAAGGGAGGGAGAAAGAAAGGGGATAAGGAAGAACAGAAGAACGGGGAGAGTAAATGAAGAGAAATGGTTAGAAGGGAAGGGAAAGAACACGAAGGAAGAAAAGGAGAAGAAAATGAGAGAAAAGAGAGCAAAAGGAAAAATTAAGTATAAGAATGCAGATGGCAAAAAATGAAGGAAACACGGAAAAAATGAGAGAGAGAGAGAGAGAGAGAGAGAGAAGGGTGGTCGGTCAGTCGCCTTTCAACCCGTTTTCTATCTTCTTCATTTTTTGTGCATCTACGGCGACTCCAATTCCACTGTCCCTCTTTTCGTCGTCATTTTTTTTTTCCTCTGTCAAAAGTCAGTTCGCGTTTTCCTTTGTATTCTTTTCCTTCGACAATTTCTTCTTCTTCTTCTTTTTATCTTTTTTCCTCCCCCACATATTCTTCTCCATCTTATCTAAACTTCAATACTTACTCTCTTCCTGTGCTTTCTTCTTCTTTTCTTCCTGATCATTTCCTTATTCTTTTTTTCATTTACAAACGCGGCATTCTTTTCTCGTATTTCCTTTCTCCTCCTCATCCTCCAATTTTTTCTCCTTCTCTTCCTATCTTTCTTCCTCCTTCTCTTCTAGTTGTTTTTGTTGTTACTGTCGTTGTTGTTTTCACTGCTTTCCGTGTCTCACCCTCATCATTCGCACCTCCCTCCTCCTCCTCCCCATATCATCATCATCATCATCATCATCATCCTTATCATTTTATTACTACTACTACTACCATTACTACCACAACAACAACTACTACTACTACTACCGCTACTACTACTACTACTATTATTATTATTATTATTATTAAACTCCGTAATTTCCCTCTTCGTCCTCCCCCTTCTCCTCCACCTCTTCCTCCTCCTCCTTCCCCATTTTCTCCTTTTCCTCCTCCTCCTTTCCTCCTCCCCATAATATAACTCTCCCCTTATAATCTCCTTCTTCCATTTTTTTTACCTCTTTTCCTTGCGTAATTTCCTTCCAAGATTAAAGATACATTTTTACCTCACTTATTAATATATTAGGTTACGACTCTGACCAAAGTTAAACAGTTTCCCCTTGAAGGTAAACATATCTGGGTGTGAAAAACTCTGCGGTGATAAGTTGCCAGGATACACAAACACTTAGGGATAATGAGGGAAAAATGGGTAAGGAGAGAAACAACACAAAAACAGCCATTACAACAGCAACAACATCAATATCTACTACTACTACAACTACTACTACTACTACTACTACTACCACCACCAGTATTGCAACTCTTCTACCACCAGTATTACTACTGCTACTATCAACTACTACATATGCTGCTGCTGCTGTTGCTGCTACTACTACTACTTCTACTACTACTACTACTACTATTAACTTCTACCACCACTTACTAACACAAATAACACTTCTACGGCTAGCCTACTCGTTCTACTAGTACTACCACTACTACTACCATCATGGCCACAGTAATCACCAAAAAATATGAATAAAAACAATAATAGAACTATTACCACCACCACGAATTCGACAACAGCCAACAAGAGAAGCAAAAAACAATAAAAACAATTCCAGTAATAAAATACTCCTCTGTCTTTGCCACATAAAAAAAAAGGATAGAAAAAAATTAGAAACTCACTTGTACAACCACTATAAAAACTCCCCCCCCCTTCTCTCTCTCTCTCTCTCTCTCTCTCTCTCTCTCTCATTTCTTCTGAAGCCTTCCCTCGTTTACCTTAGCGTCACTGATTAGGTCGCGTTGTAATCACTGCCTCTTTGTTGGTCAACTTTATTGCTGATTGTACCCTGTTCTTCCACTCCCCTCTCTCCTTTTCCTATTTTTCTTCTCCTCCTCTCCTGCCTTTCTTCTTTTCTCTTCTCCTCCTCTCCTGCCTTTCTTCTTTTCTCTTCTTCTCCTCCTCCTACTACGAGTACCATCTCCTACTCTTCTTCATTCCCTCGCCCATCTTCTCTGTTCCCCTTCTACCTTTTATTGTCTTTTTTCCCCCCACTTCCTCTAATTCTTATTTTGCTTTCCCTCCCTTCCCTGCCATGGTCCTTCCTCTGGTTCATCATTTCATTCTTCCAATCTATCCTCCTCTTCCTCATCTCAGCCCTTTCTCCCTCTAGGCTTTCTTCCTTTCGTTCCTACTCTCTTTCTTCAACCTCTCATATTTCCTCCCCTCCCTCTCGCTCCTCTTCGTTTCCTTCTAGCCTCTCCTTCCTTCATCGCTCCTCCTCTTCCTCCCTTCTTTCTCCTCCTCCTCCTCCTCTTCACTTCATCCTCTTCCTACCCTCCTTCTCCTCCTCCTCCTCCTGCTCCTGACTCATGTTACGTGCAATACCTGAATAACTGTCATTTTTTTATCTACTTTCTCAATAAAATTTTTCAGACATCTTTTGTTTCCTTTCCTTCTGTATTCACCTCTATTCCTTTCATCTCTTTTTTTTCTATTCCTTCTTCTTTGTATTTTTCTTTTTTATATTCTGCACTTTTTTCAGTACTTTCATTCTTGTTTTTTATTCCTTTAACCCCCCCCCTCCCTCTCTCTCTCTCTCTCTCTCTCTCTCTCTCTCTCCTCCTCCTTCTCCTCCTCGATCCCTCAGTCCATTCATCTCTCTGTTCTCCACTAGAAGCCGGAATTTGCTGAAAATTAAGGTTACACAATGGTGGAGATGTTCTCTCTCTCTCTCTCTCTCTCTCTCTCTCTCTCTCTCTCTCTCTCTTTCTTTCTTTCTCTCTCGTTCAAATTCCCTTCCTCATTGCCCATTACACCATTCTCCCTATTCCCCCATTCCCTTACCCCTCCCTACCCCTCCCACACCGGCTCTCTCTCCTGCCTCCTTTCCCTTCTGTTCCTCCTTCTCTTTATTTTAGTTTCTGTCTTTTCATTCTTCTTCTTTGACTTCCTTTTTTTTCGCGTGTCATTTCAATCCACATTTCCACTCCCCCCCTTTTCGCCATGTCCTTTCTTTCTCAAGTTTCATTTCTCCACGTCCATGCTTCATTTCCGTGCCTCTGTTTACTTTTCCTTCCAGCTTAGTTCTTTTTTTTTCCCAAGGACAAATTTTTCTCTATATTACCTCCATATAAAATAAAACTAATTCTGGAGAGCTAGTAAAAAAAATTATTACCTCCAAAACTGAACAGAGGAAGGCTGACATCAAAACCCATTCATTCCGAGATGTTGGACACGTTGCGGTTAAAAGACTGGTGATTAGTGGGAAAGACAGATTGAGACAGAAAAGAGGCGAGACTGCGTGGCTGGACGGGTGCTGCGTGTCCACCGTAATAGGAGAGACTTAGGCAGTGTTCAGAAGCTCAGTGATCGGGGAGAGAGAGAGAGAGAGAGAGAGAGAGAGAGAGAGAGAGAGAGGACGGGGGACTGAAAGGGGTCAGTGAGGGATACTGCACTCTTTCTTCCTCACAATATAGACAACAGATATCCTTCTATTCTTATTCCCCTCCCCCCCCCTCCCAAAAAAAAAATTTCACCAGCCAAAGACGCTCAGAGTAAAACATTTTCGAAAGAGACAAAAAAAAATAAAATAAATAAAAAGGCTGGAAATTAAAGACACTTCGATAATAAAGCCCCGTCACGTTTTCCTCACTCAAAAGATATCGCCTCACTCTCTCTCTCTCTCTCTCTCTCTTACGTAAGAGAGCGATTGGGACGCCTCTAGAATAGCCAGTGACTGTGTGTGTGTGTGTGTGTGTGTGTGTGTGTGTGTGTGTGTGTGTGTGTGTGTGTGTGTGTGTGTGTGTGTGTGTGTGTGTGTGTGTGTGTGTGTGTGTGTGTGTGTGTGTGTGTGTGTGTGTGAGTGCGTTTGTTTGTTTTGATGCGGATTTTTTGTTTTTACACAGTTTCTCTCTTTTACGACATACTGGTAAAGTGAAATTCATGCAGACGTTTAAGCATCTTGGGACTGAAAATAATACTTGGTTTCTGATGCTGAAGATTATATGGCATAAAGAGAAAAAAAGCAGACGGCTCAAAAGATAAAGAAAATACACCACCACCACCTCCACCATCATCATCATCATCATTTAAATACACGAATGAAGAAGAGAGTTTAAAATGTACGTGTAAAGACTATTAAGACAACATGCCAATATAAAGAAAAAAAAACTCTTAAGGTTATTGGCTAGGGTAGCACTGATTGATACCTTACAAAGAGAATATTAAAAGGTAGACGGCTCCTTCAATTGCCCCGTCTTCATCTGTCTTCATCTATTTCTACAAGTTAAAGGCTGCTGTATGCTTTATTAGAGAGGTGACAGCAGTGGTCGTGGTGGTGGTGATGGTGATGGTGGAAGTTGGGACTCATTGTGATGGTGACTGTCGCAGTGGTAACTGTTGTGGTGGTGGTTATGATTGTAGGAAAGATGGTGGTGGCTGCAGTGGAAGTGGTTGTTGTGATTTTTTGTGGTGGCCCTACTGGTTGTGGTGATTGTGATGGTGGTGGTGGTGATATAGACTGGTGGTAACATTTTTACTTTTTCTCAAAATTTATATACGCTTTATTGATCTCTACATTTTCAATCATCCATCTTCCTATTTATTTTTGTACACTGCCTCCAATAAATAAGCAAATAAATAAGTGAATAAATAAAGTACAATATTTTTTTTTTACCTTGGTTCTCTGAATAACTGTACCCGGATCATCCGAAAGAAACCAAATTCTTCAGAAAGCTGAAGAATGAAAATAGTCCGTAAACGAACTGGATATGTTTCCGAAATTTTTGTTGTCCGCGAATTTTGTTTTTGTAACTGAGCAGTGTACTGTATGAAAGTCAAGGCTTACAAAAAAAAAAAAAAATCGCTAGGGGGTTTGCTTGCATCTTTATTCTCTTGGTTTTCGCTTACCGACCCGCCAAATTTTTATAATATATATATATATTTTTTTTCATTTACGAAGCTAAAATCTGGAGTTAGCAATCACCAGGTAGTATGGCTATTTGTTGCTGCTGTTTTTGTGGCCCCAGGAACATGTGGAACCCAGTAGAGTGCATGCTGAAGTTGCCTTCTTCCTGCAAATCACCATCCTTTTTCGGGGTATAGGGAGGGACGTGAGACAGGGGAGGTTGTATATAGGGACATAAGCGCTGCCCTATTATGCAGGTGCCACCAAGGACCTCACCCCAGCGTCATGTGGTAATGGTATGATAAAAATAACAGAGAGCCTTGTGTCTAAAAACTGATGCTTGTCTGGCCAGTACCTCAGGCATCTTTGATCATGGACGGTGAAACATGGACTTAACAGTGATGAAATGGTTTTATTCCTGCCATTTTATTCACAGGACGTGGGACGTGAAAGCAGTAAGATGAACATGATCAGGTATTTTCACTTCCTGCCAATTACTTTGTCACTTTTACTATATCTTTGAATATAGTTAACTCATCAGTTTTTACTCATTTACGATATATTTTCAACTCTTTAAAAATCGTTTTGAAATGTATCTTCCTCAAGGCATATGCAAGTCAGCTCCGCTTCCTGAGGTCCAGAAGTACTCCTACGCATCTGTAGGTAGCACACACACACACACACACACACACACACACACACACACCGCTCGCTGGCTCAGTGGTAGCGTTCTCGCTTGCCATCTTTTAGACGGGAGTTCGCGCCTCGATCAGGTTGCGAAAAGTTTCACTGACGAAGTGGGTGGTTAATATCCCCCTTGAGCAAGGGGATGGGTGTGTGCATGTGTGAAGGTCACGGCCTTGCTCTTAGATCGGACTATATGAGCCCTCAGCTCCCTTCCGGGAGGGTAAAAGCTGACGATCACGACCATCAAGTGATCCTGACCGACCCAGTGAATTACCATACGAGCATATCACCCCCTGGGCACTAATAGCAAACCGTCTACTACGACTGCGCTAAAATAAATCATGACTGCCTTCTTCAGTACTGGTGTAGGGGCAGCAGCGGGGATGTTGTTATGACACGTCAGTTCGGTAGCCCTGGTGTAAGAGCAAAGAAATGGCTTCATCGATGTGTTTTAATGATTTGCTACCTTCAAATGATTATATTAAGCTATTGGGAGACCTTTTGTGGTGAAGCGTAAATGAAGACTGTCTCAAATTATCCACTTCGAAAACTTCCTCCAAAGCAGAATAAAAGAATCTGGCACTAGCGAGAATAATATAAGAACTACGAGACCAAGATGAAGTGGTTAACTGAATGCAAGTCCCCTCCCCCCTTCCCCCCAGATCGATTTCGTGGTCAACATTCCACTCACCCACCACTTGACCACCACCTTCCCCAAGCCAAAGCACCCCCAACCCCCCTCCCTTACTCTCGCTTCACATCTTTCCATCTTATTTCCCCCTCTCCTTTATCAACTTTTCTTACATCCTCTTTTTACTCTCCCTTTATCTTCATCCTCCTCTTGCACTTCCCTTTATTCCTTTCCCATCTTTCCTTCCTGTTTAATCCTTTCTTCATATTTCTCTGCTCCTCTCCTCCTCTCCTTCTCCTTTATTCTCCTTCCCTACCGTCTCCTTCATGATACTTCTCTTCCTTTATCAACTTTTTTATTTTCTAGTCTCCGTCCAGTATTTCTATTTCTTCTTCCTTCTTTTTTTTTTTCCCACCTTCCGACATTCTAACCATTCCTTTCCATACTAACCATTTTTTTCTTCATCTTCTACTATACCCCTCCCTCTTCATTTTATATTTTTACTCTTATTTTCCTATTTCTCTCTCTTCTCATCCTTTCCTTCTTTCCTCCCTTTTCTATTGTTCGTTCCGCCTTTCATCCTCTTTTATCACTTTTTCCTCTCTCCTTTTTCCATCCTCCCTTCTCTCCCTCCTCCTTCCATCCTCCCTTCTACTCTCCCTCCTTCCTTTCTAATCCTACTTTCCTCTGATCTTCCTTCGTTTCCGTCCTCCTCCTCCTCTCATAATTTCTTCCTCTTGTAGCATACCTTCCTCTTTCCTCCTTACTTCCTCCTCCATCATCCTTTCCTCTTCCCTCTCTCCCCCTCCTCTCTTCCTCCTCCTCCCGCCTCCTGGGAATCAATAAGAGGGTTTAAATTTTGACTCACCAAATATTTCGAGGCCAGACTTCGCAAAAATGTTGAAATTCCCGGTTCTTATTCCTTCATTTTTTAATATTTTCCTCACTTATTTCTCATTCATTATTTTCCTCTCAGTATTTTTCTGTTCTTTCAAACATCCCCCATTCTCTCTCTCTCTCTCTCTCTCTCTCTCTCTCTCTCTCTCTAATAATTTTACTTCCCTTTCTTCCCATGCTTGTCTGACATTTCCATCATTTTCCATACATACGCTTACGAACCTTTCTTCCCTCCTCCTCATCCTTTTTCTAAGTTTCTCTGGACTTTCCTCATCTTGTTTCAAATTTTCTTCCCTTCCTTCTTCTGTCAGTCCCTTCTCTTCTCTACTTCTTTCAATTTAGTCTTCATTCTTTCCGTCCTTTCTTCCTTCGCCTTTCTTACTTCTTTATTGGCTCTTTTACTTGATTCTCTTCCTTTCAGTCTTTCTTTTCCACTGTATTTCTTTTTCGAATTCTCTTTTCTTCCCTCTCTTCTCTTTTCTTTTCTCCTCTCCTCCCCTCTTACTCCTCTTTTTCCCTTCTTTCTTCCCTCAGTCATTTCATTTTCCTTTCTCTTATCATTCTTTATTTCCTTGTTTACTTAAATCACTCCCTTTAAGTTCCTTGCTTTCTTCCCTGCCTGTTTTATCTATATCTTTTTTTTTTTCCCGTCCATATTTACTCTCATCACATTTTTTCCTTATTAATTTTCCGGACCACATGACTCATTACGCTGATTTATTCTTGCTACGTCAAAAAGGATTCACGGACGATACTCATACTGAAGAGGTTAATAAAGGCCGCATCTAAGAAATTCAATCAGTAACGTATCTCCTTAGTCGAATTAACTCGCCTCCAGGTAACGAGTCTAAATGATGTAATACGTCATCGTTGTGAAAAGGGTGACTCAGGTGTTCGTTACTATTTCCTCTTTCCTACCTGCTTTCGTGTGTCGTTTTTTCTTTCTTCTATTTTTCGTCCCTGTGTGTGTGTGTGTGTGTGTGTGTGTGTGTGTGTGAGAGAGAGAGAGAGAGAGAGAGAGAGAGAGGTAAAATGAAAAATGGAGAATGATGAAGGTAATTATGGAAATAGGGAAGAAGAGAAAAGTGCCTCGGGGTGAAAGGGTGCACTGCAGAGAGAGAGAGAGAGAGAGAGAGAGAGAGAGAGAGAGAGAGAGAGAGAAAGAAGGAAGGCGGGAACGAAGGAAGGAAGGAGTGAGGTAAATGAAGCATGTCTGAACAGCTCCAGGGAAGATTATGGTCTCACGATGAAGGAAGGAAGGAAGGAAGGAAGGAAGGAAGGAAGAGTGGATGGATGGATGGATGGATGGATGGATGGATGGAGGGAGGGAGGGAGGGAGGGACGGAGGGAAAGATAGAAATAAAGCGGAAATTAAGGAAGAAAAGAAGAAATGAATGAATGAATGAAGGAAGGAAGGAAGGAGGCCAGAAGCGTAGGAATGGAAGGAAGGAAGTAGGACAGGAGCGTAGGAATGAGTGAATGAATGAATGAAAAAAGAAAGGAAGGAAGGAAGGAAGAAAGGAGGGAAGATGGGAAGGAAGACAGCAGCGAAGGAAAGAAGGGAGGGAAGAAAGGAAGGATGTGAATGAATGAACTAGCAAATGAAGGAAGGAAGGAGTGAAGTAAATGAGGCATGTCCACACAGCTCCAGGGAGGATTATAGTATGCTGGAAGCCTGGCCTGTTGCCTCTCTCTCTCTCTCTCATCATCATCACTCTGACTCCTTCATTCCTGCTCCTACTCATACTTCACCCTATAATAACTCTTGCTCTATCCTTCATTCTTGCTCTATTACAGCTCTCACGTTTATTCTACTGTACTCCACTCTCATTACGACTCTTAACTCTCCTCCACCCATATTCACTCCAACTCTTATTATGACTCTTTCTTTTGTTCATTCCGAAACTCACTTTTTAATCTACTTTCACTTTCTTTAACACTTTAATTTCATCCTTCTTACAACTCTTAGTCTCTGCTTCACTCTTGACAAACTCTTTCACTCTTATTATAACTACTGTATTTCTATTACACTCATACCATAACTCTCGCTTACAGTCTGAGGTGCTCTTGTCAATAAATAAATCACTAAATAAGTAAAGTGATCCGCGATACTGCTAAACTTATTTGAAAACATACAAAACCCACCATATAAAGTTCCAGATTTCTATTATCGTCAAATCTAACCTAACAGAACCACAAACCTTGGCTAACGACAAACTTGATCTAATCTGCTTTGCTATCTTTATGTAAATGTTTTATTCTGGTCACACCCTTAACAAGAGCTGATTAGTACAGTCCAGCCGGCCATTCGCAATTATACCCGTTTTTGTTCTTAATCTCACACACACACACACACACACACACACACACACACACACACACACACACACACACACACGCACACACACACACACACACACACACAGGAGGAAATTTTACGTCAGATATCTCTGTCACTACTCACTGAATGCTTACGAAAGCGTCTTTTTTTTTTTTTTTACAGTGCGACCACTACAATGGTGGAGTGAACATAACGTATTTTTCACACTTCTTTCCAACTTTCATGATAAAAAGAACTGTCAGCTACTTTTCAATCGCCATCATCACATCCCACAAAGGGCAACCATCCTGAAACGGCTGGAATTTTCAGTCGCTCTGCTCCCCCACTAGTTTCCGATTCTTCATGGAAATCAGAAAGAAGCAACGGCTGGAAACCCACAAAGGAAAAGTTGCTCTTCCCAAGAAAAAACTGAACAAAGGAGAGTCCAAGTCAAGCCTAATTAGTTCTACCCAAAATGCTCCCCTAAAAACAAAAGAACATCGTTTTTTGTGACCCGTAATGCATCAACAGAAGTGCATCAGTTTATGGGGAGTCTTCATTATTATAGAATTCTCACTCCCATCCTTACTGCTGTTTATCTCTCACGTCGGTACTACATTAGGGAAAAGGTACAGAATATAATTTTCCTATGACGTAAAATTATGAACACAGGTAAAATTATAACGTCAGTGTCTGCTCGCTACATAACTATAAACACGACCATTTACTCCTTAATCATCCCCCTCTTTCCATACATCGTTAATATATATCCTCATTCCTTTCTTTTTCCTTTCCTGTCTTCCTTTAATTTTCTCCATTCTCTCTCTCTCTCTCTCTCTCTCTCTCTGTTATACAACTTTCCTCATTCTTTTTTATTTTATAATATCTCTCCCTTTTTTCCTGCTTCATAAATTTCCTCCCTCCACTCACATTGTCTTAAAGTACTTCTTTGTTTCTTCTCTCCCTTCTATCTTCCTCTCCCCATTCAGTTCATTTCTCTCTCTCTCTCTCTCTCTCAATCCCTATTTTTTTGGAGATCTGGCTAGAAAATCCCTGTTAAATACCCTCACACGTGTCCGGATGCTGCTGCGTATGTTGGTTCTCTCTCTCCCTGTGTGTGTGTGTGTGTGTGTGTGTGTGTGTGTGTGTGTGTGTGTGTGTGTGTGTGTGTGTGTGTGTGTGTGTGTTTATTCATTTCCTTTATGTCCTGTTACCCTCCCCTTAGTTCGTCTCTTTCTTTTTCTCTTCATGGTCTCCTATTTTCTAGTACTACAATTTCTATTTTCCCTCTGTTCTTTCTCTTTCCCACTTCCCCTATTCTCCTCGGTCTTTCTCTTCTTACTACTTTTCTTTTCCCTTTGTCCCTCCTTTAATTTTTTTTCTCTATCTCGCCGTCTGTCCTCTATAATAGTTTTCTTTCCTCATTTCTTTATACTTTTCTTCGTTTCCTTCCGCTCGCTGCCTGCATCTCCTCTCATTTCCTTCCTTTCTTCCTTCCTTCCTTCACCCCCTCTTATTAACTTTCTCTCCTTCCCTCCTCCCTTTTCCCCCTTCGTCTATACCTTTCCTCCGGTCGCTGTTATCCCTCCTTTCCTCCCACTCTTCCTTCCCTTCTTTAGCCATTCTTATTTACTCCATTTCCTCCTTCCATCACATCCCTCCTCCTCCTCCTCCTTCCTTTACATTTTCCTCATCCACATATTTCTTCCACCCCTCTATCATTCCCTGCTCTCATGTCAATCTCTATTCCTTCTCTTCTTATCGGTTTTGTTACGTACTTCCATTTCAATCCTTCATATTAATCTTCCTTCCTTCCTTCTTCTTTATTCCTTCTGAACATTTCCCTTATGCCCAGACCACGTTGGGAGGGCAAGTTAGCCATTACAAATTGCTTCCTATATCATTTTCCATCCTTTTTTTCTTTTTTTATCGTCCTCAGTTTTAAATCCCCTGCATGTGTGTGTGTGTGTGTGTGTGTGTGTGTGTGTGTGTGTGTGTGTGTGTGTGTGTGTGTGTGTGTGTGTGTGTGTGTGTGTGTGTGTGAGAGAGAGAGAGAGAGAGAGAGAGAGACAGACAGACAGACAGACAGACAGACCGATACCAATTTCCATGATAAAGAAGGAATTCCTAATTTCGTTAGGGCCTAGACTTTCAGTCTCTCTCTCTCTCTCTCTCTTTCTCTCTCGTTCCTACTAAAATATATATTCTCTCTCTCTCATTCCTACTATAAAATATTCTCTCTCTCTCATTCCTACTATAAAATATTCTCTCTCTCTCTCTCTCTCTCTCTCTCCTCCTGCTCCTCCTGCTCCTCCACCTCCTCCTCTTAAAATAAAAATAAACAGGAGGAGGAGCAGGAGGAGGAAATATGGAGAAAGTAAACATATACATGACACCAGTGAGGAACGCACGCGCACACACACACACACACACACACACACACACACACACACACACACACACACACACACACACACACAAAGGATAGCTAAGGAAGATTGTGTGGAGAGAGAGAGAGAGAGAGAGAGAGAGAGAGAGAGAGAGAGAGAGAGAGATTTATGGCACACACTCCTACTTTCCTCCTCACCCTCCATTTATATCCCTCAAACAATATCTTAGGAGTCGAAATTTTGACCCACTATTTTCCACCACTTAACTGAGCTTATTATTATTAATTATTATTATTATTATTATTATTGTTGTTGTTATACTACCGTCAGGTGGTCTTAATCAGATTAAGTAAGATTTTTCAAACTGGAGATTTAGACATATCATTTACCCTTTCAATACGATAATTTATTCCTAGGCTGACCAAAATCGTATTAAGGTTGCCAAAATAAATTAACCCCTTCAATAATTTTTTTTTTTTTAATCCAGCTTAGTGTTGCCGTCTCCAGACAATTTTATTCAGCTTAAGAGGAAATTTTGGGGGTGAAGACGAGGGTCATTGTCTCCCTCAACTTATTCAGAACGAGAGCCTTTTCTTTGCTGCCTAAAATCGTGCTAAGGTAGGAAGGTAAAAATACAAGACACCTCAAGGAACTGATGGGATTAGATTAAGAAGCCACTGTAGTGACGGGCTTATAAGGCTCTTTACCTTGGCGATGTATTTCCTTCCTGAACTTTGGCCTCTTCACCACAAGAACACCTTTTTTTTACAGTTTTATTCTGAAAGACCCGACGATTTTTTTTAACTTGATGATGATGATGATGATGATGATGATGATGATGATGGTGGTGGTGGTGGTGGCGATGTGGATGATGATGATGATGGTGATGATGATGATGATGATGTCTGTATTTTGATGTGTCTTTTATTCTTGTTATCTCCAGACCATTTTACCTTAGTCTGGTCCTTTCGATATAGAGGGGTTAGATACAGCCTTCAGTAACTCCTGCACAGTTCCAGGTTTCCCTTAAGATGAATGAAACCGTCTGACGTGAAGAAGAATAAAGCAGAAAATACCTCCTCATACTAAAGAATTCAAGAGAGACCCAGCCCATAGTGAAGGGGTTAGTAAAGGT
>NC_137051.1:14902500-14917500 GCF_032717465.1 Coenobita brevimanus
ATCAGGACAAGCGTGGCAGTGTGTGACGTATTTTTATTTACTCCTTCAACCCCAGGACCTATTTTGTTTCATTCTTGCTGTCTCCTGGTGATATTATTCTGCTTGGAAGTTATTTTTTTTCCCCCTGTAGCTGTTGGAGTTTCATGAACACCGTTCATAAGCCATTTAGAGGTGTATGGTATGTAGGAGGACTGCTGGGCCTTGATAGCAGGCTGTGAAGCCTATGCCCAGAGTCAAAAAAAAAAAAAAAAAAAAAAAAAAAAAAAAAAAATCAGTGGAAAAGGTCATTTCTAAGGTGAATAAAGCCCTCTAGAAGTAGCAAAAATGATATAAAAGGTCACTGAGGTGAAGGGGTTAAGGGCATGTCGGTGAGTCGTGGCGGATCAGTTATGAAGGATAAAATAAAATTCACAGCCTCCAAAAGTTTGCTTGTCCCAGTCGGAGATCGATCAGGCGCCTTATCAGTCAGCAGAACACCAATTGAAGAGGAGGAGGAGGAGGAGGAATAGGAGGAGGAGGAGGAATAGGAGGAGGAGGAAGAATAGGAGGAGGAGGAGGAAGAGGAATAGGAGGAGGAGGAAGAGGAGGAGGAGGTAAAGGAGGGGAAGATGCGAGTAAACGAGGAAAAAAAAAGAGATGGGGGGAGATTGTAGAGGACGTCTGAAATGAAAGTGAAGAAAACAGGAAGAAGAGGAGGAAAGAGGAGAAATGTAGAAGGAGGGAGAGAAAAAGAAGGAGGAAGAGTAAGAAGATAAAGTGAGGGAACAAGAAAAGAACGATCAAGAAGGAAGGAGAAAGAGGAAGATTAAGTGGAGGAAAAGTAGAAGGAAAAGATTAATATGAAAGGAAGAAAGAGAATACAGTGAAGGAGATGGAAGACAAAGGAAGAAAAGGAGGGGGATGGGAAAGAAGAAGAAATATGAAAAAAGTAGAACCAAGCAGGAGGGAAGAGGAAAAATATAGGAAACGAGGATTAGGAGGAGGAGGAGGAGGAGGAGGAAGAGGAGGAATGGCCAAAGTGTGTTATGTGATATGGAAGTTTGTGGAATCAGAGTTTACAGAGAGGAGAAGGAGATGAGAGAGAGAGAGAGAGAGAGAGAGAGAGAGAGAGAGAGAGAGAGAGAGAGAGAGAGAGGCATGAACTGGAGAGAAAAATGGAGGAAAAGACTGAAGAAACAAACAGAAGGAGATGGGGAAAAAGGAGGGAATGACAAAGGAGAAGTAGGCATGAAGGAGATGACTAAGAGGGGAAAGGAAGGAGAGGAGAGGAGGGAATGAAAAGAGAGAAGGAAAGGAAGGAAGAGGAATGGTGGTGAAGGATGTAGAGGAGAGGGAGAAATGAATCTTGAGAGAAAAGAAAAGGAGAGGAATAAAGAGGAGGAAAAAAGGAACTGAGAGAAGGAAAAGGAAGAAAATGAATAGAAGGAAGACAGAGGGAAGGAGAAGGGAGACGATGGAGGAAAGGAAGACGGAAGAGATAAAGTAATAATACGTAAAGATAAAGAGGAAACTGGAGAAAAGAGGAAGAAACAGGGAAGGAAAAGAATGAGAGGAGTATGCAGAATAAAGGAGAAGAGAGAGAATTGGGAGGAATGAAGAAGGAAGGAGGACTGCAAGAGGAAGGGAAACAGGAATCTATAAAGGAAGACAGGAAAGGGAAGGAAGAAAGAAAAACGAGGAAATATGGAAGAGAAGGGAAAAGAAATATCAACAGAAGGAATACGAAGAGAAATGAAAAAGGACGAAGGGGAAGAAAGAAGGAAGGAAGGAAGAAGACAGGACGAAGTAAGGAGGAGGAGGAGGAGGAAGGAAGAGGGAAGGACAAGGAAAATGGAAGAAGGGAGAGGGGAAACATTAATATTAGAGTGGAAATCCGGTGTTATGGCTAAAGGGAGGGAGAGAGAGAGAGAGAGAGAAAGGGAGAGGACAGGCGGAGGGAAGGCAGTGAAGAAAAAGAGAGGAAGAGAAAGGAAGAGGAAAGAGAGGAAAGACAGGGAAGAAAAGGGAGGAAATGGGGACGAGAAATGGGAAAAAGAGGGAGTAAAGAGAGAGGAAAAAAGGAAGGAAGCAGGAATAAGGGAAAAGGGGAAAGAGGGAAGGGGAAGAGGTAAAAGGGTAGGAGGAGAAGAGTAGGAGGAGGGAATGGGGTGAAGAGAAGGGAGGAGGATGAAGAATGGCGAGGACAGAAGTGGAGAGAGAGAGAGAGAGAGAGAGAGAGAGAGAGAGGTGCTGGAGATAAGGAGGGAGACAGGAGAAAAGGATGAAGAGGGAGCAGAGGAGAGAGGGGAGAAAGGAAGGGGAGATGAGAGAAGGGGAGGGAGGGAAAGAAATGAATGGAAAGAAGGTAGAAAGGAGAGGAGAAACTGAAAGCAAGAGAAGGACAAAAGAGACGAAAGAGAGGGAGAAAGAACGGAGGGAAGGGGGGAAAGGGAAGGTGAGGGAAGAGGGGAAAATGTAGGAAAGAAAATGAACAGGGGAAGAAAAGTGGAGGGGAAGGGAGGAAAGGCAGTGAAGATGAGGAGAGAAAATAGTAGGATAGAGGGGAGGAAACAGAGACTGAGAGAGGAGGAAGAAGGAGAGGGGAGGAGAAAAAGGGGAAGAGAGGTGGGTAAGAGGGGCAGTGAAAAGAGAGGAAAGGAGAGACAGAGAGGGGAAGAGGGAATGGAATAGGAAAGAGGGGAAGAAAGAGGAAAGAGGGGAAGAAAGAGGAAAGAGGGGAAGAAAGAGGAAAGAGGGGAAGAAAGAGGAAAGAGGGGAATATAACGAGGTGAGAACGGAGTAAATGAAGTGGTCCAGCCCTAATAGAAAGACCTCTCCTGTAATTACTGAAGCTTAGAGAGAGAGAGAGAGAGCAACAAGGCGACCCAAATCCGACAGACAGACAGGGATCAATGGGGGTAAATCACATCATGGGGCCATTAACTCTTCAACTATCATGATGTCATTCGCTTTCATCCTTGTTATCTCTCCCACGCATTTACTTAGGTCAGGACAGACTCTTGGAACTGGAGGGGTTACATACAGACTGCGTGAGCTATTTCAATACTGACGTTATTGCTAAGCTCAAGAGAATCGTTTGGTGATGATGATGATGAACCAAACCCTGACGGATATTTATCGTTCATTTGTGAAGGTCCGGCCCTACAGTGGATCTAGTATGGACTGTTGTCGTTGCAGCCGCAGGTTCTTTGGACGTAAACCCAACGGAAAGATAAAATACAGACCAGTTACAGTAACCCACGCACTCCATAAAACCTATCCAACCACATTACATAAATCGCGTAACATCATTATTAAAACAACACCATCCCCATTACATTAAATCCCATCCCCACTTAATTCTACCACACCCCCACTACAACCCCCACTCACCACATCCCTAGCCTTCCCTCGTCCCCCGCACCACTGCTCTCAGGCTCCACTGGTGTGATACACTGCAGCCTTAGTGTAGCACTCAGTTTGAATACATGGCTGACCAACAATCGCATTTCCTGATACCTCACGCTGTACTGCACGAGTTAATGGGATTTTCAATAACGAACCGCTTTTCTTTCACCAAATATTTGCTCCTCATCACTTGCTGAACACCTTTTATGAATAACAGTAAGCTACATGACTCACTACAAACGATATAATGATGTACTGCACCTATTTATCAAGTTATATCCAGCCAGGCCTATATGTATTTGAGGTGAGGAAGCGTTGCACAATATTCAATACATTTAGTATGGTGTTGTATTTTCTGTTTAATTCTAACCATGACCACACAGTTCTATGCAGCATACGAGAGAATTCGGCATGGCAGATTTAAATATGCCTTCATTAACACCTACATCAAGAGAAGCTCCACCTTAGATGAGACAAGAATAACCTAGGAAAATGAGTCTTTGCCTTAAATGTGTTCAGGTGACACCCCCACTCCATATAACACATTAATGCATGACATAACACCCTCACTCCCTTCTGTGTTAGGTAATTTCTGACTGACTGATAGAGAGAAGTTAGGAGTATTAAAATCAGTACAAGGAAGGCTAAAAGGAACAGCAACAAAACTGGCACTAAAAATGGGTGTAGGAGGGCGGCAGTGGGGGAGGGGAGGGGAGGGGAGGGACTGAGGGTGGATGAGGTAAGGGAAGGAGGGAAAAGACAGAGAAGCATGGGAGGGACAGATGATGGAGGGACGGAGGTCGAATGAGGGGAGAGAGAGAGAGAGGAACAGTGTAGGAGAAGAAAAGATGGAAGAAGGGAGAGGGAGCAGGAGAAAGGAAGGAAGTGAGGAGGAGGAAAGGATATGCAGCAGAGAGAAAGGGAGGGAAGGAAAGGAGAGGGAGGAATGGAGGCAGGTAAAGGGAAAGGGAGAGGGAGAGCGAGGCATGGCAATCGCGGATGTGTGGAAGAAAGGAGGAAAGGATAGAGAGTTTGGAAGAGGAAGGGAAGGAGCAAGCGAGGGAAGGAGCAAGCGAGGGAAGGAGCAAGCGAGGGAAGAAAGCGAGGGGCTGAGTGGGAGAAGGAGCAATTGAAGTGAGGGGGGAACGAGAGAGGCGGGACGGTGGAAGGAGAAGGGAGGGCAGGAGGGATTGGGGGCATATGATGGAAGGAAGGGAGGGAGAAAAGGGGGCAGGGTAGGAGAGGGGGGGAAGGCGTGCTGAGAGGGAAAGAGGGGGAAGGGACAAGAGGAAATAGGGTGGCAGAGGTGAGAAAAGGAGAGAAAAGCCCCTCCATCCACACCTGTCAGCGAGGCCCTACCCCAGCATTTATCAAGGGAGCTACACTTTTTCACCTGCGGAATTTATTTCAGTAACCCTTATATTTTTGCCCTTTTTATCGCTATGCTTTTATTCCTTTTCGAGTTTATTAAAGTATCATAACTCTTCTCTCTTATTCCTTCCTGAACTCTTTACGTGGCGGCTATCGTAGTGCCATTTTCGTTTACCCCAAACTAGTAATATAAAGACTAATAAAATCAATCAAAACAACCCCGCTCAACGTTTTACTTTACACTGTTTATTTTTTGCATTTTTCATTTCCCTGCTTTTGTCCCTTTCCTGTTTCTTTTTTTTTTCCTCTAGGTACGTCGGTATCAATATTGTCTAATTCATGGGCACATAGTTTTTACACACGCATACTTTATTCACCCGGCACTAAAACTCACGAAGGTGTGAGGTTTGGTTGCTGCCTCAGAAGAATAACGTCAATTAGAGCATATTCTTGCAATAAAACGCACGTCTCATAGTTTGGGCGATAGAAACATAAGGGATATAAACAATCCCCTTGCTTTTCATTTTTTTTTTTTTATAATGTCTATCTGTCTTTGTCTTTCTTTGACTGGGTTTTCCTCTTGGTTTATTCCTTTATATTTAGTCAGTCATCTTCAATACGTGCCAGACTTACAAAAAAATATAATCATAGCGTAGTGTGTGTGTGTGTGTGTGTGTGTGTGTGTGTGTGTGTGTGTGTGTGTGTGTGTGTGTGTGTGTGTGTGTGTGTGTGTGTGTGTGTGTGTGTGTGTGTGTGTGTGTGCGCGCGCGCGCCTGGAAATGTTGTTTACAGAGGTAAAAGCTTACCCAAACTTGCTCTTGACATACTAGCCCCACATCTTTATCCTCTCTCTCTCTCTCTCTCTCTCTCTCTTTATCTATCTATCTATCTATCTCTATCTGTCTTTCTCACCAATAAGTGAATATTGTTTAAGTCAAGAAATGGACAAGGAAAAAAATGTCAGGCTCTGAAAGGAAAGTGAGAGAGAGAGAGAGAGAGAGAGAGAGAGAGAGAGAGAGAGAGAGAAGATTGTGTGTGTGTGTGTGTGTGTGTGTGTGTGTGTGTGTGTGTGTGTGTGTGTGTGTGTGTGTGGTAATCTCGACGCTGTTATTGCTTATTACCCGATCGCTCGAAGGCAAAATGGAAAAGCGAGGAATATACTTTGATGTCTGTCTGCCTGCCTAGTCTTTTGCCTGGATATCTCAAAACCTCTGCTTCGATATATGAAAAAAAAAAAAAAAGAAAAAAAAAGAAAATGGAACACTCCTACTATTGCACTAACTTCGCTACAAGGCAAAGTTGTTCCTTCCCATTCTTTCTATTAATGCTAAAATCATTCTGGAAGCCAAAACACAACTACACCATCTTAGTAGTACCTAGGACTTCCTATAAAGCAACACAAAAATACCCAGATCTTTTTGTTTTGGAGAATCATATTTACTTCTTCAGTCAGTTGACGTTTTTGTTTACCATTTACTTGCTACGATTTTACTGTCTGTCTATTACGCGCGCGCGCGCGCGCGCGCGTGTGTGTGTGTGTGTGTGTGTGTGTGTGTGTGTGTGTGTGTGTGTGTGTGTTTAAATAGCACAACCTAAGGTGGCCTGTTTACAGATACACCACGTTCACAAACAATATCATCCGTCACTAGCTTAAAGGAGTGAAGAAGGTGGGGGGGGGGGCTAGGAATTGAATAAATGACAGGCTTATACTCTGCGTAAGCCCGTGCAACAAAAGGTAATCTGGTTCTTAAGGCACAGCGTCCTTCACAAACTGTCTTGCGTAAGGGGTTTGGAGGGAATTAGCTCCTTGACAATAGAAAGGTTCCGGCTTTATTATAGGCCAATCTGGTGCGAAAAACTTACCAGAAACGAAACTCATCACGCATCCATCATCATCATCATCATCATCATCATCCTCTCTCTCTCTCTCTCTCTCTCTCTTGCCCGACATCATATTCTGTGAGGGGGTTCGCCAATACCTAATTTCCTGATATCCTTCATCAGTCTGTAAAACCTGTCCCTGCCTAGTAGCGCCATCCCTCCTCACGACCCACGCCCTGACTCCCACATCCTCCTACCTTTTTCCTCTACCCTGTTCTTGTGGCAGTATTTTCGTGGTTTCAGAAGGCTTTGTACTACCTCTTCCTCAGCGATAAACTAAGCACAATATACTTTAATAATCTGTAGTGGGTCACATATATCGTCTTAATATCGACATACTGTACATAAACATCAAACCAGAACATTAACCAGCCCTGTAGAAAAATATCACATTTTCATGATCTCCTGAGTATTATACAAGTTCATGATCTAAATATCGATACCTTACATAATTATAAACAAAATAATATTAACCAATGAGCCAGGGGATGACTTATTCACTGTTTTCATTGCCATCTCCTTTCAGTTTTATTCTGCTTAAGTTAGACTCCTCGAACTAGAGGGAAGTCTTATAGCCTAATACCAGAAATCTTTCCCAAGTTGAAAAATGACGTCTGGTACTTGCATGAAGAAACTAAAAAGCACATTACAGGTAGTTGAAAGGGGCTGACTTATAGTGTGTAGAAAAAAAGTGGTAAGGAAAATGCGACTGAGAACCTCCTGCGTCCACGAAAACACGTACTTTGTATTTTTTCTCTCGATCATTCTAACCATCCCAGCCATGTAACCCGTCGCAAGAGAACGAGCAGAAGCCATAGACAGGCCGCACAGTCAAGGACATGAGTTCGCCAACTGATTCTAATTTACACACACGGGCATGTCAGTCATTTCCCTCCGTGACGCATCATATCACTGAGAATCACCAGGGGGCAGAGACACATACCAAGCCTCTCTCAGCTTGGCAGCCAACTGAAAATGGGTGACAAGAACAGGTGAAATGGACAGAAACATACCACGCCCCTCTCAGCGTAGGAATATTGGCCAACAGAGAAAAGTAACAAGAGGAGGCGATTTGAAAAGATACATCCCAAACCTCTCAGCTTTCGAGTAGTAGCCGACACAGAAAGATGACAAGAGACGAAATGGGCAGACACACACACCACGCCTCTCTTAGCTTAGGAGTAGCAGCCAAAAGAGGGAAGTCGCATGATGAGGTGAAACAGGAAGAGACACCCACTGCGCCTCTCTCAGCTTAGGAATATTAGACAGCTGAGAAAAATGGCAAATGAAAAGAGGAAATATTAGGTGAACTCTTCTGAACGACTACATATCGATTCACACCCATCACCGGGGTCTGGGAAATTCATGGAACCACTCCGAAAGGAAAAAATATTCACGAAATTTTTATCTTCGACATGTTCAGCCTAAAAACTCCTCTCTCTCTCTCTCTCTCTCTCTCTCTCTCTCTCTCTCACACACACACACACACACACACACAGACGCATATGAAAACCAAGACCGAGACAAGCACAATACAAAATAATATAGTCGCCCCACCAATACATCCGCAGGGAAAAAAATATCTTGGAAAAAAAAAAAAAAGAATTTGTAGTCGAGTACCAGAAAAAAAGGTTATTAATTCTGTGAGGACGTGACCTGCGAGAGAGAGAGAGAGAGAGAGAGAGAGAGAGAGAGAAAGAGAGAGAATGTTGCCCAGACTGATGGTGAATATAATGAAAGAAATGCGAGACGAAAATTACTGTTAACGAGATAAGATGAGGACAGGCCAAGAGGAGGAGTGAAAGGAGGGGGAAAAAATATGGAAGAGTCATGACAGAGAAGCAGGGTCATGTTAATCAGAAAATATGAAGACGCGCAATATTATGAATGAAACGAAGACATATGAAAAAATACGAAAGGAAACATGAAAATAACAGTATTTAGGATACTGATATAGGTAAATAATAATAATAATAATAATAATAATAATCTTTCAATCCTGTGTCGCCCCATAAGAAGCGTAGGAATCCGGGGCTTGGCAAGTTGGTCCTGACATTTAAGATGAGAGAGACCAGCCTCACTCATCCCTGAGTGGCATGATGTGAGAAATTAACCCCAACCACCCCCTGGATATAAACCTACACAGGCTCAACCCGACCAGAGCGCCTTAATTACCCACTAACCCACCAGGTGCCACAATTTGGTTATATGGTTACCACCCAATGCAGTAAATGGTTTACTGGTGTACAGGAAAGAATGAAGGAAAGACAAGAGGGAATGTAAAGTCACTCGCAGGCAGAAGAAAAAGGAATGGAAAAAAGAAAGACAGAAGAGGAAGGATGGAAGAGAGGAAAGGGCAGACACTCAGAGCAGCGCTACATTGAGTGAGTGGATGGTGAGCGCCCCCACCTACCACTTAATAATAATAATAAGAAGAAAAGAAGAAGAAGAAAAGAAAACCTACAATGGCATGAATCCAAAAGCGAAATCAACCAAAACACTACAAACTCCATCAAGAAACACATTATCATTCAAGTAACCTTCACCCCTTTCATCCAGCATCTTATAATTTTCTCATTCTTACAACCTCCTAATGACGCTATTCACTTGGGGATGAAACTTTTGAACTGGAGGGTTAGATATGACCTTCACAAAATTGCTCGCTACGTTAACTTGCTCTTCAGTAACTTGCTCTTAGAATAAAATCATATGGTACCAGCAAAAATAGTGTAGAAAAATATGTCACTGCAATCCAGGGGTTAATGGAGTTAGCCTTGTTCAGTATATAAGTTTCAGAATCAGAATTCAAGC
The DNA here is from genome assembly GCF_032717465.1 of Coenobita brevimanus. Classification (NCBI taxonomy): domain Eukaryota; kingdom Metazoa; phylum Arthropoda; class Malacostraca; order Decapoda; family Coenobitidae; genus Coenobita; species Coenobita brevimanus. The sequence goes on from NC_137051.1 coordinate 14,911,951, forward strand.
GGTGACATGTGAGGGTGTTTGTGCAGAGCTACTGGGCTACACGCAAGGCACGTCATGCATCAAGAAAACTGAAAACAAAAATACTATACCCAGAGCAAGGAGGTGCAGATTTAAGCCAGTCTGCTGCACGAGGGTCAGTCAGACATACAGTCAGGCTTGCTGTCTCATTCTTCCTTTAGAGCACAATCCGCCGTACTAGGTTTACAGCAAGGTCCCCGATTTTACTGCTCTCTGAACAGGAAAATGGGAAAACAACTTAGGTACACCGGTCTGACTGGCCAGGGGGAATAAAACAAAAATAAAGAAAATGCTGTATCCAACAAAAAGTCCTCAAAGTGACCGGCCCACGGCTAAAAATGAAATAATATATAACTTTAGTGTTGTACCCAGTACTTGTAGTCTAACATAACCAAGCACGCGCGCGCGCGCACGCACACACACACACACACACACACACACACACACACACACACACACACACACACACACACACACACACACACACAACCACGGGAAAAAAAAAAACACACACACACATACATGCCCCTCCTCCTTCCCCACGAGTTTGCCTCATGATCCAATCTGGCAGTCAGGGGCAATTAGCCTTAGTTTAGCTTGTTTCCTGCCTCGGTAATCCCGGCTCTAATTGCCCCCACATCCTGTTTTGGTTCGCAGAATTCGAAACCTGAACGAGTCCTTATTCAAAGCTGTACCGAACTGATTTGTCACAGCATTTGCCCTCTTCAACTCCAGGTCTTTTCTTTTCTTTTTAGCCATATCCATACGATTGTCTAAAACTCTGAAGGTATTTCGAAATCACTGAAGTTACATACACTCTTCGTTATCTACTTCACAACCAGACGCCTTCTAAAGGAAAAAAATATATCGCAAGAAAATAACAATGGACGAATAAACTTCATTTACACTTGTGCTACCTGAAGTCACTCACACGTTTAAAAACGTGTGACAGCAGCGAGAATGAAGCACGCAAGGCACATCGATGTAATGGACAATGTAAACTTGGGACGACTGTACTAATCAACACACAAATTTTTGGCGTCTATTCTTGCGACATCCAAACGATTTTATTCAGCTTATGGCAGACCTCTTGTGGTGATGGGGTTAAAAAAAAAAAAAAAGTCTCCATTCACCTCTTCAACGCAATCATCTTTTTTATTTATTCCTACTGCCACCGGACGTTTTATTTCCACATAACAGAGAGGTCTGACTGCAGGAATTAAGGTAAAATACAGATATAACTAACCTGAATCAAAATCACTGCAAGTCAGATTCGGAACTCTTGGTAAACCCTGATGTTCACAATTTACTGCCGACTGCAATTATTTACAAACCTGTCTGGATAACAACACTCAATTTCCCAAGACCTTGACACACCGGAATAGGGGGCTCAACTGCCGACCACAGCTCGAGACAACCACTGGTTTAATTAAACTTGGCGGAGTTTCGAAGGCTGGTGATTAAAGACGAGACAGTGAGTGGTGCTTCGGATATTAAGCCCTTCTCTACAATAACGCAACTTGACCTAGCTTTTCGTCCTTTTGCAGCTTATTTCACGTAGCTCAGTGGGGGAATAAGACAATACTATGACTGAACATCCCTTCCATTGACACTTCTTCATGATTAACATTATTTTCCAATGTTAATTTATTGCTATAACGAGGCATTCAACAAGGACAGATGGCAGTTTTAAACCAAATTACAGTTAAATGAGTACAGTTAATATAGTTCATCTGTTCCCGTTACCACCAGACAATTTTACTTAACCAGGTACAGGTCTGTTGTATTGAAATGATTGATGAAGACTACATTGAACCCCTTCAATCCAGAAAGTCTGTTCCAAAGCTGAATAAAATCTTCTGGAAGTACTATAAAAAAAATAATAATAATAATAACGTTATGGGAGAGAAGTGGTCAATTCCATCAGTAGGATAACTTGGCACTGTGATTTTACGGGCTGCCGGATTTAGAGTTTAAAGATTAAATTTTTCGAAACGTTATACAGGGAAGGCATTAGGTTAGGTTAGGCTAGGATTAAACCGGAAGTAGGCTTGCTTGTGAGTCCTAACTTCGTAATATAACAGTACCGCTATACAACATTTTGAAAAACTGAATGCGTGCAATGTAAATCCGGGAATCCGTGAAATCACAATGCCAAGGACAACTCATTTTTAATCAGACTAACAGGAGACGATCAGATTCCGCAGTTTATCACAGTTTTGGTGATGAAGAAATTACTCAGGGTTAAATGTAAACACACTCCCTCTTGACAAGTCTCCCATGAAGCCCAGTAGTATCTCTTCTAGGCCAAGATAGCATAAAAAAAAGGCGCCATCGCAGTGAAGTGGTCCACAATGGCGCGGCTTGAAATATTAACCCCCTCAGCACGACGACGTAATGATACCTTATTCTTGCTACCTTCAGACCAAACTTAGACTCTTCTGTGGCGAGAATATTAGGCTTGAGGAAGACTGGGCAAGAATGAACTATCAATCAATTTCAACAAGAGACCGGATATTTTTATGAGTTGTAACTGATGTGGGTTTGGCGATTTCGTAACACCCCTCCCTTAGATAGTTATTCTGCACACTACACCTCTATATCCTCTTCTATGTTAAGGTGTAATATGCAGTACAAATCGCTGAGGAAGAGGTGCTACGAAGCCTCCTATGCCACTTAGACTACGATCACATCACATTCACACTGCCTCCCGACGACTTAATTCAGTTTAAGAAAGACAGGGCGCGGCTGCAGTGGAATGGAAGTGGAACTTAGGTGAAAGAGCGTGTTAAGTGGAAAAAAAATGGAAACAGAATGTTATGAGAACAGAGGGCGCTAAGTGGAAAGAAAGTGTTAAGGGGAAATAGGGTCCAATGGGGAAAGAGGATGCTAAGTGGTAAGAGGGTGTTAACTGGAAAGAGGATGCGAAGTGGTAGGGGGGTATTAACTGGAAAGAGGGTAGGGTATTAAGAGGAAAGAGGGCGGACCTTAACCTTACAGCTTCGGGGAGTCACTGAACTGAATAAAATGACCCGTCGTGACCTGGAATGAACCACGAGGACCATGATTCTCTACTAAAAACGTTCGCAGTGACAGTTTTAACATTATTGGTTAGTAAATTTATTTGGAGCATAGTAAAATAAGCTCACGTGAGCAGATATCTAAGGCAAAGCAGCCAAATGAGTAATGTTATCTAAAAAAAAATAATAAAAAAGAAATAAAAATGACCCACCTCTCTCAACACTTATAAGTTCTGGCCTTTGGTTCCTTCTTCCTTGCATTAAAAAAAAAAAAAAAATACCAGCAAGCCAACTCCGTCAACCCAAACAGTGCGTGAAATTAGTCTGCGCTGATTTGAGGGGTTATTTAAGCAAGAGGGGAAACAAGGGCAAGTAAGAGTGACCTCCTGCGTGATAATTAAGACAACTGAGTGGATCAATGTGTTTAATTATAACAGGACTTAAGGCTGTCTTGTCCAATTATGATGAACATATAGTGTTCTAGTTAAATGCTAAATCACACTGCAAGATATTAACAAAATACGGACATTTTGAATTAGCAGTTGTGATGAAAGTAGGTATATTTGCACATCTGTCGAAGTGTTCTAGTCTTTGGAAAACGGAAACAAGAGAAAGAAGGAAAGAGAAAAGTAAAAACACGCAGCTGTATAGTGACTGGCACTGCAACTGCAAATGGGAAGACACTGGGACACAGACTATCCTAATCTGAATTTGGGGAGACAGATCTTTCCTGTAAAATGAAGTGAAGAATATACCATCAGATTATTACACTCGCATTTAATACACAAAGTACTGCTAGCCATCTACATATTCAACTTCCTTTAGTAAAGTAATACAAGGACTTAATGAATCACTGAAATCACGCAGACGGTAGTCTATATTCATTTAAATAGGCATGGAAACTTAAAATATTCTGTTAATAAACTAAGATACGTTGTTAAAAAATACTGAAATCATGCTTGCTAAATGCGTCAAGTAATGAAATTTTACAAATTAAATATATCGGCACTCACAAGCATTAAGATAACTCTCTCTCTCTATCATCATCATCATCATCAGCCGTTTTAGTAAAAACTGCAGGACCGGCCTATCCTGACCGAAGTCGGGACGATACAGCCAATGTATCTCTACCAAGTGGCTTAGGCTGTCTGGCAGAGATTGTATGTAGCATGAGAAGTGCTTGTAAGTGTAATTGTAGTGTTGTAGCGGCTTTGGATGCGTGTGTAGTCTGTGAACCAAGTGTAATCGGCCCGCACAAGCCGAATGGGTGCAAGCATACTTTATAGTAAGCGACACTAGTTCAATCACAGGACCCCTTTTGTCCGCCAATGCAGTACGTGGCCGGGTGAACACTCCCAAAGTTTATTACCCTGGCGGGGCGCGAACCCTGGTTCACCAGTGTACGAAACGCACACTCTACCACTGTAATATATATATATATATATATATATATATATATATATATATATATATATATATATATATATATATATATTTGAGGAAATCAGAGAAGTCACCTGTGGCCATTACACAAGACAGCACGGTATACAATTAATCAACCTCCAGTGCCCAGGTACGAAACGTAATCAAGCAGCCAATCGCATCACACTGTCCGACTTAGTTGATCAATCATGACACGAGAGGCTTCGGGTGTCTGTGTCGACGGGAGGAGAGAGAGAGAGAGAGAGAGAGAGAGTGTGTGTTCACTGAGTTCACAGACCTGCAACCTGCAACAAATTCAAGACAAATGGCGATGGTGGCGTTATTTCGGGCCCACCACTGTTCCTTATTACAGCTGCATTCATACAGCCTCACTAACACCTTTGACGGTTGCTTTAGTTGATTCTACCAGGGCTTCCGCAATAATGGCCTGGTCAGCATAGAGAGAGGCGGCTCCCCTTTCCCCTCGACATCTCCAAAGGGGCAGTTTTGCGTTTGATCTCGAGGCGTGAAATGAGGGCTTTGAAATTCTACATACGTCGGGCTTTGTAACATACTGATGGTGGGAACGCCTATTTCCATACCGTCAGTTATTTCACCCACTCCGCCATGCTGTTGGGGTAAAAAGTGACCATCTCTCCTACGAAATATCATCGTTCGAGTGTGGGGTCAACAGTCTGGGAAGTGGCCTTATGTAACACTCCCAGGCGGGGGACTCAACAACATTTACAAAGTTGGGGCTGAGATTACTATACATACATATCCCGTGTAACTAAAACTCATTCCTTCGTCTAGGGGGGAAAATTCTACCCACGTGTTCCCTCCGTGTAGTGGAAGCCAGTGAAAAGGTCTGTGGAGCATTAGTGATCCGCTCAGTAAAAAGGAAATTAACAAAAAACAAATAAAAAAAAAGCGAGCAAATGGTCTTGAAATGCGATGGACCAACAGACGATGACCAAGGAGCAGACGGAGAACTGTCTGCGGAGAGCGAATCGGAATGTTAAAGACGTGCATGAAAAGCAAATAAACATAGTACATAAAAAATAGAAAACAATACTACAAACAAATATCA
>NC_137051.1:14920000-14967500 GCF_032717465.1 Coenobita brevimanus
ATGTCTGGAGAAGAACCATTCACTATGACATTCACTGTGAGCAGGATTTTTTTTTTTTTTTCAACTAGATAAAAAAGCATGTGATTTTCTCTGCTTCGTATAACATAATACCAACAATCACTTCATCGTTCACGGACAGCAGGCAACTGTGTTTTTATTTATTTAGTTAATTAGTATTATTTCAGACGAAGAACTCATTAACTGATGGCAGGCATATGTGATTTGTATTTCTGACCAGGCGATGACCGACTCATTAAGCTTTTTACTTTCACCCTCAAGGAATAAAGTGCCTTCGCTTCTGTCCCAAGACTACTTAAAACTACTAAAAAATATGGAAGTCTTCACTGGCTTAATATGCGTCTCGGAGGGTTTAGCTTTTCCCCGATGTGTTCACCAAACCCAAGGAAGTTATTACATTCATCGACTGTACTAAATATAATGTGTCTGTGTTTTATCCTTTTTTAAATTCGTGTTATATCAGACGAGGAGCCGCTTATTCAGTCGCTGCTCACTCCCGAAGGGCAGAGAGGCATCATCTAGCATCCGTCTCAATTTCGCTAAACACTATCATCATTTCGCTATTCATATTCCGGGTTCTTAATATACCGAGTAAAAAAGTAGAGGAGTATTTTACCCATTCCAGGAGCTTCTAACGTTTCGGCCGTAATTTATCCTTTTTTTTTTTTTTCATCAGTTTGGCCAGATGCGTGGCCAAGGACCTGTCTCATCTCGCAACGCACTATTTCGTGAATCATTATTACTGTGTTTCTTTCAATACACAACACTCTTGGTCATTACACAAATATTTCTCCCAGTCTGTAACTCCTTAACCTCATCACTACAATGAGGTTTTCTGGAATTTTTTCTTGTTACCCCCAAACAAGTTAATCAATGTGAGAAGGACCGACGGAGGTGATATTTTCTCCCGTTAATCTTGCTATCACAGGACATTTACGCATCTCAGGAAGGACCTCTCGTAGTGAAGGGGTTAAGGACAGATAATATCTTTTCACTGTCTCACAAATACAGGACCATCGGGCGTTTTCACTCCCACATAAGCACTACGTTATCCAATTTGACTCTGATAATAAAGGACGTAGAATTTTTACAGCCTTACCACCACTTTCTATCTAGCATTTTGTACTGTCAGGACACTTTCCACTTTTATCTCCTGATGCCAACAAATACCTTGGATCTTAAAAAAAAAATAACTGCATATTCAACACTTTTCAGTTTGTTTCAGACTTTGACGATGGACATTTTCCTTTATTATTCACAGTACGTCACAGCAACAGTCAGCAATGAATAATCAATATTTCTAAATCAAATGTACGTGTTTATTTTTTCGGTGTCGAACTGACCAAATATGTATATATATTCAGCATCTGTTTATTCAGTAATTCATATCCAACAATTTTCAAACGCTCATTAAAATGTAATAACAGCCTCTCCTCTAACTTATTTCGCTATCTGTCAGACCTTAAACCATCATTTCATTTTCGTCAACAGGAAACTCAAATTATATTGTAAGGGAAACCATCTTCCTTCTTTATTTCGCTAACGGCACCCATATAGTAGAAACAACCCTTTCCTGGAGCCAACAACAACGAAACCCCTCCGGCCACTGCAACTTTAAACAGCGACACTAGTGATGAATAATTTCTGTTTCTCTCCTCTCGTCCATTCGTTCTCTCGAGTGGCTCTTCGACTACTGTGTTCCTGCTCACTGTTTGCTAGTTACGAAGCCCAACTGGACGTCATACCGTACCATATATATAAATTTACAGTTAATCTTATCGCTATCAGATGATTTTATTCACCCTACAAGATTCTGGGACATTCTGATTAGCAAGTTATATATGAAAACTATACCCAACTTCACATATAAATACACCTGTGTTGTCATCTTGCTGCTGGCAAACGTTTTTATTAATCTTATATTTGGGGATATTTTGGCACGGGAAGCAGAGATATACACACACACTTTACGCATTTAGTGTTGCCGCCATCAATCGATTTTACTGAGATATAAACATGGAGATCCTTTCGCAAGAGGACGTCATATTTTAATCTCGCCGCCACCACACGATTTAATGTATACAGTAACATCCACCAGCAGTTAGCGGTCAGTATAAACGCTCATCATCCCCTTCAAATTTATCCCCAGGATGTCATACATATTGTCATTCTGTCGCTGCTACACGACTTTATTGTGCTTACGAGTTCCAGGGACAGCTTGGGACAGGAAATATACACTATACACCCTTTATACAGCAACATCCACCTAGCTACAGGTAGAAACGCTAACCCGCTCAGCCTCAGGACGTCACCTAAATTTACGTCATTTACGTCACCTAAATTTTACGTCATTTACAACGTCGCCTAAATTTTACGTCATTTACGTCACCTAAATTTTACGTCATTTACGTCACCTAAATTTTACGTCAGCTGCATTTTAATCTCGCGGCTACCTGACAGTTTTATGCTTATTAACTACATTTGGCACGGGAAGCTGATAAGTCTATGCACACTTTATACAATAACACCTAACTACCTATCGGTATAAACGTTATCATATACTGTACTTTCCATTATACCCCTTTCAAGGTGTAGGGGCGGGGGCTAGGCTACTGTAGTCCAAAACATTGAAGGGCAGGTGAACGGCCTCCACTCCTGACGGCTACCGTTTGGAGATTCCAACTGATGTGTACAACACGTAACTTTTACTCCGAAAGACGTCTTAGTCCACTACATCACCAGGCGTCTACCTGTACATATATTTCCTTAGAAGTTAAACAGAAGCATGGTACCGAGCCTGTTTCTTTCATACACTTCTATATCACTTTAACTCATTTAGTTTTCTATATAGATATCCCACATACACTCATGGCCAATAGTTCCTTTACACCATCACGAAACTGCATCAGAGCCTAAGCAGACCTCGATAATCCGGTCCACTATAATCAAGAGAGGAGGAATCTGGCTTCATTAACCTGGAAAGTATAAGGTGTCAAAGCCGCCAGAGATCCGGCCAGGCTGATCAACAGTAATCGGGGGCTGGAATCTTGCTTCATTAATTCGGAACCAACCCCCTAGACGTGTAAAGGGAGTATTGACCGTGACTGTATTTGCCGCTAACTATTTCCCCACATTATATATCTGTCATTTGCCTGGATCCTCTTATTCTATCTGTCTTACATGGACACATTTATCTAGATTTATTTATACAGCACTTATGTGTATGTGGTAACTATGTATATATTTACACAGCAGCTTTATACACTCCTGCCCGAAATGAGGAACCTTCAGCCTCTTCACAACGATGATGCTTTTTATACTTTATTCCAGCGACTACCAGACTTATTTCATTTACCTTTAGTTCCCCTTATTAGTAAAGAGGTTAATGAGAGTAGTATCCTTACCCATTTTGTTCCCAGTTTCTTCTAAGCTGGAAAAAATCGTGAAAGTCAGCAGGAGTAATATATATATATATATATATATATATATATATATATATAAGGCGTCATCGCACTGAAGTGGTTAAGAGTGCTTGGTCCATCAGAGACTTCATTAAAATCGATCGCATGTTAATGAAAGGGAAGATGGTTAATTAAATCTAGGGCTCGAGGGTAATTTACAAGGTCCTTGGAAGTTAAATGAGCTAAGAAATATGGTCGGCTACTCTCATTCTCTGTATTAAATTGTGTATATTTAGCTTCTCCCCGTGTGCCTCCTCTACCTTCCTATTTCCTCTCGTATTTCCCATTTATACCCCCTTCCTTGTTCTTACCTCGTTTATGTTCTGTTTCATTAATATATTTTGTAATCCTTTCCATGTAAAACTTAAAATAATAGGATAAGTGCTGGAAGTGTGTGTGTGTGTGTGTGTGTGTGTGTGTGTGTGTGTGTGTGTGTGTGTGTGTGTGTGTGTGTGTGTGTGTGTGTACTGGTTAATACGTGTTTGCCTGTGTAAGTGTATCTGTGCAAATTAAACAAAATCAATCTCTCACCTACACAGAATGGTCAACTTCTGGTGAAATGGGCGTGGTGAGGGTGTCGGGCGTGGTGGGCGTGTAGGTGGACAGTGGCATGCCCTCGTCCTGGCCGGCCGTGGCGTGTGGTGAAGTGTGACGTCGGGCGTGGGACGGGGTGACGCTTGGGTGACGGTCAGAGGCGTACCGTAGCAACATGGCCTCCTGCTCCGGCGTGAACCCCATTTTGGTGTAACAATTCTTGATCGGGTGGGGCGAGCCGGAGTTCGGGTTGCCTGAGTTCGATTTGGGAGAAGTCCCGCTTATGTTCGATTTGGGGGACATCCCTATTAAGTTTGATTTTGGGGACATTCCAGTTAGGCTCAGACCATCCCGCATCTCACAGACCGGTAAAAGTCTCCGTTCAGTTACCCCTGGGGCTGAAAGTTCCGCCGAGATGCTTCTTGCGCGCGTTGGGGAGATCGGGCGGCCCAGACTCTCCTCCGACACGTCCCGAACGCGTCCACGCCAGTCTCCACACGTGGTTATCTGCGTCAGGGTAGAGATCCGTCTGCCGGGCCCTCCCCCGCTACCGCCACCTCCCGTCCCTGTGCCGCTGACGCAGACGTTGTGGTGATTGGGCCAAGTATTGGTGGAGTATGCGCCCTTGTACTTCATGGCACGCTTGGTGAAGAATCCGTGCCGAGCCAGCATGATAAATAAGTCCCTGCGATACTGCTTGGTGAGGATGGCATACAGGTACGGGTTGGCACATGAGTTGAGCGGGTAGAAGAAAACGAGGAGGAACTTGGCATGGGTGACTGAGATAAGCGGATACCCGGACACCGCAGTCAATCCAAAGAACGCGATGGGGGCCCAGCAAGCAAAGTCCGTGAAGACCAAAAGTGCCATCCTCTTCGCTACGGTGGTGTCTGAGGTGTTGGCGGCTAGGTGGTTGCCAGCGATGGAGCAATACATCTTGGCATAACAGACGCAGATCAGCATGAAGGCCAGGCCGTTGGTGATGAGTAGGATTAAGAGATACACCTGGTCTCCGCTGTCTTTTGTCTCCATGGGTAAGCATATGCTGGGGAGGTAGAATTTCATGACAAATTTTGGGGTCATTATCAATGTCATCATCATTAACATTGTTATCAACGTTTTCATGGTCAACTTTAATATAATTATAATAATTGCCATTAATAATGTAATCGCATCATTATCATCATAATCATCTTTACCATGATTATCACCAACACCATCATCGTTATGATCATCATCACCACAGTATAAAAATCTTACTGTTTTAAAAGGGTGCATATAAATCAAGATAGAAGATTACTGTAGATGACAAGAAGAGAACAATCAGAGTGCTTGCTTACGTAGGCCATTACTAATTCAAGACCAATCTTTTGTCTTCTCAAACCACCTATCCTCTGTTCACTGAGATTCTATCTTCACTCTCTCTCTAACAATATTCTACCCTTTCTACACATCCATCCTTTATCCATGAACTCTATTTTTTTTTTCTATTAAGCTACGTTTTATCCATCAACACTTCATTTTCCCTATCCATTTATTCGTATCCAGCAAAAATGTATCTTCTTTATCCACCTACCGATATCCACCAACAATCTATGTATCTTCTTTATCGAACCATCCATTATCCATCAACTCTCTATACACCAATACTATAATTTATTTCTCCCCCTACCCACTTTACACACGCCCTTCTCCACTAGTATTTTATATTATATATTGAACTCTGCTTCTATCCATTTGCCCCTATCTTCTCTATCCACATATCTACATCTTTCTTCAACTAATCATCTCTACAAATACCCTTCATCTATCAATACCACGTCACTTCTCTCCAGCTACCCTTTATCCACCACCCTTCTATCCACCAGTATTATCCCCTAACCACGAGTAATCTATCCAACCATTTATCTATTAATACCCTTTCTTCTCTAACCCTTCTATCCTTAACACACCTATCCACCCCTATGCACCCACCTGGTCTTGGAATAGCCGGATACGCCGACCAAAGGCAGAGCGGCCATGGTCAGAGAATAAATCCAAGCCAGCACCATGACCCGCATAGCCACGGATAGACGGAGACGCTTGTTGAGGTGGATGGCGTAGGTGATGGCGTACCAGCGCTCCAGGGTGATCACGGTCAAAGTCAGGATGGATAGTTCTGACGCGAATACTGTCAGGAAGCCCGCTACTTGGCATCCAGGCCCTGCGGATAGAGGATAGGAAATTAATAAAAGCTTAAATAAGTCTGGGCTGCTTGCTTGCCCCGAGCCTCCTGAGCTCTTGGGTACACTGGCTCAACCAGGTAAGTATATCAGGTGGGTATCTGGCCACCTGGTAGAGAATAATACGTAGTTCTGGTAGGCTAATAAACGTTAGATCAGAAGAGAATTTGATATTTACGTCAGGGTTAGGATGGACAGTTCTGACGCGAACACAGTTAGGAACCTCACTACTTGACATCCAGACCCTGTGGATAGAGGACTGGCCAATAAGTGCAATATCAGAAGAGAATGTGTTGGTACAGGATGGGTAGAGGGTGGACAGTTCCCATACCACCACTGTTATGATCCCGCCTGCTGCCAGTTACCAGGAAATTGGGAAAATCGTGTGAGAGCAGAATAGGTTGTACTGGTATAGGATAAGGTCAGGATGAACAGTTCTGACACAAAGTCTTTTAGGAAGTCAGCTATCTGGCATCCTGGATCTGCTGGGATGGAGGATAGTTAAGATGAGGAATAGATTACGTGATAAATATTACAATTAGAGATGTAGTGAGGACGGGGTACAGGCTGCAGATAGACAGAATTGAAACAAAAACTGCTTAAATACGGACAACTTGACATCCTCGACCCGCGGGAGATAGGTGGTGGTTAGAGAACAGACGAAGATTAGGATGAGAATGCCAAACTGAGGACAGGAAACTGTCTGAGGACGGACAGCAGTGAGGATAGTATGAGGAACAAGGGGTGAGGGAAGTCTGATAAAGATGGTAGGGACATTAATGAGAGAGTATAAGACAGACATAAGCACCAGAGATGAAACTGCAACATAAAAACTAAACAATAGAGGCAATAAAAAAAGCTGCCAAAGGAACGGAGGGAGAGAGAGAGAGAGAGAGAGAGAGAGAGAATGGCAGGTAAGAAAGTCATAATAGGGAAACTGATGACAAATAAAAAAGTTGAGTAGAAACAAAGAGAACGAGGATATAAAACAAAGGATGTGAAAGACAGGGAACGATGATTGTTGGTAAGAAAGGTGATGATGATGAAAGGGGAGATGACAGGTGATGGGTGGAGATTGACAGATGCAAGACAAACGCTGCGTAATTAATGCTTTAATGGATTTGAGGATGTGCAGAAAGAGAGAATTTTTCTATGTATAAAGTGGTAAAAAGTGTATGATGGCGACTTCAGAAAAACAGAGAGAGAGAGAGAGAGAGAGATTTATGGAACACACACCCTACTTTCCTCCTCCCTCTCCATTTACGTCCCTCAAACACTCATTATCTGGTAAAAATTGTGTTGTATACCCACCGCCAGGCAACTTATCTCTCAAGCCCCGTCCCCCCACCCACCGTCCCTTGAGTGGAAGGCCATAGACTTGAGAGGACAACTTCAGGAAGGGGGACACGGATTAGACGACAAGTTGCCTGAAGACGAGTATAGAGATTTTTGTATCAAAATAAATAAATAAATAAACAAATAAATACATGCGCTGGACAAGGAGTATATGGGGCAGATCAGCAACGACATTTACCTCTTAAGTTTTGCATACCTCAGTACGAGTTTCGTGCGTTATATTCCTTGGGTTATATCCCACAAAAGATGGACTGGGATGGCATCTAGCTTTCTGCGATCTTCATAATATAAAAAAGCAAGGCAAAACTATGTAATCTCACTTCACGGCAGGCGACTATTTGAAACGTGTCAGTTCACAACAAATGCAAATAATACCAGAGATAGCCTTAAAAAAGGTTTCCTGTAATGTGACGCTCCCGATCACTAGGCAGCGACTTCTCTCTAAACCTCCTCTATCCTCCTCTTCCTCGTCCTCCTCCTCCTCCTCCTCCTTGAAAAAAGTACGCCTTATCCCATGTCTGCTGAATGCTGTGCGGTGGGAAATAATATTTTTGAGGAATGAGCAAACCACACACACACACACACACCATTTATGTAAATCTCAACATGATTCTTTTTCTTTTGATCCATGTGCTGGTGGTCGTCCCCCCCCCCTCTCTCTCTCTCTCTCAATCGTCCCTCGTGGCGCTACTCGCTCTAAACCGAGGTCCGTGAGAGAGCTAAAATTTTTTACTCCTAAAAGCCAGCCCTGGTTCAAAGAGAAACGTGGACTATGAATGCGGGAGAGGGTGTACTTGTGTGGCTCTGTGTACACCCTCCACAGATTTAGTACAGATAGTGTACTTGCGTGTCTCTGTGTACACCCTCCACAGATTTAGTACAGAGGGTGTACTTGTGTGTCTCTATGTACACCCTCCACACATTTAGTACAGAGGGTGTACTTGTGTGTCTCTGTGTACACCCTCCACAGATTTAGTACAGAGGGTGTACTTGTGTGGCTGCGTACACCCTTCAAAGGATCGGTACAAATGGTATGCCTCCCTGGCTCTGCTAATGCACTCCACAGCTACAATACAGAGGGTGTACAGTAGTAAGTGTAGACATCAGTGTACTTCGTGACTCTCTGTACAGAATCAGCAAAAACACAGTACACAGTGCACAGGAGAGGGTGTATTTAACCTTCTGCACATCCTCTCTATTACTACAGTAGCGGGTGTGTGTACTTCGGAGACTCACTGTACACACCCTACAACTACACTAGGGAGAGTGTGTTTCTGTGTCTCTCTGTACATCCACAACAGCTGTAGCAGAGAGGGCGTTCTTCTGTGGCTCTCTGTACATCCTCCATTGCTAAAGTAGACACTTTTTCCACGTACGAACATATTATACACTATCATTCCCTTTACTATGAAGACACAGCTTTGTACTTTATTCATCCAGCCTAACGCTCGGCTATACAGCGACGCCCTGATGTTCCCCTACCACTGGGAAACTAATCTTCATTTCAAAATTACACTAGATACAACAGTAAGAGAAAAGAATATACTGTAGTGTAGCCATTCCAAGGGGGCTGCTTATCGCTTGCCTCCCATGTTGGATCAATACTCTGCAAGTCGTGTCCTATCCTTAAGAGACTTTTCTAAGCTACTCAGAAATAATCAAATGGGTTGGGATCTCTTAACCTGATAGGAGCTTCAGAAGAGCCAGGGAATTATCACCTAAAGTGTACATTCTATCTCTTCTGATCTGTTAGTAAGTTCAGTTGAGTAAGGGAACTATCAACCGGCAGGGTACATTCTAATCTGATTCGATGCACTATCGCTGAGTGTGAGTACATTTTCTTTGCCGTTAGTAAACACAGACGGCGGGTGATTTTAGTTATGGTATTGTTTAGAATATTTTGCGTAAATTCACCAAGTCTGAATGTACAGACGTATTGGTACGCGGAAAAGTACATTTTCGTGTGTCATCACTTAACTGACGAGAGGAGTGAAGAGGGCAATGAGCGAATCTTATTTCATCAGCTATAACCCTACATATGGGTATGAGAAACAGACACTGAACGGAAGGGAAAGATTTACAAAAGTGAGTAGCAGAGAACGTGTTTTTAAACCTATTCAACCCGAGAATGCTTCTTTTTCTTTTATTTTTGGTATCTCCATACCATTTTATTCAACTTAGAAAAACTCTTTCAAACTGGAGGGGTTAACTCCTTTAACAGTCACGGATCTCCTAACCAGATTAAAATCATCTGGTAACTGCAAGATGAAACTACAAAGAGACGTCACCATAATGAAGGGGTTAACTGATATGTCTGGTCTAAGAATTATAGATACAATGAGGAATACTGGGAAAGACGGAAGCTTTGACATGGCTGAAAGAGAAAAAGACATACAGAGCGGTGTGGTGGCGTGGACGAAGAGAAATACAGAAGGGAGGTGTAGGACGTGTGAACTGAATGCTGGAAAAATCGAGTGACAAGGGAAGTGTTTGGTGTGAGGTAACTGGTGATACTGTCATGGGACGCCCTTCAGATGAATGGTAGAAAAGAGGCGACAGTTTTAAAAGTGAGGGAGTTGGATACAGAGGAATTACAGCTGAGGAAGTGAAAGGCACGGGTAAGGACAGAACTTTTCAATGATGATCTGAGTTTCTGGGAAGGGAGGGAAAGTGTTAGAATGACAGATAGGTCAGTAAACAAATGGAAAAATTACTTAGCATATACCTGATTACGTGTATTAACCTTTTCTATGCGGTGATGTCTTAGTTGTTCATTCTCGGAACCACCAGACGGTTTTATTCACCTTACAAGAACCCGTACTAGACTTCTTTTACTCAGTCTTTTACTTGGCCCAAATTACCATCTTTACAGGTTGATTGCCGAATTACAAGAGGTTACCACTAGATTATGGTGCTAGTCACGAAGAAAAAGATGGAAAAAATGTAGAGTCACAGCATTGTTCTTTTCTGCCACAGTTACGTGAAATACTGTAAGCTACAAAAACGAAAAATCTGGGCTAAGTTAACTTGAAAGAACTATAGCTAATGTATTAATGAAACTATAATTATCCCCTACAGTTCGAAAAGTCTCTCCCAAGTTGAACAAAGTCGTCTGGAGGAAGCAAGAATGAAGCATATGAAAAAGATGCCACTGTACTTTATTTGCCTTAACAAGTGCTTCAATGAAAAACCCAACTCAACATACCTTCTTCCCCTCTCTCTCACGTTCCCCTACACCCTTCTCCCCTTCTCACTCCCTCACAACTCACCATTCTGCCAGTCAATAGCGTAGTTGAAGTAGACGCCGATAGTGTGGAGGTCCATGGCGGCTATGATGAGGAGGTAGAGGCCCATGGAGAGGTCGGCCACGGCCAGGTTACACATGAGGAACTTTGAGACGGTCATCTTGAAACGGGTACTCATTAGCACGATCATCACGGCGAGGTTACCTGGGGAGAAATTTGGGTGAGTGGAGGGGTGAGTGGGATGTCTGGGGGAAGGAAATAAAGGCAGAGAAGGGTGAGTGGAAGGGTGAGGTGGAAGTTTGGGGGAAGGACATACAGAAAGGTAGAGAAGGGTGAGTGGAATGGCGAGTTGGAAGTTTGTGGGGAGGGTATATAGAAAGGTAAAGGGTGAGTGGATGGGAGAGGTGGAAGTTTGGGGGAAGGGAATATAAAAAGGTAGGGAAGGGTGAGTGGAAGGGTGAGTTGGATGTTTGTGGGAAGGGTATACAGAATGGCAAATGACGCAAGTACACAACACCATGACCAATTTGATACACAGACAAGGAAAAGAATGGGAAGATAAACACATTAAACAATACGGATTAAGAAATAAATTGGGACACAAGGGGTATACAGAAAGGTAGAGAAGCATATATACAGCATAAGGAACATTTTGATACGCATAAGACGAATGTAAAATAAACAGATTAAACACGAAAGACAAAATATACTCGGATTAAACTGGGTGAAAACAGAGAAAATGTGAGAGAAAACAGCGCAGACGGGTGGCGGGTAGAGAGGAAGGGGCAGGAAAGGGAACATATATTAGTAAAAAAAAGCCAATGGAGGGCGAGTATGTAGGGGAGAAGTTTTGAAGACAGATAAATCGGTAGTTAGAATACTGAAGAGGTGTGTGTGTGTGTGTGTGTGTGTGTGTGTGTGTGTGTGTGTGTGTGTGTGTGTGTGTGTGTGTGTGTGTGTGTGTGTGTGTGTGTGTGTATGAAATAAATAAATGGCAAAGATATAATCAGGAATAAAGCTGGAGAAGACGAGAGAGAGAGACAGAGAGAGAGAGTAGTGTTTCTCTCTCTCTCTCCCCACGTCATTCATCATCCCAGACTCCTCAAACTTGCAAATAAGCGATTCCCATTCTTCTTTGTTCTTATGTTTTTCTTACCCCTGACGTCCAAAGTTTTATTTTTGTTCAGTTTCTTTATTACCGGTACTTATAGTGTTTCATCTTTCCCTTCTGTTTTATTGTTTTTTTTCTTTAATGTCCTTGTATTCTGTATTTCTTTTCCCGCTCTTATTGTTCATTTTCCTCTATTCTTATTTATTATACCTTGTTTCTTCCTTTAAGTTCTTGTCTTCAATTTCCATAGTATTCATACCGCCTTTCTCTCCCTTTGTTTCTCTTGATCTGCTTCTTTTTTCCTGTCTCTTTCCTTTCCTTTCTCTGCTTCTGATAGCTTGTTGTCTCTCTGTTATTCTTTCCTGCAATTTTCTTACTCTTTCCTTCTGCTCTTACTATGCATTTCCTTCCTTTTCCTGTCTTCACCCTTTTCTTAAACATTAAATAATTAGTCTTTCCCTTTTCTCTCGTACGTCTTTTCTGCTTTCAAACAATCCTCTTATGTCTTCTCGCAGTTGTTATTGTCGTTCTTATCCTTCTTCTCTTTCCTCAGGTCTTCCTTCTTGGTGTGTCTTCAAGTCTTCCAGTTTTACTCCGTACATATTCTCCTCCATCCTTCTGTTCCATTATGTCCTCTTTGTTTCTTTTTTGTGTGTTTTTTTTTTAAATGTTGCTATAGTCTTCTTTTCTTCTCATTCTGTTCTTTTTTTTCTCCTCTTCCTTCGACTGTCTGCATTATTCCTTTTTAATCTATCGTACAAATTCTCTCCAACCACTCCTCTTACATTCCTACCGTTTTCTTTGCCTCCTGTCTTCCTTCTTCTCCTTCCTTCCCTCTTCCCTCTGCTGTCCTTCTCTGTTATTACCTCGTCCTTCCATTACTGTCGTTTCACTTCTCTCGACTCATTTCTTTTCTACTCCCCTAGTGTAATCCCTCTTTATTTAGAATGTATTATTTCGAAGAGGAAATGTTAGTCTTTATTAACCATTGCACTATAACAGGTAATCCTTAAGCCGAATAAAGTGAAATAAATCAAGAAATAAATTACAGGGTTAACGAGTTCCTGGAAGAGGGTAAGTGACAAAGAAGACATGGGTTGGGGAAAAAGAGGTTCCATTAGAGGGGAGAGTTAGGTAAAAATAAATGACCAGAAATTAACTGAGAAAAGTAAAGATGGGTGACCTGGTTGGCTGGAGATGAGAAGAAAAGTAAAGGGATGCAAGAAGCGCTAGTGTCCCTTCGCTGAGAGAGGTTTACCCATCATCATCATCATCATCATCATCAAGTATCAGTTCCTACTCCTGGTCTATTTCTTTTCACAATCACTAAGAGAGAGAGAGAGAGAGAGAGAGAGAGAGAGAGAGAGAGAGAGAGAGAGAGAGAGAGAGAGGAAAGAAAAAGACAATAAAAACACCACAGCACAGACTTCATTTTCTTTTATCTCACCTCCTCCTCCTCGCATTATTTTTCATCCCTAATTACCCGTATCTAAACTTCTGCTCCATAACTGCACTTTAATTACATCTTCATTACTTACAAGACAATCACCGAAAATAATCACCATCTTACGTCTGTCGATATTTTCTGCTTCTTCAAGTCGTCTACTTTTCCCCTTCTAATCACTCTTCCATCTCCTACTACTTAATTACGTCCAAACTACACTCCCAAATCACTGATCAAACAAATATCCATCAAAAAGCGCTACCCACCGTTCAACATTGTTTCCTACCTTACATACACCTGGTCCCATAAATACCCTTCGTACGCTTGTTTCTTCTTAACCTCTTCCATACCATGAGACTTTCGCCATTCATTTCTGTTTTCGACTGTCGATTTTATACAGCTTTGGAGTTTTTTCATTCCAACTGGAGAGGTTAGGTGCAGTTCATCATCATTATTATTCTACATTTTCTTCATTTCGTCACACTTTTATTATTCATTGTTTCCTTTTTCAACCTGTTAATAATTCTCTCTAAATACTTTCCTATTCACACATCAAAAGAATAACCAAGAAAATCACGTTCAGTCGTCGGACGTTCCTGAGCGTCAGTCATACTTACTATAAAAAATCTGGACCGTCAGTCTTGGCGAAACCCAGTTCTGGCGTTTGAATGCCACAACAGTCGCTAGATTGGGCGAGAATGCGCTGCACGAGCACTAAAAGCGCGCAAATTTTGAATGTTTCTTCTGTTTAATAAACCAGACACTTCGCTAACCCATTCTAAACTGTTACTTCTATGTACGAAATAAGTACATTTGCGCTAGAATTGGGTTCAAATGATGGTAGAACGTATAAAGAGGATGAATTCATAAGCAAGATAGTGTAATGTATAGCCTAGACTGAATTATGATTTATCTTCCTTTTGCTGTAATTTGCATGAAAATAATTATTGAGATTATCCTGACGATTTCATACGAGCAAAGTGAATGTATTATTGCATTCTTCATAGATTTCCATGTTCCTGGCCAGCTCACGAGTCATGAATTATACAGCAGTTTATTCAGGTTATGTGCACTCTCACTCATGCAGCAGTACATCATGTGTCCCTAAATTTATATTGCAAAATGTAAATACAGAGTTAATGAAGAATTATTTTTAGCATGGAGACTAATTTACTTCTTTACAAAGCTGGTTGAATGGTGACATTCATTGCAGCATCAACACAAGAGGGAAACAGTAACACTCCGTTCTTTTTCAGCTGCTTCTTTCCACTCCCGTCATCCAGCCATGGCCAGCAGACCATATTGGAAAATATAGGTTATAAGATGTGTGTACTGCATCAGTTGTTCTTTCAATTTCTATATATCTAACTATAGTTTTTTCCCTACATTATTTTCACCTTCCCTGTTTGAGGTATTATTGGTAAATTTCCGGTTTAGCTCCGTAATTATACTACTCTGAGATTCATATTCTTTATCATTACCTTTCCCTTCAAGCAGTATGCAATGATTTCCTAAGTTACATGGTATATACAGTAGCTAATTATTTCTGTCCCAGTCTGCTAGACAAGCTTTCCTTTTTGTTTCCCAGAAATTATTCCACTTCTACAGTACTTTCATCCAGTTCTGTTTTATATATTTTCAGATTGTTTACTGTTCTGTTTTCCTAGCTTTCTCCTACTCTGGTCATATACTTGATGTTTGTTTCCTTCACTATATACGGTATATATCTTATTACTTCCTGTTAGTCATTGCTTAACTGCACCTTTCATGCTTTTGTATACCCCTTCCACCCTAACCAATATTCCATGACTTTTCTACACCTATATACTCCTCCATTACAATAACTGTCATTTCTATCCAATTACTGAAACTAGTTTTTATATTATATATGCATGGAACAGGCAATTTCCTCAGGCCTGTAGCTATTTTTAAGTAAGAACAGCTCTTGGGATTGAAATATGCTTTTGTTTTTTTGTAATTCGCATGAAAAAATCTGCATTTACTGACAAGTTTTGCTTTAGAGCCAACACACCTATGCTCAAATCTGAATGCTTGATTGAAACAGGCAGTATTTCAGCCAGCATCCTAACCAACCAATTCACTCGTACCGGTATTTGGTAACCTTACCCAAATATCTTAACTACATCAGCTTATCAATTTATTTTGGGGCAAAAACGAATCACATTTTTTCGGTACTGATGAAAAATTTTTGTCAGTTTTATTATCAATTTCTGAAACTTAACTGTAAGAGAGAACACTAAAACAGGTGAAAAATACAAACCAAACTAGCCATTTACCAACGCTGACCAAACTCTGATGTGTAATTTCTGCCATTTAATATAATATTGTATATGCACTTCTTACACGTCATTTATTCATGACTTTTCATAGGCAAGAAGTGTCACACAATGATGTTGTTGGACTAGAGGCAGAAGCTTACTGGCTTACCCTCAAATGTGCTAACTAAAGCACTGAGCTGGCTAACACACACACTTTCAAACAGTTGCCGTTTCAAAAATCTATTCAGAAAGTACACAGGTAGTCTGAAATAAACTAGAAAGCATAATGTAATAGCCTACCTCAATATTACGAGCCACGTCGACCCCATAGAAGTTTTTGTTTATCGTATTCGTTACGGAAGCGTTTAGTCTTGTAAAATCTTATGAACAGCCTTGTTTTTCTCATATATTTTAGCCTGCTAGGGAAAATTTGATTGCTGAATTATTCAGTTTTTATGAATTGAAAAACTGGATATCATATTTATGAATATTTAAATTTGTTATACGAAGGAGTGGTCTCTTGTGGCGTTTATTCTCCTGTGACATTCCAATACTATATTTTACGCCATAACCAGGTGACGAACGCCTGGCGTGAACAGCATATTTATTTATGGTACGAAAAACAGGAACGTCAGACGCTCACGTTCGTCAATACTGGCTTTTAGTTTTTATAGTACGGCCCTTAGACTCTTCGTTTCCAGTCCTTGAGGTGGCCAGGGGGTTTTCTGTCATGTTAAATGCTATCAGAGGCGTAGGTCTGTCTCTTGTCCTTATACGTCCTGTAGCCTCGTCTTGGGCTCCTACTCTTCGACTAGGGTAGTATGGGACATTTCTTTCTTCTTTATTTTTTTTTTTACCTTACTTGCTCACTCTTAATAACCTTTCTTTTAATTCTTACTCTTTGATCCATCACTCGTTCACTCCGCTGACGAATTTTCATTTTACTCAGCCTGTCACTGGCGATTTAATGGAACTTCGAAGTGTTTCCTAGTATTAAGGAGGTTTAGGAAGGCTAGATTTAACACTTCCAACTCACAAAGTATTCCCAACACTGAATACAATCGTCTAACAGCAACAGGAAAAAAAATATAAAAAGGTGTGTTATTATTCTGAAAGAGTTAAATACACCCAAGTTACATTCCAAAATCGCTCACCAAAGGGAGACAATGACAACATAAATGCCGCTTTCCAAAGTTCATCACTATCTTTTTACTCTCCCGCTTGTCTTTTTTCTCATTCTTAATCCTACTCCCCCAGTAATTTCCATAATAAAAAATGAATAAAAATAAGAGCAATGATAAGGAAACCACAACCACGCTGAGCTCATCGATATTTCAACACTCTCCCCAGTCATTTCAATCATTCTCCTTTAATCACCACTCGTCCAGGTCTCTAATTACACCCTAATTACTCGTCAATACCACCAACAAAAAAACACCATCAAAGTTACTCATTATCTCCCACCCACACTCCCCAGCTCCCCCTACTCTCCCACTCATAATTGCTGGCCATTAAGTGAGGGACTAATGAGCCGCCCAGTAATCAAAGTCGACCCACAAAACATCAAAGAGCAAAAATGTGAGTTGAAACAGCATTTCTACTTAATCTTTTGGGGGTTTCTCTCACCACTACGCATTATTCATAATTTTGAGGCGTCTATTTCCACCATCACTCATCCCCTCCACATCTATTCCATAATTTTTTTCTCGTTATTTATCTTTTAGGTTTCTCTCCGTTCCTTCTGTCAACTTTATTATCATTCAGGTTTCTCCCCATTTCATGTTTCACTCTTTCTCATCTCTTCTAGTCCGTGACTTTATTTTGTTTATCATTTGTCTCTATTTCTTTTATCACTTTTCCTGTCCACTTGTTATCCCAAACTTTCTTCATTTCGTTTATAATTCTGAAGTTCTCTCCACTTCTCCACCACTCCTCACCACTGCCAGCCCCTAACTTTCTCCATTTCGTTCCATCATTTCAGAGTTATCTCCGGGTCTTTTCCTCACCATTTTTTTCAATCGGCCACTTTCATCATTCACCCCCAGCCCACTCCTTACTCCAGTAACCTGCCCACACACTCCCAATAAAGCCCAGTCAATCCATAATTTCATCTCCACTTAACACTCTTTAACCCCACCAGTCCTGATTGTCCTTTTTATTTACTGTTGCTGCTACCAGACGATTTTCTTGGGTTAGGAAAGGCCTCTTGTGCTGAAGGAGTTTACTAAGCGTTTTCTACCACTGTGCGACGTATGCTCCAAAAGGATAAAATCTCGGCCAGTTTTAGGTAGATGAACTATACCTCCAAAATCCCTCTACGGACTCACCAAACGAAGAGGTGAATCCCACAGCCACTCGAAGCTTCAGAACACGGATCCCATTTCTCTTCTTAGCCATCCCCAAACTATCTCCCATTCCGCATGCCCCCAAATTCCTTCCCAGACTCATCAAGCACCGCATCCTACTACTCCCAAAATCCCTCTACGGACTCACCAAACACGGCGGTGACCACAACGAACCACACGGCCACCCGGAGCCCAAGGTTGCCCATGATGTCCTCGCAGGGGTTGAAGGCGTCGGGCAGGGGGAAGCACTGGACGTCTCGGTAGTTCTTCGAGAGGTTGCCAAGACAGATGGTTCGGTCGACCCTGGGTGAGAGAGGGAGGATTAGAGGGGATTATGGGATTGGTTTAAATCATTGAAGGAGAGCGAGAGAGAGAGAGAGAGAGAGGGAAAGAAAAAAAACATTATATCACTACAGCCACAATCAATACCAAAGCTAATATACTAATAAAGGATAAAACATGAAACTCAAAAACACAATAATTCTCACTCGATATCAACTTTGCCTGGCAAGAATTCGCCTCCTCCGCCCTCCCATTCGCCGTGGCCGCCCCCAGGAGTCTCCACCAGGTCACCGAACCCTCCCATCCCTCC
This sequence comes from Coenobita brevimanus, assembly GCF_032717465.1. Classification (NCBI taxonomy): domain Eukaryota; kingdom Metazoa; phylum Arthropoda; class Malacostraca; order Decapoda; family Coenobitidae; genus Coenobita; species Coenobita brevimanus. The sequence continues at coordinate 14,938,608 of NC_137051.1, forward strand.
GTCGAACCTGCCGGGAAGGTCGTACTGCTCCGGGTAGTTCAGGTCGTGGTGATGGATGGGCCGGCGTAGGTGCGGTGGACAGACGCCGTTTACGCACTCGTCAGCGTAGTAGTAGTCTTCCTCTCCGCCGACGCCGAAATCGTGTGCGTCGAATCCCCCATCGAAGCCGTGGTAGCCGTAGTGGTCGATCTCGCCGAACCCTCCTCCCCCTCCACCGACAAAGCTCTGGTCAGGCTCGGGGTAGTAGTGGTGGTGGTAGTAGTAGTCGGGGTGGTCGCCCGTACTTTGGAATCTGGTCACGGCCGGGCCTTGAACTTCGGTATGGTGGGAGGTAGATGCTGGGGTCATTTTGTAGCTTTTTCTCACCGCCGTCGCTCCTTCACTCGTACTTTTCCCACCAGTAGTCCCATATTTTACCCCTGGGTCCTCTTTTGCTACAGTTCCCCCATTACTTACTCCTTTCTCCTTTTTTCCACTAGCTCCACCATTATGTGCTTCATGGTCCCTTTCTCCATTAGTTTCCTCACTCTCTATCCCTGAATCTTTTTTTGTACCAGTTCTACCATTCTCTATTTCTGGGTCTCTTTTTCCACTAGTTCCCCCATGATCTATTTCAGGGTCAACCTTAACACTTTGCCCCGTGTTGCCCCATGACCCTGCCTGTCTCATGTCCACGTACGTAGCCACCCCACTGGCTCCCTGTGTAGAGCCATCCGGGTAGCTGATTGCCTGACCCGTTGCTAGAGGCTTCCCACCGGCGAGTAATCGATCTTCCCTTATTATTCCATCTTCTTTGAGGCCTTCCAGTCTTATCTCAGGTGTCTTCTTTTTTCCTCCTCTCTTCTCCTCTCTCCTCTCCATCTCCCCTTCCTCATCTTCTTCCACTTCCCTCACACCTTCTTCTACTTCCCTCCCTTCTTCTTCCCTTTCTTCCCCTCTTCCGGATCCACTAATCAGCTGTGTTTGCTCCGACAACAACTTTTTTGACTCGTTAACTCGGTGCAACTCAGGCGTACCCGAGCCAACCCACCTTTGTGTTGTGGGACGCGGGGAGGGAGGGGATAAGGGCGAAGGAGAAGGGGAGGAACGGGAAGTAGAGGCGGAGGGAAGAGAGGGAGAGGAATAAGAGTTAGAGAGATCGGATGGAGGCGGATGGGAGGGAGGAAGAGAGAGATGAGAGTATGGGGGAAAATGGGAAGGGTTAGAATGGGAGGGAGAGGGATCTGAGGGAGGGGGAGAGAGAGAGAGACGAGCGTAAGTTGGAAAGTGAGAAGGAGAGGGATAAGGAAAAGAGCGAGATGGCCGAGAAGGAGAAGGAGATACAGAAGGATTGGGATGAGAGGGAGAAAGAGAGAGCCGGGAAGAGGGAGGAGAAAGAAGTACGGGGGAGGGAAATGGATGAGTAAAAGAGGGATGAAAATGAGGAGAAAAATGAGAATCAAAGGAAGGGAAAGAAAACGAATTAGGTTGATGTGAAGAAAAATAAAGGTTGGAAGGGAGAGATGATGAAGGAAAGGAACCAGACACAGAAACAGAGGGCGAAGAAGGAGAAGGAGGAAGTTTGAGGTGTGACGAAGGGGGTAGGGGAGTATTATAGGGAGGTAGGGAGTAAGGCGGAGGTATAACTGTGGAAACTCTAGGTATGCTCTTCCTTCTTTCCTCTTCCATCCTTCCTCGTTCCCTGGGTGAAGGTGAAGGGACAGTCAGGTGAGGGTAATTGGGTGAGTCAGGTGTGTTTCTTCGTCTCCTATACCCCACCTGACTCTCGGAAGGCGAAGGGGAGAGCATGGACAGGTGAGAATAATTAGGTGAATCAGGTGTGTTTCTTCGTTGCCTCTCTGTAGTAGGTGAAGGTGGTGGTCTAACCCGATGAGGATAATGAGGTGAATCAGGTGAGCTTCTTCGTTGCCTCCTTGTGTACATCAAATGATTTTCAGCAGGTAAAGGTGAAGGTTGTGACAGGTGATGAGGGTAATTAGGTAAGTCAGGTGGTACTCTCCGTCGCCTCCTTCGAAACCCCACCTGACTGTGGGTAGGTGAGGGTGAGGGGGGAAGGGAGGTGACGTCATTGCACTCTCTCTCCATTCTCCGCTTCAGAGCTTCCTGTTGGGACGAAAAGAAGGACCAGTCTTTAATAATCTCACTACCTGCAAGAACATTTTGTGACTGATGCAAGTAATCAATGTCAGGCTGGCTAAAGGAGGTGAGGTGATGGGAAGGAATTCTTGATAAAACGGAAATATCCAGACCACACTACCCTTTCTATCCAGGCTCATATTACCCCATTCAATGTGTAGGGACAAGACTACTTTAGTCTAGAATATTGCAGGGAAGGTGACTGGCCTACGTGTCATTACTTGATTGAAAAACTTCCAGAGGCTTCTTAAGGAAAGGAAACTAAGTCCAAACTAGACGACCAGGCATCGAAACACACACACACACACACACACACACACACACACACACACACACACACACACACACACACACACACACACACACACACACACACACACACACACACACACACCAGGAGCAACAGAAACGAAGGTGAAAAGTGGAATTCCTAAACTTGATTTAATTATACACAAAAACGTAACGTAAAGACGGGAAAACAAACAAAGTTGAATTAAAAAAAAAAGTACCAAAGTGCAGGAAAGGGGTAACAGTTAGTCTTTGCCACACACACACACACACACACACACACACACACACACACACACACACACACACACACACACTCACAACCTTCCCTCATCATCTAAAGTGACCCTTAACTACGCTTGCCTTGCCCTCCATGATACAACACGGTGACCTAAGCTGACCTCAACTGAACAAGAGTAGTACTGTGTGAATATTGTCGGCTCACTCCCAGCACTGCAACTCCATTTTTCAGTATCCTCGATTTGGATACTGCTGATCCACGTTCTATCTTCGCAGTCCGACTGGGTATTTGCAAGATAATTTCCTCTTTACAATGATGTGCCTTTGCTCTCTTCAGTCCAGTGACGTCTCTCTCTCTCTCTCTCTCTCTCTCTCTCTCTCTCTCTCTCTCTCTCTCTCTCTCAACTTAGGAGAGCACCGTAGTGGCGAATTGGATAAGGAAGGCTATAAATCACCCTTGTAGACTGACAAAACCTCTTCCATGGTGAGAAAAAAACGAAATGAAATAATACATCGCTGAACTGAGGAGGTTAGTGAAGTGATTCCAAGTTAAACATTTTTTACCCCGTTGGAATTAGACACATATATTTTTTAAAATCTTCCTGCTTCCAGGCGATTTTGTGCAGCTCAAGAGACTGTTAATTTAAGACGTAACCTTTGGCCCCCGCAGTACCAGACGGTTTCCTTAAGATGTAAAAATCGTCCTAGTGTAGCAAGATTGAAGAAAAAAAAAAAAAGTGACCTGAAACAAGCTCTTAAAAACACTATTGTTCTAAAGGTTAATATTTTCAGTCTACCATTAAACCATTTGAATATTACTCTTACTATGGCCGTAACAGTAAATATTTTCAACTTTTTTTCATCTGAAGTTATATTTACGACAATCCATTAATTTTCCCCCGATCCTGGAAATATTCTATACCCCTCCCTCGATATTTCCCGACAAACCGACATTATGAAAATATTCCCGGCGCATTAATACTTCCTACATCCTAGCATATGACCGACATTATATACATATTACCGAGACCCTAATAATATCCACCCAGCGTCACGAAGTATAATTCCTCTCTAAAACTATTCAGACAACCCGATACATATTCCCGACAACCTGACGAAAATTCCCAACAACCCGACAAATGTTCCTGACAACCCGACAATTATTACCGACAACCCTACGAATATTCCCGACAACCCGACAGTTTTCTCTCCACCCTGAAGTATTTCCCAGTTTCCGTCACCTTTGCGCATTCTCAGGCTCCTTATCCCAACCTTTCCCTTGCGGTCATCGAACACGACCCGACGACGCCTGTACGCGGTCAACGAAGCCAGTACGAGGGGGTTAAATCGCTGGGTAAGATCGGCGAACCCAGGAAATACGGCCAGTTGAGATTAACATAAAAATATACCCGGGAATTACGGACACCTGTTGAAAATTGCTTGAATAATAAGTACTCTGAATCATGCTCTCTCTCTCTCTCTCTCTCTCTCTCTCTCTCTCGTCATTCACACTTTTTTCACGCTCTCCTCTCACTCTTCTCACTTTGGCTGTAAATAATGTAATCTGACTCTCTCGTCTACTCAAGCCTACCCTTAAAAATCTGGGTGATTTTTTTTTTTTTTCTTTGTACCTCTATATCTTTGGGAGGACTAACAACTCTCTCTCTCTCTCTCTCTCTCTCCAGTGGCAGTAGAAGCATCCAAGATTTCCACACCCAATTAAGTTCTTTTTCTCCCTCTCGTCTTCAACCTTTGCTTCCTCAAACCTCCCTTTTCATTTCTTTTCCACCTGATTTTTTCCAACAAGCAGACATTTTCCTGAACTCATTTTTTTTTTTCATCCTTTTTTTCTACCAGATATTATAATGAACTTAACTGGGGAGGGAATGAAAATTTTTACCGAACTCTCCCTATCAGTGAAACTCTCCACAACTAAATAATATAGATTCTGGGGCTGAAAATGTGATAAAAATAAAAGATGGCACAGTGTATAAGTACGTGTGTGTGTGTGTGTGTGTGTGTGTGTGTGTGTGTGTGTGTGTGTGTGTGTGTGTGTGTGTGTGTGTGTGTGTGTGAGAGAGAGAGAGAGAGAGAGAGAGAGAAACCGGAATTCCTCTGCTTTACGGAAGAGTTGACAGAGATGGTGGGAGGGTTTGTTGGCCTATCATTATTATGTGGGTTAAGGAGGTACGAGTCATTGTTCTGTGTTGGCGAGATGAAACGAGGTGAAATATTTCTCTCTCTCTCTCCCTCTCTCTCTCTCTCTCTCTCTCTCTCTCTCTCTCTTCCTGAAATTTATTCTGTCTATCCTCTTTACTCTCCTACTCTTCTCTCTTTTCCTCTCGCTCCCTCTCCTGTACAGTGGTCATATATTCTCCTTTCTTGTCTTCTTTACCCTCTCTTCTCCTTTCTTCCTCTCTTTCCATCCCCTTCCCCTCATTAGTAAGCCTGATCTTCCAGTGTACTCAAATGTGCTCACTAAATTACCCACACCTGACCTCTATGGGCCGTAATCTCGGGTGCTCAAGAAGGTTCACTACTTCTTCTCAATAACCCTTTCATCTCCGCTAATTTTTCGTTAATATTATACAGCGTTACTTAATGTTAACTACGCAGCTAATAGGACGACATGAATGAGGTAAAGTCGTCCAGCCTGAAGATTAGAATGTTTCATTTGGCGCCACCCGTGGAATATTCCACTGCGATAATCTTCGGGAAGCTCATGCCACATTTCACTTAACAGATGCAGTTAGAACAAGTGCTTGCTATACATCGACTCGCTCGAATTGGCTCAACTCGGCTCGAATACAATCGCATTAACTTTTATTTAAATAACATATAATGAATGAGAGAAAAGCATTCGGGAGCCGGGTGCTAATCGCTCCCCAAAATATGCTGTTGGCCAAGTCCAAGATTTTGTCCATATCTTGATACCCTGATGGTTTCATGTTGATAGCTCAAGCCGTTCGTGAGATATAATGGTGTTAAAGGCTGGCGATAAAACTAGTTGACCTTTGGCAGTCATTCTGGTGACCTTGACCTTGAACCCAAGTGCCCATTTTCGGACTCGGCCAAGATTTTGGTCATATCTTTATACCCTGATGGTTTTATGTTGATAGCTCTAGCCGTTCATGAGGTATAGTGGGAACAGATACACACACACACACACACACACACACACACACACACACACACACACACACACACACACACACACACACACACACACACACACACACACACACACACACACACACACAGAAGCAGGCAAAAACATCATCGCTCCGCCTTATAAAGGTGGGCGATAATAATATATACAATATTTTAGAATAATTGGTCTTTTTTTTTTTTTGGGGGGGGGGATAAAACTGGTGCTAAAATGTTTTTGCTACCCCTCTGGAAATTTCAGTAACACCACCATCATCAGTGCCTTCTAACAACACCAGTACCATCACCACTACCACACTATCATCGCCACAGCCATTTACTCGTATACCAACAATATGTGCACAATTTCTCCACCATCAACGAGACTACTACCGCTACCACTACCGCTCTTACCCACCTCCTACTATCAACACCCTCCCACCTCCATCACCAATAACCAAATTACCCCAGCATCACATTCACCCCGTCCCCCACAACCCCTACCACCCCAACGATCACATTACTCCCACCATCATCCCCCTCCCATCTCTCCACCAAGCACTACAAGCACCCTAACATCCATATTAAAATCAGGCACCCCAGCAAAGACTCTCATTAACCTGCCACCGCGCCGCACAGGTAAAAAGCCCAAAGGTAAGCTGAGCCGCACCCAATTAGAGTGAGGTGAGTCTATTGTCGGCTCTCCGGTTGCTAACTGCCTTAAAAATCGGGGATGGAACTCAGGGATAACAGGAACACCACGCCTAACGACACATAACCCTAACGATTCTGCCACCACCCCAACGACTCTGCCACCACCCCAGCGACTTTCCCACGACCCACACGACTCTGCCACCACCCCAGCAGCTCTGCTTCTACCCACACGACTCTGCCACAATCCTAACGACTGTCCCACCACTCCAACGATTCTACCACGACCATAACGACTCTGCTACGATCGCAATGAGTCCTTCACGACCCACACGCCTCTGCCACGACCCCAGCGACTCTACCACGACCTTCTGTCACTATTCTATTGACTATGCTCACGACCCTACCAATTATGTCATTACTCTCTATCACGACCCTATCAACTACATCAGGACCTTCTGCCATGATCCTACCGACTTCGCCACCACTATACCGCTGCCACATTGTTCTGAAGCGATCCCACGTACTATGCCACGATCCTAGAATCAGGCAACGACCAGGGCCATGATCCTAACGACTATGCCACACGCCTACTGTAAAACTGTGCACAACAAGACAATTACCCTAACGACTATACGACCACCCAAACGACTATGCCACAACGACTCTGCCATGACCCTAATTAGGAACACGAACTCCGGCTAACAGGACGACTACCTAATCGAGTATGCCATGACCGTAACGGGCACACCGTAACCTTGACAACTACAGTATACACTGATCTGGACGTGTGTTGCATTACCTTCTGGATGGCGTCCCGCAAGGCAGAGGACACCTCGTAATCTAGTAATTAAAGGGAGAGAAGGAGCTTTAATAAACTACTTTTTTTTTTTTAACAAACACCCATCGAGTAAAGCACTACATCCTCAAGCGCCACTGCAAAAACACAACAGGAGTACACGAACCAAATGGAGTCTTTCAGTCCGGTGACGTATTTTCTGCATTATTCTTTCTGCTGGTGATGATTTTACTCGTCTTGAAAGATCAACGCAGTACTGGAAGGGTAAATGTACACGATTTCCTACCCCTCCGGTTCAAAATATTTCTCCTCAGGTGAATCGAATCGTCTGGAGATAGAATGGACAAAACAAAGAGTACTGCGGAACACCAAAACGAAGGGGCTGAGAGTACCGAAAGCCAATTACGATACAATCAAAGTAGGGGAGGCCATTTAAGAGTAGGTGTACTGATGTGGGGTAATTGGCGAGGGAATCCTGATGGGACTCACCTGATGATTAGCAATTATACCAAGCCAGGGGGTGATTGGCGAGGAGGAGGAGGAAGATGGGAGGAGAGGGAAAGGAGACGGAAGGGAACAGAGGGGAAGGAGGAGAAGGAAGAGGGGAGAGAGGGAAAGGAGGAGGAGGGGGGAGAGGGGAAGGAGGAGGAGGAGACAAAAGAAAAAGGGATGAATTTTGGGGAGAGAGAAAAAGGGAATCGAGAGAGAAGAGACGGATATAACAAGCAATTGCGAAAGGCGGAAGGATGCATAGTGGGGGAGAATGGAGAAAGGAAAGAAGGAAGAAGAGGAAAGAAAGAGAGGGCAGGAGATGATTAAAGAATGAGAGGAGGAGAGGACAGAAGGAAAGGAAGAGAGTAGAAATGGATGTGAGGATGAACGGGGGAGAGAGTGAGATGGAAGAACGAATTGACGAAAAGAAGGATGAGAGGATGGGATAAGGAGAGGAGGGATGAGTAAAGGGGAAAAAAAAAAAGAGGGGAAGGATGAGAAAGAAGAGAGGAGGAGAGTGAGAGCGAGAGACAGGAGAGATTGGAGGGAGAGAATGAACTAAGGCATAAGGATAGAAAGGGGGAGTATGAATAAGGGAGCGACGGGCAGCAAGGGGAAGACTGAAAAGAGTGGAGAGAGAGAGAGAGAGAGAGAGAGAGAGAGAGAGAGAGAAGAGTAAATAAGGAGGGAGAGAAGGGAAAAGTAAAAAGAAGGGAGAAAGGGGAGAAAGGATGCAAGAGGAGAAGAGATAAAAGGAAGAGGAAATAGCACCACAAGGAGGGGAATTACACCAGCCTTACAATGCCACTGACAACAGCCATTACGGTCCCAAGGAAGAGGTCCGGCCTTGATATTCTTCTCTTTAAAATACCTTACTCTACTGAATGAAATAAACGAAGGGATACAGCAAGATGGCTCTCACTCTCATCTTCAAAACCTCGCCTCCGACCACCAGCAGTACAAGATAACAGATGGAAATAACAACTTGTCAGGTGAAAGTACCACAAGGAAATTTTACGGGAAAGGCAGAAAGAAGTATTAAGAAGAGCGTGTGCGAAGAAACTTTAACAGTGAGAGAAATTATACTAATGAATATTGTAAATCACATGTATAGTACAGTATATAGATTGACAGACAGAGATAAACAGATAGATAGAGATGGACAGAAAGGTTGAGACAGATAGATAGACAGAGGCTGACAGATAGGTAGAGATATATAAATAGATAGAGATGGACAGATAGACAGACAGACAGATCGACAGAGATGGACATATAGATACAGACAGACAGATAGATATAGACAGATAGATAATCATTAATATTAAACATAACAATGAAATGTTTAACAGACAATTAAGGTCTAAGAAATCACCAATATTTTCACAGCCACTCAAATAATCCCTCGGCCACACAAATTTTCCACACCCACAGGTATCACTCCACAGGTAAAATTCACACGCCATCAGACAAAGCTCTCCCAATTGCTTCTCACGTTCTTCACATTCCACCTTCCCTCCCACCCACAATCTTATTCCCTCTGACTAAACTAAGCTAATCCCACAATCACCATAACCACCCGTACTTCATATATATATATATATATATATATATATATATATATATATATATATATATATATATATATATATATATATATATATATTTTTTAAGTTCTCTCTTCTTCCTTCTCTTCCTCGTATTCAGGCTCGTCCTCCTCCTCTTCACAATCATGTAAATATTTCCTACATTGTTCCATTCCGTTGTTCCATTCTCCCCCTCGCATTCTTGCTATTCACCCTCAAACGCCTTTGTTCCAACCTCACAGAGATCCCTAACCTCCCCCCCTCTCCTCCCCGCCCCTCAACTCAGTTCATGGTCAGGTGAAGTCAGTTTGGAGGAATGATTTGACTAGTAACCAAGAAGACTCATTGTTACCTCTTCTTCATTTCTGCAACATTCGCGGCCTTTCCTCTAACTTTCGATCTGTTGAGCACCACCTCTCCTCCTCTAAACCTCACCTTCTTTTTTTAACGGAGACTCAGCTGTCTGAGGCAACTGACAGCAAACCCTTTTCTGTATCCTCCTACTTTCTCTATACTCATTTCAATGCCAAAGGTGGCTGTTGTGTATATATACGCAACGACTTATCTTGCTCTCGTGTTCCTGAACTTGATTCTTCTGAATTCTCCACACTCTGGCTTCGGCTTTCCTGTCATTCTCTGACTAAATATATCTGTGCTGTTTACTTATCCCCTAATTCTACTGACTATCAAAAATTCTTCGACTATCTTACTTCTACGATGGAACACATTCTATCCATTTCTCCTTTCTCTGAAATCTCCATTCTTGGAGATTTCAATGTTCACCACCACCTTTGGCTCTCCTCTCCTTTCACGGATCCACCTGGTGAACAAGCCTACATCTTTTCTATCCTTAATGACCTAGAGCAGCTTGTACAGCACCCTACCCGTATCCCTGACCGCCTTGGAGAGAGCTCCAACATACTTGACCTCTTCCTCACAACTAATCCTTCTGCTTACTCTGTTAATCTTTTCTCTCCGTTGGGCTCCTCCGATCACAACCTTATTACCTTAACCTGTCCTATCACTCCGGTAGGGCCTGTGGACCCTCTTCAGGAAAATGTCGTCTGTGGCATTTCGGAGCCGCGGACTGGGAGGCCCTCAGGCAGTACTTCTTTGATTTTCCCTGGAATGATTATTGCTTCCATGGCCGTGAGCCATCTGAGTGTGCCTTGCGCATTACGGAGGTTATTCTCTCGGGCATGGAAGCATACATTCCTTTCTCATATCCTTTGACTAACACAAGAAAGCCTTGGTTTAATCACGCTTGTTCTAATGCTGTCCGCAACAAGGAGAGGGCCTACAAAAGGTACCGGAGCCAACCCACCCCTGAATCACATAATCTTTACGTTTCTGCCCGGAATCGTGCTAAGTCTGTTCTTCGCTCTACTAAAAATAATTTCATCCATACTAAATGCTCTCAACTCTCCAACTCGAATTCTTCCCGCTCCTTCTGGCAACTTGCCAAAAATCTTTCTAACAACTTTACCTCATCATCCTTCCCTCCTCTTTTCTACTCTGATGGTTCTGTAGCTATTTCTTCTACTGATAAAGCAGATCTCTTCGCACAGACTTTTTCCTCCAATTCCACCTTAGACGATTCCGGTGCTGTTCCTCCATCACTTCCCCCCTCTGACTTCCTCATGGCTGACATTAAAATTTCTTCAGTTGATGTATTTTCTGCCATCACTGGCCTCAGTACTAACAAGGCATATGGGCCTGATGGGGTCCCTCCTGTTGTTCTCAAGAACTGCGCTTCTGTGCTTACACCCTGCCTAGGCAAACTCTTTCGCGTTTGTCTGTCAACTTGTACCTTTCCTTCTTGCTGGAAGTTTGCTCTCATTCAGCCAGTCCCAAAGAAGAGTGACCACTCCCAATCCTCCAACTATCATCCAATTGCTTTAACGTCCTGTATTTCAAAAGTTTTCGAGTCAATTCTTAATAGAAAAATTTTAAGGCATCTTTCCTATCACAACCTTCTTTCCGATCGTCAGTATGGGTTCCGTCAGGGACGCTCCACTGGCGATCTTCTCACCTACCTTTCAGACTCCTGGTCATCCTCCTTTCGGGACTTTGGCGAAAGCTTTGCCATTGCACTTGACATCTCAAAGGCTTTCAATCGAGTCTGGCATAAATCTTTAATTTCCAAACTGCCCTCCTACGGTTTCTATCCTTCTATCTGTGCCTTCATCGCTAGCTTCCTTTCTGGTCGTTCTATAGCCGCTGTTGTAGACGGCCATCGTTCTTCTCCTAGATCTATCAACAGTGGTGTTCCTCAAGGCTCTGTCCTATCACCAACTCTCTTCCTTTTATTCATCAATGATCTTCTAAGCTGTACATCTAACCCTATCCACTCATACGCTGGTGACTCCACCCTTCACCTTTCCATTCGGTTCCCGCAACGCCCATCTCAACAGTTACTTCAACAAACAAGGGATGAGGCTGTGGCACACCTAATGTCTGACTTGATTCGTATCTCTGACTGGGGTAAAAATAATATGGTTGTCTTTAATGCATCTAAGACTCAGTTCTTACACCTATCAACCCGACAAAATCTTCCACATGAATACCCACTAATGTTTAATAATATTCAGCTTAATCCTGCATCATCCTTGAACATGCTTGGGGTTTCATTTACTCGGGACTTATCTTGGAAAGATCATATTACATCTCTTGTAAAATCTGCTTCCAAGAGATTGGGTGTGCTAAGCCGACTCCGCTCTTTCTTTACCCCTGCACAATTGTTGACTCTATACAGGGGTTTTATCCGCCCCTGTGTGGAGTACAACTCTCATGTGTGGGGAGGCTCCCCACATACAGCTCTTCTCAATAGGGTGGAGTCAAAGGCTTTTCGTCTCATTAACTCTCCTCCTCTTACCGACACCCTTCAACCTCTGTCTCTTCGCCGCACTGTTGCATCTTTATCTCTTTTCTATCGCTACTTTAATGGTCACTGCTCCTCTGAACTGTCTGCTTGCATTCCTCCACCTCTACGACGGGCGCGTAGCACCCGTCTGGCAGCAAACTCTCATCCTTTTTCTGTCCAACTCTCTAATGCAAGAGTTAACCGTTACTACCAGTCTTTCATTTATGCAACAGGTCAGCTCTGGAACTGTCTCCCTCTGTCTGTATTTCCTGCTGCCTATGATCTCCAGTCTTTCAAACGCAGTGTGTCCAGGCATCTCAAAATGATCGGATCATGAATTTGGCTCTATATTGTATTTTGTTTTTCTCTTGGAGGGAACTGTTACTGCGGGCTCATGGCCTTTGGTTCCTTCTTCCTCGCATAAAAAAAAAAAAAAAAAAAAAACGACCCACATCGAATTTTAAACAACAACGACTTCATATTCTGGTTTGTGAGTGTGGCCCAGTTCCACCACGTGAAAGCAAACAGACTATAGAACACTCCCATGCACACTCACAAAATCCCACAATCACAATGAACACTGTTACTTCAATTGGTCTTCAAGTTTTTGTCCTCCTCCTTCTCCTCCTCCTCCTCCTCCCACTCACGCTCATACGCCTTCCCACATCATCATCATCATCATCAACAAGACCTTTCCCGCCTAAGAGTCGGGTGAGATAAAGTTCGGAGAGCATGAAAGAGTCTAACAGAAGGGGAACTAACAAAAATCTATCCAATTAAACTACCTGCACATGCACTCACTCACCAGCCAAGGCCATTCCTACCCACAATTACCACAAACATTCCAAGTTCTATTCTCAGTCCTCACACCCTCCTCTTTCCACTCCCACACTCGTATTCTCAGTCCGAGGCCAATATTCTCATGCTCAATCCCTTAATCCTTGAATCACCATAAATACTCCAAGGCATGTATTCTCGTCGGTTATGGAAGCTACCTAACACCTTTTCCTGAACGATTTATTTGGCATATCAACTTACTGTCCTCTTCTGTGCTACATGAATCCTGACAATACCGCCATACTCTGCATAGATAACGTAGCAAATACTAACCAGTCATATTCAAAAATAAATCGCCAAGGAAGAGATGTTTAAAAAATAAATCACTAAGGAAGATATATTACAAAAATAAATCGCTAAGGAAGAGGTGTTGCAAAAATAAATCGCTAAGGAGGAGGTGTTACCAAAATAAATCGCTGAGGAAGAGGTGTTACAAAAATAAATCGCTAAGGAAGAGGTGTTACAAAAATAAATCGCTAAGGAAGAGATGCTACAAAAATAAATCGCGTAAGGAAGAGGTGTTGTAAAAAATAAATCGCTAAGGAAGAGGTGTTACAAAAATAAATCGCTAAGGAAGAGGCGTTACAAAAATAAAGCGCTAAGGAAGAGGTGTTACAAAAATAAATCGCAAAGGAAGAGGCGTTACAAAAATAAATAGCTAAGGAAGAGGCGTTACAAAAATAAATAGCTAAGGAAGAGGCGTTACAAAAATAAATCGCTAAGGAAGAGGCGTTACAAAAATAAATAGCTAAGGAAGAGGCGTTACAAAAATAAATAGCTAAGGAAGAGGCGTTACAAAAATAAATCGCTAAGGAAGAGGTGTTAGGGAACCTCCTCACCTGACGAGAATACGGGCCTCTGTGTTCTCTGTGTTTTCTCTCTCCTCCTCCTATTCCCACACTGTACCCAATTTTTTCCAATTTCCTCACGCTCACCCCTCAATCAAAAAACACACACACACACACACACACACACACACACGAGAAAAAAAAATAAGCTCTGCCGTAAAATTTTTCCCCATGCATATTCAAAAACTCTGGCGCACTCCATCGAAACTTCTCACGCCCGCTTCCAAAAATACCATCCCTTACACACTTCGCAATATTCAAGCTTTTCCCAGTTTCTCCACCTCCACCTCGAAAAAACTGCAGATCTACCTGTACTCCTTCAGTCCCGCAACGAATTTTCTTAGGACACTCTTGCTACTTGAAGACGATTTTATTCAGCTTAGGGGGAGATGCCAGATTGTGAAGGGATTAACTGCAGTTTTCTTTCTTTTCTTTTCTTTTCTTTTTTCTCTCTTTTTCTCCCCCGCGTCGCTACTGATGGTATTTCCAGAGCTTCACAAAACTCAGTGCCTTCTGTGCCAAATCCCATCACAGTTTGGTCAAAGTTTCCATGCCTATGACAAAAGCCGGTAAGGTAAAAATGTTAGCGCCATAAGAAAAAAAAAAAGTTCTTTGTTCCGAAAATTTTCATGTAGGCGGTAGAGGCACAGAAGGTTATGTGACTGTTGAATGAAAAGTCTTAGGTTCCTTAAAGTACGTTCCCGAAATGAAGGGGAATTGGTACAGAGGTGGTGGCACGTGATGGTGTGGTGGCCGAAGAGAACGGGTTGTTATACCTATGCACACAGTCGGACACACTGAAAAAGTACTCCGAATAATCCCTCCCTTAATCAGGTTTTCACACACGCTACGAAAAATCGCCCACTCTAATAAACACACACACACACACACACACACACACACACACACACACACACACACAGAGCAACCACAGTAGTACACATACTCCGAAAAACTCTTCCAGCCTTATATACTTCCTAATGCTCACTTCGAAAATATCCATCCTTCATCCGGTTCCTTTCCTCCACTCAGAAAAACACCATTCACAGTCATTTTATTGTGTCGAGTACAAAATCTCCACGCATTGTTTACTCAGAGTCCAACACCGCTCACTGCACGGTCTCCCCTCAGCCCCACCCACGCACACCAACTCGTACAGATTGGAAAAACTTGTATCTCTCTCCACGCCCACATGCCGACCTTCCTGTCCACATGTATGATCTCAGCACACCTTTCCACATATTCCCACCTCCATGCACATATATCCATCCCTTCTCCTCTACATAAGCACACACACACACACACACACACACACACACACACAGATATTCACACGCCCACGCACACACACACACACACACACACACACACAGATATTCACACGCCCACGCACACACACGAGCACATAAACTCCACACCTTCACACAAAATTCAATATTTCCCACACCCACACCAAAATTCGCACCCCTCAGCAAAAATTTACACACCCAGCCCCACTTGTTAAATAATACTAATAAAAAAAAGTTCCAGGCAGTGACAAGAATTTATCCATCAGAATTTCGACTATGCAAACATTTCGGCTTGTACAGAAATATATATATATATATATATATATATATATATATATATATATATATATATATATATATATATATATATATATATCATGTACCTATATATTTTTTGGTCCATCGTTCAACCATTTCGTTTTTTATTCAACTAACTACACACAGCTAAAACGATTGTTTATGCGTAATAATATATTCATAGCGATTTGAAAGAGTAGGAAAATTTTTTGATGTATGTTATGATATTTGAGAGAGAGAGAGAGAGAGAGAGAGAGAGAGAGAGAGAGAGAGAGAGAGAGAGAGAGAGAGAGAGAGAGGACCAAATTTTTTAAGCTGAACAAAAAAAAGGTACGGTGTCATGGAGAAGGGGGATGGGGAAGACGAGACAGCGGGGGTTGGGGAGACGAAGGAAAGAGGATGGAGGGGATAGGGGAAGGGGAGGGGAAGGAGGAGGAGGAGGAGGGGCAGAGGGAGGGGGAATGGGAGGCGGAGGGAAAGGAAGGGACGGGGAGGGAGAGGGAATGAGGTTAGGAGAGAGAAGGGATGATGGTAAGGATTAGGAGAGAGAATGTAGATGGGAGGGGAAAGATAGGAGATACAAGGGAAGGACAGGTGGTGAAAGAAGGGAAAAAGAGGGGGGGGGGATGAGACGAGAGAAGAGTTGGTGGAGGAGGAGAGAGTAGGAGAGACAAGGGGAAGGGAATGGGGACAAAAAGAAAGGGAGAAGCGGGATGGTAAAACAGGGATGGAGGGAGGAAAGAGAGGGCACCCAAGGTTGTGAGAGGGAGGAGTGGGTAGGGGATAGGGCGAGAGGAGGTGGTGTGTAAGAGAGGGGAGGGAAGGTGGTGTGGAGGGGAGGGGAGAGGGAAAGGAAAGAAGGGAGAGCATGGAAGAAGAGGAAAAGATATACGGGAGAAGACGGAAGGAGAGGAGAAAGGGTGCACAAAAAAAGAGGACGACGAAGTACGAAGGAAGCAAGAGAATGAAATGGAAAAGCCAGGATGATGGAAAAGGAAGAAGTGAAACAAAATAAATAAGATTATGAATGAAAAGCACAGTACAGGAAAGGGAGAGAGAGAGAGTGGGAAGTGAGAGAAGCAGATAAAAGATACGGAAGGGAATGAAAAAGAATGAAAGAAAGGATGAACTAAAAATAAGTAGAAGAAAGAAGAGGGACGAGCAGAGACAGAAGAGGTGACATTAAGAAGAAATAAAATCAGGAGAGCGAGAAAAAGGAAAGAGGAGGAGGAGGAGGAGGAGGAGGAGGAGGAGGAGGAGGAGGAGGAGGAGGACAGTGACGAATATTTTGGTGTTAAGCAGGTCATACCAGGAGCGATAAGGAGAAGGAGAGAAAGGAGAAGGAGAAGGAGGAGGAGGAAAACACTAGGAAAGTAGGAATTAATAACAAAAGAGGTTAATATGGAGAAGAAATAAGGAAAAAAAAGAAAGAACAGAAGATAGAGAGGGAGAGAAGAAGGAAACGAAAGAAGGAAGAATGGAGAACGGAGAGGCATAGTTATTAAGAAGAGATAAAGAAAATAAAAGAAAAGGAAGAAGTAGTTTGAACACGAGAAGAAAGAGAGGAAGAGAAAGGCGAGAGAACGAATGAAAAGGGGAGATGGAACGAGTAAGGAAAAGAAGGGAGGAGGAGATTAAGGAAGAGGAGGAAAAAAGACGGATAAAGAAGGAATGGAGAGACAAGAGAAAAGAAAGATGGGCAGATGAGGAGGAAAGCTAAGAGAAGAAAGAGGAAGAAGAAAAAATGAGAGAGAGAGAGAGAGAGAGAGAGAGAGAGAGAGAGAGAGAGAGAGAGAGAGAGAGAGAGAGAGAGAGAGAGAGAGAGAGAGAGGTCTGGTGCTAAGACGGTCATAAGAATTCCGCCTGAGTCGTCAAGGCGCTGACCTGAGAGAGAGAGAGAGAGAGAGAGAGAGAGAGAGAGAGAGAGAGAGAGAGAGAGAATGAAAGGAGGAAGGAAGGTAATGGCCGAGGGAAGGGAGGTATATTACGTAAGAGTATATATGCCAGAAAGTCATGCAGGACGGTAGGGAGGAGAATGAATCAAGGATGAAAACAGAAACATGGAAGAGAGTAGGAATGCTGGAGGGAAGTAGGAGGAAACAAGAAGCGGTGCCAAGGCACAGCAAACCCGTCCCCGGCAGTCATTTTAGTCCTGACGTAAAAACACAACAGGATATCTAGTCAAAGATGTCGCATATCAAATTTGGAGTAAATCTGGTGAAAATTGACGATTTTATACCCATTTGAAATTTTAGGCCAGCGCCACCTGACACTGAACCCCCGTACAGCTAACTAGGGGGTGACCCCATTGATGTGTTATAGGATGAAGATTTGAAAGATGGACATTTAGGTTTTGGTTTCATGTCGATATGACGAAATTGAAAGGAGTTATAGCGAAAAAGGAAACTATTCTTTTTTTTACATATTCTGGGCCTACAGCCTGGGCCTGGGCCCAATTTCGCTCAAAATTTAATGACGTGATCAGAAGATCGTAGCCCATCATCCCTGTAATATTAGTTAAAACAGCACTAGTAGTTATCGGTAAAGTTGTTAACAGACAGACAGACAGACAGACAGACTGACTGACAGACTGACTGACAGAACGAATGAAAACAATACCCGTCCCTGAGCCCCCTCCGGGACGGGGACAGGTAAAAATATGTGAAAGGAGGAAGACAGGCAGGAATGTAGGTACCAGGGAGAGTCGCCAGAAGTAGGTAAAAAGTAGGAAAGAAAGAAAAAATTCAGAGGAAAAAAAGGAAATGAAGGAAGGAGAAAAGAAAACTTGAGTGGTACTCATCAAGCGCATCTCTCCGACAAGGTCAACGTGATTTCCAAAGCCACTCTTCATACTGGGTTAGGTTTCCTCATCATTGGTTAGGGTTTCGCAAAAAGTGTGCAAAGGATCCAAAATCTGCAAAATAATCCGGATCGGTCCCAAAAGTTTATCGGTTCTTCCCTGGGACATGGGCTATCTACTCACCAAATTTGGTCCAAATCTCTCTTTCAGCTTTCGAAGAATCTTGCTAATAAACAAACAAAAAAACAAACAAACGAACGAACGGGTGTGAAAACATTCTCTCCTTGTCTGGAAGAATGAAGGAAGGAAAATGAGGGAGGAATGTAAAATGGCACATGTCTGGAAGTGTCTTGAAAGAAGAGAGGGAAGAGAAAGAGGAGTGAAGAAATGGAAATGAGGAAGAAAGGAAAATGGAAGAAAATTGAAAAAAGAGATAGGAGAGAGAGAGAGAGAGAGAGAGAGAGAGAGAGAGAGAGAGAGAGAGAGAGAGAGAGAGAGAGAGAGAGAGAGAGAGAGAGAGAGAGTGAGTGAGAGTGGTGAGAAGGGAAAGAGGGAGAGAGAGTGAGTGGGAGGTAAGTGGACTGAAATGCGAACGGTGTGTGTGTGTGTGTGTGTGTGTGTGTGTGTGTGTGTGTGTGTGTGTGTGTGTGTGTGTGTGTGTGTGTGTGTGAAGGCAGATGCGTGCTGAAGGAGGGGGGAAAGAGTATGAATGAGAGGAGGAGGAGAAAGAGGTGGAGGAGGAGAAGGAGGAGGAAAGAGCAGCCTGGGGAGAAGGATGGAATTGAGGGAGGCAGGAAGAGCGGAAGGATGGAGAATGAAGGGAAAGAAAGAGGGAGGGAAGGAGGGAAAGAAAGAAGGAATGAAAGAGGAAGGGCAAAGTGCAGGAATGAGAAAATACTGCAGAAACCTGTTAAAAGATATATAAATAATAACATCGAGAAAGCGTGAATAAAAATGAAAATGAAAACACGAATAATCTTACACAGAAAATTAATAAGAAAAAAATATATCAAAAAAAGGAGACTAACATGGTGGGCGATAAGAAGGACAGGGAAAGAAGAAACAGAAAATAAGAAGGGCGATAGAAAGCTGGATTTTCTGACAGATGGCAGGGTGAATGAATGACACACGAAGGAAGAGGTATGGCAAAGAAAGTAGAAAGGAGGAACAGAACGAAAGAAAGAAGGAAAAAGTAAGAATGAAGTTTCAGGAATAGGAAATAAGTAATACCAAAGGACGAGAAAGACCGAATGACAATCGCACAGGGAAAAATGAATAAACATGAGAAAAAGGAGAGAAAGGGAAGACATCGAAGGAAATAAAAGTAAGGGAGGAAAAAGAAACAAGATGAAATTATACATGAGGAGCAGACAGCAAGAACGAAGACAGGGAAACTAATTAATCAAAGTGGGAAAAAGACGAACAATACTGAAAATGAGTGAAACAGGATTTTACGAACTAGTGACCCAAACATAATGGAAGAAGGAACAAAGATGAGGTGAAAAACTATGACAGATAAAGAAAGGAAGGAATGATGATGAAGGAGCGTTGGAAAGCTGGAAGAAAAAGACGGGGAAAATTGATGAATGGAGAAGGAGAGGATGAAACGATAAGATAAAAGTGACGCTGTGATACAAACTCAGAAACAAGGAAGAGATAAAGGAAGTTACGGAGGAAAACATACAAAATAAAAAAGGACAAAAAATAATCAGGAAAATGAGGGATGGAAGGATGGAAGGTAAAAAGAATAATGAATAAGAAAAAAGAAAAGCCTTACATATCGCTGGAAGAAAGACATGAAAGAAGGAATGATGGAAAGAAGGTATAAGAAGAAAAGACAAAGAGCAGACAACAAACCAGTACAATAACAGAACGGACAAATGAGGAAGAAACAAAGGGCAATGGTTAAGTATGAACAGTGAAAGATGAAATAAAAAAAGTGAAGGAGAGAGAGCGAGGAAAGAATGACAACAGAAATGAGGATAGAGAAAAGAGTAAAATATGTGAGAGAATATAGAAGAAAGGTGAAACAGAGAGCAAAAAAAGGGAGGAAAGTGGAGAAAAATAGGAGACAGGGAAGAAAAGAATACATATAAATTAAAAAAGAAGGAAAAACAAACCACAAAAAATGAAGAAATAAGAACTAACACAGTGGAAATAATCAAGGAGAGTGGAAACCCCAGAAAGAAAACAGAATAAGACGCAGGATTAAAAAAAAAAAAATAAAAAAAAAGTCCAGTCCAGTAATAAGACCCCCCATAACCTAATGCACCAACCCTCATTAACAGAGCCATAAAACTCCCGGGTAATCACACGCCGCGTTTCACATTACACCACTCGTACAAATCACGCTAAAACCACTTGATTTACCCACAAGCTTTGAAGTCATCCCACATTTCTCTCTCTCTCTCTCTCTCTCTCTCTCTCTGGGAAATTTTGGGGTTTAAACTCCTAGGGTGGGTAGGTAGGTAGGGTAGGGTAGGGTAGGGCAGAGTATAACTGGTCTCATCTTTATACTGTATATATATATATATATATATATATATATATATATATATATATATATATATATATATATATATATATATATATATATATATATATATAGACGATTTCAGTAAGTCTAGATTTTCTCCATTTACCCCGTCACCAAGATTGGATTAACAGGAGTAAAATGTAAAAATCATGCTGGTGTGAAAGTATTATTATATTTTTCCATATACGGTGAACAGGTTAATTGGTCCAACTAATAATTTTATATAATGGATAGATGAAATATTCCACAGAGGGATTGGAATATATACACAAAGGAGTATAATAGAAGAATGAAACTGAGAAAAAAAAGAGAAAATTAAAGAGAGAGAGAGAGAGAGAGAGAGAGAGAGAGAGAGAGAGAGAGAGAGAGAGAGAGAGAGAGAGAGAGAGAGAGAGAGAGAGAGAGAAATTTCATGGCTAAAACAAACACACTAGGAAAGAATAAAAGAGATGAATGAGGGGAGGGGGAGGAGGAGGGGGAGGAGGGGGAGGTAGGAAAAAGTTGCAGAGATGAAGAAAAATATACAGACGGGGGAAAAAATGATAAAATATGGAGGACAGTGATGCATCAGGCAGAAAGCAGAAGTGACAGAGCAGGGAAAAAGAATGGCGAATGAAAATGAGAGAGAGAGAGAGAGAGAGAGAGAGAGAGAGAGAGAGAGAGAGGGAGGGAGGGAGAGAGTAAGCCTCCTCACAAATAATTACCGGTATTTATTTACAGGATTTTCTCCCTTCTTAGCACCTCCTTCCCTCCCAATTCTCTCTCCAGACTAATTCTTTCCTCCGCTCTCATCTCTCCATTCCTTCTCTCCGATTTTTTACTCATTTTCCTTCTCTCTCTCTCTCTCTCTCTCTCTCTCTCTTTGGTTCACTGTTTCCTCCTAACTTATATCTCTTCATTACTTCATTCTGATTATTCCTTCCTTCTCTTCTCCAATCTTCCTTCTTTTTTCTTCCTTCCCCTCCTCCTTCCAGTATCTTTCTTCCTTCCCTTCGTTTCCTCGTCTTTCCCTCCCTTCTTGCCGTCTTTTCCCCCCGTTTCCTCCTTTCTCCGTTTCATCCTGCTTCTTCTCCCTCTCCGTTTTGCCTCTTGTTTCCTTCCTTTCCTTCCCACTTCTTCCTTCCTTCACTCCTTCCTCTTCCGTTTTGTTTTTCCTTTCCTCCCTTCTTGCTTCTTCTTTCCTTCCTTTCTTCCTTCTTTTCCTCTCTCCTTCATTCTTCCTTTCCCCGTTCCCTCCACCTTATCGTTCTCCTTCCTTCGTTCCCTACTTCTTTACTTTCTCCATGTCCTTTTCCTTTCTTGCTTACTTACTTCTCTTCCAGGTACTATTTCTTCTTTCCGTCTCAATTTCACCTCCATCATTCCATCTTGTCTCTTTTCTTTCGCTCTCCTTCTTCCTATTAATTTCTTCCCTTCCTGCCTCCTTTTTCCCTCCCCCGCTATCACTGGTTCCCCCTTTTCTTCTTTCTTTGGCTCTTTTTCCTATCTTTCATTCCTCTTTCCTTTTCTTCCCTCCTCCTCCTTTCCTTATTGCCCTTTCCTTCATTCCTCCCGTCCATTCTTCCTTCCAGTCATAGCCTTTCATTCTTTCTTCCCTTACCGTCTGTCTCTTAATATCTATTCCCTGCCTCTTTCCTTTTCTTCCCTCCCTGTCTCGCCTTTTCATTCCTCCTACTCCTTCCTTTCTTCTCATCTTCCTTTTTCCCTACAACAGAATATGATATACTTTTTTTTTTTTGTTACAACGACCACTAGACTGATGAATGAGCTCTATGAAGGGATTTGAAGCAGCCTCAGTTAACCCCCTCAGTACGGTGACTCTATTTTACTCTTGCAAAAAACACACGATATTAATTAACCTGAGTGACGCCTCGTAGAGAAGGGATTAACCCCCTTTCTGAGTCCCCACATCACTGGCTAGCGCGTCTGCCCACTTGTTTACTCTGTCCTTTACTTTTTCTCTTCTTCCTCCTTTCCTCTCTCGCTTCTTCCAGTCCGTCCCATTGTT
Source organism: Coenobita brevimanus (assembly GCF_032717465.1). NCBI lineage: Eukaryota > Metazoa > Arthropoda > Malacostraca > Decapoda > Coenobitidae > Coenobita > Coenobita brevimanus. The sequence goes on from NC_137051.1 coordinate 14,961,422, forward strand.
GATATCAGTACCCAACTCTCTCCATACATCCCTCCCCGCCGGCTTGCTTACCTACCTACCTACAATCATGTCTCTCTGTTTGCTTCGTTTGCTACCTACCTACCTACTTACCTTCCTACCTACCTTCCTACCTGCTTACCTACCTACCTTCCTACTTACCTAACTACCTACCTGCTTACCTACCTATCTACGTGCCTGTCCGCCTATCTCCCTCCCTCCCTACCTACTTATCTACCTACTGTATATATCTGCCTACCTGCCTGCCTGTTTACCAACCTATTTCTCTACCTGCCCCTGCGTCAGTGCGTGTGTGCCCACCTAACCAATAACCAGATTTGGGGACAGTGTGAAGTCAGCATACAGTGAGGAGGAGGAGGAGGAGAAGAGGGGAGGTGTGGGAAGAGGAAAGGAGAAGAGAGGTAAGCGAGGAGGTAGGTAGGTATGCAGGTAGTGAGGAAAGCAGGAAGATAAATACATGGAGGAAATGAGAAGAAGAAAGGAGGTAAAGAGACAAAAGGGTGGCAGGCAACACAGTAAGAAGAAGTGCAGAGGAGGGAGGGAAGGAGGAAGGGAACGAGGGAGACGGAGATAAGGAGAAACAAAGGGGTAACTGAGAAAAGATGTTGATGGAAAATAAACACACACACACACACACACACACACACACACACACACACACACACACACACACACACACACACACACACACACACACACACACACACACACACACACACACAGAGAGAATGACCCCAAAATAATAGGTATGAGCATAAAGAAAGAGAGAATGAATAGTAGGAGCAAGCAGTAGTATACAAGGGGGGGAGGGAGGGAGGAAAGAGGGAGGAAAGGAAGAAAATGAGTAAGGGAGGAAGGAATGTAATAGGGAGAACAAGAAGATGTAGAGAGGGGAAAGAATAAGGGACAGTGGGTGAGAGAGGAGGAAGGAGAGAGGAGGAAAGCATAGTAAGAGAAGTGCAGACGTGAAGACACACATGGAAGGAGGAAGGCAAGATACATAGAAGGGACGGAAGCACAGGAGGCAAGAAGGGTAGGATGAAGGGAGGGAGCGAGAGACAGAGGGAGGAGGGAAATACGAAAGAGGGGGAAGAACTGGAGGGAGAGAGGGAAGGAAGGATGGTAATGGATGAAACTGAAAATGAGAAGGGACGAAAAATGAATGGAAGAGAAATCCAAGAAGAAGGAAAGAAGGAAATACGGCAGGAAGGAGGGAAGGAAGAAAGGAAAGAAGAAAAGTAGCGACTGAGAATAGAAGGATGGAAAAAGGAAGGCATAATGGTTAAAAATACGGGAAGAAAGATGAGGAAGACAGAATGGAGGGACATACTTACAGAAAGAAATACTGTAGGATGGAAGAACGCGAGACGTGGAGGAAGGGATTTACGATGAGAAAAGTAGAGTCTGGGATGTTGAATTGAAGGCCTGAGCCGAGTTACGGACTGAAAGGAAAACTGAATGACGTGCTGGAAGGAAGGAAGAAAGGAAAGAAGGAAGGAGAAAGGAAAGGAAGGCCGGGAGAAGGGAGGGAAATCGGGAACGAAGGAAGGCAAGCGTGTAGTTTTACGGACTGAAAGGAAAACTGAAATGATGTGTGCCAGACCGAGATGGATTTGCTTTGTGTACATAACAAGGTCACTCAGATAATGTAAATACTCGGAATTCATATCTGAATGTCCGTGTAAAACTCCAATGTGAATGTGCGCGTAAAAACCGCCTTCTGATAGTGTGTGCAAATGCTGTTGTATGTAAGAACTGCTACCGATGTTATAAAATGTGTACAAAATTGCTCTAGAAAAACGTGTAAAAAATATTATCTGAAAATATGTAAAATTTTTGTCTGAAAAGTTGTAGAATAATTGTTTCTAAAGTAACTGCCTAAAACAGCTAATCCAAGTGTGTATAAATAATGCATCTGTGACATTTCTGTTGTGGCACCAGGCTCATCCTGACATGAACCCAGTACTGAAGCTGCATCTCTGAAAGCCGCCATCCTCATTTCGAGGAACAGAGCGGGAGACGAGGGACATTTTATCCACAAGGCAGCGCATCAGTACGGTTACATCGGTGTCCCATCATATGACAAAATCAAGGTGGAAGTGTAAAGCACAGTATTGGTATTTGGAGGTGTAAAAATTGCTATTTGATAATGTGAAATATTTGCTGCCAGAAAGTGTGTAAAAACTGCTATCTGAAGGTGCAAAAACTGATGTGGTGTGTGTGTGTGTGTGTGTGTGTGTGTGTGTGTGTGTGTGTGTGTGTGTGTGTGTGTGTGTGTGTGTGTGTAAACAAAATTGCTACTTTAAAGTCTAACCACAATCAGCAGAATGGAACGAACCCAGGACCCTCGGGATATCGCTTGGCCACGTAACCATTTGGCCAAGAAGAGTACTCAGCTTTTATATCAGGTTCAGCGGATGTTTTATAGATCATTGCTCTCTCTCTCTCTCTCTCTCTCTCTCTCTCTCACACACACACACACACAGATAATCAATACGTGTACGCCAATCACGCAGTAACACCACATAAATAATACAACAGTGTTAAATGTCCTGACTGCCACATCCAAGGCCACGTGGGCATCGAGGCTGAATAATGCAAGTGGACTCTCTCTCTCTCTCTCTCTCTCTCTCTCTCTCCACGTGGAAGGCCCGAGAGACAGGAAAGGTAATATGCAAGGGCGGCTACACACCTGTCTATTTAGTTTCACCTGAACTCCCCTCAACCTGTTATGGAATACCAAGGCACTGTAATAGTAGGAGTCGGGAGGAGACAATGCTTGGTCTGATACCGAGACCTGGAGATATATAGAGAGATACTTTGAGAGAGATATATATATATATATATATATATATATATATATATATATATATATGTATGTACTGTATTTGTTTTCCGTTGCGTCCCCTTTTTTCGATAAGGGCTAAGGCCCCTGGGTGAAGGACTTTGGTTTCGGAGCGTGTAGCACTTTATGACCGGATGCCCTTCCTGATGTCTGCCAATGGCCCTTAGGTGGACTCTGACCTCCGGCCCTTCAGTCAGAGCGCTCTAACCCACTAAGCCACGGCGGCTACAACCAGCTAGGTGACAGGAGACCGCTACCTCTCCCGGCAAGGCAGCTTTACCGGGGCGAGGCGCGAACTCACGACTCTTTGGTCTCGAGTCAATCGCTCTACCACATAGCCGCCATGCCCTCGAATATTATATATATATATATATATATATATATATATATATATATATATATATATGTGTGTGTGTGTGTGTGTGTGTGTGTGTGTGTGGAAAGTGGAGAGAGTAGACAGAGAGAGAGAGAGAGAGAGAGAGAGAGAGAGAGAGAGAGAGAGAGAGAGAGAGAAAGTGATGTCATTATATCACCAGTTGCTTGGTAATTTGATAAAAGATATATTAAGAGAGAAAAGTACTTGTCAGTGGTCTTTTAATGGAAGGGTAAGATATTTATATATAAACGAAGAGACCCAGAGATTATTTTTGTTGATGGTTAATACAGTATCAGCAAATATAATTATGTACTGACCTTACTTGACCGATATCCATTTATTATGACAGTTGGCAGAACTTAAATAAAATTAGGACACAATTATTGTATCAGTAATCATGATAAAACCCTCTGGACCGACAAACCACATCTTATTTCCTGATGCCTAGACCCAGGTTCGCCCAGAACAGCCGTGGTAAAAGGGCTTCGAAGTCTTTCCATCAAAGTTTCTCACTTCCCTCTCCTGCCACTCCAAACAACTCTCCTTCATGTCAATCATCACTATCATCATCACCCTCATAATCATCATCATCATCATCATCCCATTCCCATTTCCCACTAAGCGTGCTCCTCCACAATACGAGTATTTTAACACACACATGTAACCCTCTCGTAAGAGTTTCGTCCACACATTGGACTCTGCAGCTATGTCGGACGATGCCTGTGTGTGTGTGTGTGTGTGTGTGTGTGTGTGTGTGTGTGTGTGTGTGTGTGTGTGTGTGTGTGTGTGTGTGTGTGTGTGTGTGTGTGTGTGTGTGTGTGTGTGTGTGTGTGTGTGTGTGTGTGTGTGTGTGTGCGCGTGCGTGTGTGTGTGTGTGTGTGTGTGTGTGTGTGTGTGTGTGTGTGTGTGTGTGTGTGTGTGTGTGTGTGTGTGTGTGTGTGTGTGTGTGTGTGTGTGTGTGTGTGTGTGTGTGTGTGTGTGTGTGTTGACCCCGAACATATCCGGATTGGTGGAAGCTAAGCTGAATGGAGCTAGCGGACAATCTTCAGTCCCCAGCAGTCTCTCAGATCCCCCATCCCTCTCAGATATCCCCTCCCCCCCCACTCACCCCAACGCCCGCCTTCCGTTTATTCTATTTATTGCCCCTCAGAGCCACCTCACCCTCCCCCATCCTCCCAACAGGAACAAGAGAACGCCTGCCTTTAACTATTCTATCTATTGCCTATGCTGCATCTCGTAAGGGGTGGCCTCGGCTAAAGAACCACAGGCGTTTCTGTCCCTGCTCATTAATGACCCTCTTCTCACGACACCACCCTCCTACTTGTACTCTCTTACATTAGTTCTCCATATCGTTCCGGTCTCTCTCTCTCTCTCTGTATATATATATATATATATATATATATATATATATATATATATATCCTTTTCCTTCCAAGCACCTCACTTTCCTGGTCATTCTCTCAATCCACTCGTTGCATATTGCCGAACTAAGTCATTAACTGCTTCAGTAATAATGCCAACATTTTTTCATCTGTGATTATTTACCAGTGTTAACACATTCACAGTGAGAATGTCGTGTATTTTATTAGTGTTATCCGTAGACGAGTGTTAATGTCTCTGAGGAAACTTATTAACTGGAGGGGTTTGAGATAGTCGCCATTAACTCCTTCAGCAGCTAAACCAAATCCTTACTTGGAATAATAGCCTATCGTCTAGTGGCTGTCTGGTGACATGTCTAAAAAGCCGCCTTACTGAAAGGGTTACCTCCTTTAAGAAGGACACCATCCCATTACTTTATTCTTGCTACCCACATGATTTTATTCAGCTTAGCAGATAAATATGTATAAGTAGCCTCCGTTAACCCCTTCACTATTATGACGCAGTTCCTAAGCAGATGCAAATGATTCTGACGTCAGCTCGAACAAAATGAAAAAGATGTCCTCGGACTGAATGGGTTAAACAGACGTGGTCGTGGTGAAGTGGCTGATGGTTACTGAATAACAGATTAGCTGTGTATTCTGGCTACGAGTACACACACGGTGAGGGGCCTGTGCAAAGAGAGATAGGAGACTCTTTCAAGGGGTGGACTCATTGTGTTTGGCGTACTGTACAGGGGTGAGAGGGAGGGTACATGTGGGTTTGCCAGTATGATACGTTATACATGCGTCCTAATCACGTAGCAAGTAACATATTTGCAGGATTATGTGACTGTATAGCTGGTTTTCCCGTTCCCCTCAAATCGAGTTCCGCCCTGTTCTGCTTAACCCACCTCTCTCCTTGCTGCCCTGCCCTACCTTATCCTGTCCTATCCCATCCTACCATGCCCTGCTATAATTACTTTTGTCTTGTTCTGCCCTGCCCTGCTTCATTTACCTCTACCTTACCCTGTCCTGTCCTATCTCGTCTTGCCCTAACTGCCTTATCCTGTTTAGCTCTGTCCTGTCCCACCCTGCCCTGACCAGTATTATTCAAATCTTGTCGTGCCCTACCCCACACCTACCCCTGCCCTGCCTTACCCAATCCCGGCTCTGTCCTGTCTTATTCTGCCTTGCCTTGTCCTGCCTTGCCCTGCCCTACTAAATCTCCACTACACCCCACTTTACTCTGCCCCAACTAGCCCACCTTCATTCAGTTGCTCTCCCTCCATGAGTGTGCACAAAGCCATAACACCGGGAAGCATGAGGCTACACAGACATCAACACACAGATACACACACCCTTGCAAGTGCTTGAGTCAAGGTCCAGTGCTTGTATAAACGCTGGTACGCACAGATCAGTTTCAGACGGAGGAGAGCTGGAAAACTGATCATGCAGACGGATAAACTGAACCGCCATCTCTAC
>NC_137051.1:14975000-15005000 GCF_032717465.1 Coenobita brevimanus
ATATTCCCACCACTCTCTTTTCAACACTTCAGGTCCTTCTTTTGCTCTTCTTTTTCCTTTGACCTTCCTAGTTTGTATTCATTTTCCATTATTTCCATCCTTTTCACTTTTTTCCTACTCCTTCTCTCGTCATCTTTTTCCATGGTTTCCACTGCTTCCTTCTCTCCTCCTGTCCTCCATTCCCTTTCCTTCTTCTCTCTTTTTCTTCCCCTGTTATCTGCTCTACATTTGACCTCTCTTACTTCAAATTCCTTTTACTTTTTTTGTACTCCTTTTCCTCTTCCGCGTCTCGTATGTCTCTCACCACCACTTCCTGCTTCTCCGCGCCCCCAGCCTCTCTCTCTCTCTCTCTCTCTCTCTTCCCCCAATTTCTCCCCTCCTTGCCACTTCACTGACTCATCATGGGCTTCCTTCCCCTTTCTTTCGCCTCTCCTCATATATCTGCCTGCTTTTTCGTACCATTTCTTCCACTTCTTCCTCCTCCTCCTGCTTTCCTTCGCCCTTTTTCTTCCTCTTCCTCCCTCTTTCTATCTTCCTCTTCTTCCTTCACCTCATCCTTTCCCTTGCCCTTCGTCTTTCTCCGTACGTACTCTTTTCTCTTTCTCTTTCTTTGTAAGCAATCTTTCCTTATTCTTATCTTCATATTTTATTTCTCCCTTTCACTTCCTCCTTCTTTGTACTTATTCCCTTCCTCTTCTCTTTTTCTGACATGCATATTCTCCTCTTTTCTCATTTTCTTTCCACACTTACTCTTCTCCCTGCCTCTTCATTCTTATGCTTTCTCTCTCTCATTTTCATTCATCGTGTATATCATCTTTTTTATCATTCTTCCACGTTCTTACATTCTCCATTTTTCTTCATCATCCTCCATCATTATTCTCTTTTTTTCTATCCTATTTCTCCTTTCTCTAAACTTATTCTTTGCCGCATATCATCCTTCCCTCTCACTCTTCCCTTTATCTCCTTTTCTCTCTCGATTTACTTCTCCTTCCCACGACCACATCTTTAGCCTCCTCGTCTCACTTTGTCCCATCTTTCCTCGTTTCTCCTTTTATGTCCTCACTTCATCACCTCTCTCTCTCTCTCTCTCTCTCTCTCTCACACACACACACACACACACACACACACACACAAACTGAATCTTACATCAACAACCCTTCCCCTCACCTTCCTATTCATCCCCTTTCCCCTTACATGATATCTCTGACCTCTCTCTCTCTCTCTCTCTCTCTCTCTCTCTCTCTCTCTCTCTCTCCATTAAACCTTTCCCCTCTTTGCAATATTCTCTCTACCATTTCTCAGTCTCTCTGTATTTTTATTATTCTCATCTATATTCATTTTTTACTTTTCTCTCTAAACGTCTCTTGCTTTTCCAATACCCTTCTCTCTGATTCTTTCATCTTCTTATAAAAAACTTCTCTTTTTTTTTTTCCTTATGCCTCTCACGTCTTACTCCCTTTCTCTCCTTCTTCGGCCCAAGACAGGGTTAATGGTTAGGGTATTAACACTCTCAGGCTGCTATACTGACTCAGCTAAATATAAATAAATAAGTAAATACATAAATAAATAAATCGTCTTCCTGGGAAAGAATAAATATTGGAGTTGGCCCGAAAATGAGATGGTTAAAATATTCTCTCTTTTCATTCTCCGTGACCTACCTCTCATCCGTCTCTCCTTTCACTGCCTTACTTTTATCCACTTCCATCTCCTTCCCTTACTCTAAATTTCACCCCTGTTCACTCTTAGTTTACTTTTATCACTTAACAAACTTTATCTTCTCATCTCTTCTCTCCCTTCATCTTATATTCCTCCTCCTCTTCTTTCCTCCAAATCGTCTTTCTCCATTTTTGCCCTTCCTGTCCGTTCGTCTCTCGTATATTTCTTCATCTCTTCCCTCCCTTTATCTCTTCCTCCATTTCACCTTTTTCTCCTCTCTCTTACCTTCTCCTTTGCTTCTTTTCGCCCCGCTCCCTTTCCCTCTCTCCCCTTTTATTCCTCTCTCCTCTCTTCATTTCCCCACTGACTCTTCTCCTCTCCGTTTACATCACTTTACCATCTTTCCTAGTACCTCCTCATCTCACCCTTCCCTTCCTTCCCTTCCCCTCGCTCTTTCCTTTTCGTAATTCATTTCCCTCATCTTTCTTCCCTACCGCCATGCTCTTCCCCTACCTCCTCTCTCACTATTCCTCTTCCATGTCACATTTCTCTCCAACTCTTCCCCTCGTCTTACCCTTTTTCTCCCCTCTTCTTCTCCATTTCACAACACACTTCTCTGCTTCCTTCCCTAACCTTACTCATCTCCCATCTCTCAGTCCTCTATACTCTCCTCATCGCCCTCTCTCTCCCCTTACTTCTCCTCCCTACCTCCTCGCTTCTCACACTCTTCTCTTTTTCTCCCCTCTCTGTCCCCTCAGCTCACCCTTCTCTCCCCTCACCTCTCACCCTCTTCAAAATTGTATTGGTCACACGTCAAGACCATTCAGCTGTATTTTACTTTATCGATGTGAGGTGTGTGTGTGTGTGTGTGTGTGTGTGTGTGTGTGTGTGTGTGTGTGCGCATGCGTGCATGCACACGCACAAACACACACACACACACACACACACACGACGACAGACACTAGATACGAGCATAAAGACGGAAAACACAAACAAGATAACTGACCTAGATAACACAAAATGAGAAGGGATAAAAAGAAAAAAAAATAGATCCCGCAAAACAAAGGGGCTGAGGGCAGACGGCTGTATCTTAAAAAAAAAATAAATAAAATAAAAAAATAAAAAAAACGAGGAGACAGGCGACATGGAAAAGAGGCAGCAAACAGCACAGGGAATTAGAGAAACGAGGGAGAGGGACAGGCAGAGGGGAAAAAAAAAAGAGAGTGAGAGAGACTGATAAATAAAACAGCATAAGAAAAGGCACAAGAGAATGACATAAGCAAGCGAGTGTTACATAGAAAATCACATCCATGAAGACACAGCAAACATAAAAGAACTGAGACACAGATTCCACTCTAAGACAGTTGAGGAAATGAAAACAAAGGGTCCGAAGCAGACCAAAACAGACGATTTGATAAACCAGCTAAAGAAAACATAAAGATATTAATTACGGGACAAAGGAAAATACAAGATATAAGCATCCTCCTCCTCCTCCTCCTCCTCATCATCATCATCATCATCATCATCATCGTCATCATCATCATCATCGTCATCATCATCTCCCGTCACGAGTGTAAGGGTCTGCGGCTGGGTTACTCAGTCCACACATTGAGGCAAGGACGGCCAGGAGTTAATTACGGTAAACCTTTTCCGCCCATGGATGTTGTATTTCAGCGAAGACGAAACAACTACAACAAAGCAGTTTGCAAAACGTCCTGGGGAACTGACCAATGAGAGACGATATAACGTAGCCAATTCGCGTCAGTGAAAAAAAAAAAAACGAATGTCGATAAACACGATATACGAGTAGCGGTGAAATAGGTGATGGGATAAAATTCGCCTACAGCTGCCAGGTTGGTTAGGTAAATTCAGTTACCAAATAAATCATTTTTCGGCTGGCGGATGCAGCAGATTTTAAATCTGCGTCCATCTATCTATATTTTGCGTCAGGACTAGACGTACTATCTTCAGGATGTGATTCTAGAACAGATTTCGAGTAAATATCGGTATATCAACATAGGTGCAGTTCCCAACCATTACGCTGCTACAGTTACTGATGCCGTAGGTGAATTATGAGGAATACCATTTTCGCAAACAAAGGCATCAGTGATTTTTAGGGAGCTTCGTAATGGTAATACATATATATATATATATCTATATATATATATATATATATATATATATATATATATATATATATACAGTATATATATATATATATATATATATATATATATATATATATATATATATATATATATATATATATATATATATCTATATATATATATATCTATATATATTTGTATCGGAGAGAGAGAGAGAGAGAGAGAGAGAGAGAGAGAGAGAGAGAGAGAGAGAGAGAGAGAGAGAGAGAGAGAGACAGACAGACAGACAGACAGACAGACACAGACAGATACATAGATATAGATATATATAACAGATAAACAGATAGATATATACAGCACGTGGAGAGACAGATGGCTAGATAGATATAGTGTATGAAAAACACAAACACGAGAAGAAATATACAGTAAAAAAGAAGAAAGAAGACCAGGAGACAAGATTAAAACATAAAACGCATGGCATTACACGCGACAATAAAACGGAGAAATATGAAAACTTAATGAAGAGACAACTGGGAAAAGATTAAGTAAAATGCAAATGAAAAAGAACTAATAAAAGCCACAAGGACTCTTACAGACAGACGGACAGAGCGACAGGCAACCAGACAGACAGAAAGACAGCTCCCACCTCATAAATCTCGGGTCTTTCCAGTCGGGTTGAGAGGCTGTCAGTTTTTTTCTCAATGTTACTTTTTTTTTTACTACGTTCGGGTGACATCCCTCTGAATGAATCTCTCTCTCTCTCCCTCTCTCTCTCTCTCACACACACACACACACACACACACACACACACACACACACACACACACACACACACACACACACACACACACACACACAAGGAGGGGGATACTGTTTCATAAGGTCTCCCGTTTTGGTCCTATTATTATCCTCCGTCACAGTACCCGTGATATTGTATTTGTTCTGACGTACTGCCGTTGTCTTATTGGTGCCACGGATCACGTTGTTGTTGTTGTTGCTGGTGGTTTTGTTGTCACTGCTGCTACTACTGATGGTGATGGGATAGCTGTTGTTACTATTAATGATGAGATTGTTGTTGGGTTTCGCCAACTGTAGTTGCTATTGTATCATTATCATGTTTCCATCCTACTGCTACTACTACTACTACGACTGCTACACTACTACTGTTACTACTACTACTACCACAATTAATAATAATAATAATAATAATAATAATAATAATAATAATAAAAATCTTAATGCTAATATTAATATAATTATCATCATCACTACTAGTACTATTTACAGTGCTATCATTTTCACTATGATTTCCCATACAATTAATTCTCCAAGGATAATACATCCTAAATATTATACAACGATGTCAAAGATATACAAGGGAAGGGAGGCTAGAGGATGTGGAGAGGCAGGCCAGAAGAAACGATTGGGAGGGGTGGGGAGGGGAGGGGAGGAAGGGGAAGAGAAAGGAAGGTAAGGGGTGTGGAGGGGAGAGGATAATGGCAGACAGTAGAGAAGAGAGAATAAGGGATGGAGGGAAAGTAAATGTGGAGAGACAGTACAGGCAAAACGATAGGGGAAGGAAATGGAGGGGCGAGGAGGGAAGTTGTGGGACGGGAAGAGCAGGAAAGGGGAGAGACGGGAAGATGCCGGGAAGATGTGGGATGGGGATGTGGGAGAGAAGGGAAGGTTGCTACTTCATTCCGAAACTTTAGCCAAACCGGCCAGAAAGCTCGTCGCGAGTGTCGCTGGAAAAAAAAGGAAATAAACATAAAACATTTGGAGGAAACAACGCTTGCCTGACATTGTTCTAACTTTAGGGAAGAGCTGATAGGGGAGGGGAGGGGAGGGGAGAGGAGGGAAAAAGAGGGGGGGAGGGTAGGGGAGGGGAAAAAGTGGGGGAAGGGTAGGGGAGAGGAAAATGAGGGGAGGGAAGGGGAGTGGAGGGAAAAAGAAGGGACGGAATGGGAGAGGAGGGGAGAGGTTGAGATGAAAGGACAGGCGAGGGGAGAGGAAGGTAAGGAGGGGAGGAAAGGGAAAGGGAGAGGAGGGAAGAGATAGAGATGAAAGCTAGGGAAGAAGATGTAACAACATATGGAGAAACAGGGAAGAAGAAAAGATAGGGGAGAGGTGTTGCTGTGAGTGAGGACGTGAGGGGGAGATGGAAAAAAAGACAATAAGGAAAAGTAAGGCAGCAAAGGGGAATGGAAGAAAAAGAAAGTATAGAGAGGAGAGGTGTGGTTGGGAGAGGATGGAAAGGAAGATCTAAGACGGAGGGTGGGAAGGGAAAAGAAGGGAAGATGGAAGAGGGGAGGGAAGGAAAAGGGAAGGCGGGGATCGGAAGGGAAGAAAAAAGGAAGGAATGAGAGGCAAATGGAGAGGGGTGTAGAGGATGTGGGGGGGAGCAAGGAAGAAGAAAGGATCAAGGTGCGGAGGGTAAAGGGGAGAAAGGGAAGTAAGAGATGGGAAGGGAATGCTATGTGGAGGGATGGAGAAGAAGGGAGGAAGTGGGATGTGGAGAGGAGCAGGAAAAAAAAAGAGGAGGAAAATAGCGTCACTTAGCTATTAAAAAAAAAAAAAAAATGGTACTGTTGTTATGCCAGCTGTTGTATTCCTCGGTAAAATGAGTAATGTACGCTTGTCAGAGTTTCAGTGTCAGTTTTCTGTAGCCAACTGAGTGCCTGGATATCTTTCCGTAAAACAGAAAAGTCATGTGGTAGCAACAGAAGAGACTGGGATTCTTTTGACCCTCTGATCTCTAGTATTTCTCTCAGCAGCAATATAAATGCCTTGTGGTAGTCTGAATAAAATAAAAGGGTGCGCCCGTACCAGCCAATGTATTACACGAGATGGTTTTAATCCTCTGTCAGTAAGGACTTCTCTTCGCGGAGCAATAGTGTCTTTGAACTTGAAAAAACACCAAAGAGAGATATATTGGTTTCACAGCACCATCAAATTTTACCTCGCTTCTTTGAAGATGTTTACCATTTTCCCTCACTGATACGTCATTCACACCTCACACATTACACAGCATGAGAACAACAACAACAACAACAACAACAACAAAATCATAGCACGAATCCTGTTCTATACAATACTGCTGACTTATGAAGCAATTAGTATCATACAAAAAATTTTCATGTTAAAATAAAATTGAACGTACAAACTGAGAATAGAATGATGTCCCACCCACGAGATACAGAAACCCCGCAAAACCCTGAGAAGCCAAGAAGAAGAGGAACAGGAAGAATGTCGGGCAGAGAGATAAGCTTACAAACGTGAAGTTGAGCTGGCGTATCAGGACCAGGAGAAAGCAGAACAACAGACGCAGAAAAGGAAAAGATTCAGGGATAGAAGGAAAAGAAAGATTAGACAGAAAAATAGCGAAAAGTTATTGGAAGGAGGAAAAAACTTACATAGGAAGAAATAATAAGTAAAAATATGAGAAGACAAAATAGTAAGATAAATCTGATCAAAGTGTAGGAAGACAAGGAAATGATATGTGAGGAAACTAAAATAACACACACACACACACACACACACACACACACACACACACACACACACACACAGACTTTAGGGAACAAGACACGAATAGACACTGACTCCGACCATCTGTCCATCTACTTTCCACCCTTCCATCCATCCATAAACTTTTCACCCTTCCATTCATTCATCCATCCATCCGAAACTCTGCTAGTACTCGTATAATCATCTACATATGCATTAGTATACCCCCACCTCACACAAACCTTGACTCTCCTTCGCCCCTCCACCCAACTCTCCAACAATCTGGCCATCTCCCATCCACCCAACATAAACTTCTATGCTGGTATAAAAAACTGAAATAACACACAAGTACATACACTCTACAAAAAAAAAAATATTATCATCCTTCTCTTCAACGCCTTATCCATTCATCCAACCATCCATCCTCTCAAACCACTCTGTCAGTACTAAAACCAAACAACACTGAGGCAAAGAACCAAACAACCATCCAGTTATTCTTCCATCTCTCCATCCAACGATTCAGTAACCCTTCCATCCCTCCACCCCGGTCCATCCAACAATCCCTCAACCCTTCCATCCCTCAATCCAGCGATCAAATAATCCCTCCATCCCTCCATCCTTCCGTCAAAAAATCCGTCCGTTTCCTCCTCAAAAAAATCCCTTCACCCAACGACTCAGTAACCCTTTCATCCCTCCCTTCTTGCACCAAACTACCCCTCCACCCTTCCACTCCTTCAATTCTCCCTCCTTCCTTCCTTTCGTAATGCATCCATCCACCAATTTCTTACCCATCCATCCCTCTGTCTTCCCCTGCCTCCCTCCCTCCTTACCTCGTGCTTCCTGTGTTCGTCGGGGTCATGCAGCTTAGGGAACATGAAGGCGCAGCAGTGGTAGGGGTAGGTGAGGTAGGCCTTGGTGATCTGCCGGAAGGAGTACACCGAGGGGAACGCCTTCAGGTTGTACGTGGCCAGAAGGGAGAGTGTTTCGAGGTCCTCCAGCCCCTTCGTTGGCAGGTAGCTGATGCCTGTTTCGCTGAGGTCACTGTGAGGAGAGAGACGTAAAAGTGATGACAATGGAGAAATGAAGAAAGATAAAATGAAGAAAACATGGGGAAGAAGCTTGATAAAAAGATAGGGGAGTGTCTACGTCTTCTAGCCTTTCTTTGGGTCACCGAGGCCACTGTGAGGAGGGAGAAGAGAAAGAGATAAAAATGAAGAAATGAGGAGAGAATTATGAATAAAACATGGGAAAGACGAGTGGAGAAAGGAGAAGGGAGTTGCTACTTCTTCCAGCCTTTCTTTGGGAGTCACTGAGGTCACTGTGAGGGAGGGAGGGGAGAGAGAGATAAAAATGGAGAAATGGAGGAGAAAAAATGAAGAAACATGGGAGAGAAGAGTGGAGAAGGGAGTTTCTAGGACTCCTTGGGTGGCAAAATGGATCGGTGTCGCTTTTCTCCATGACGCGGGGGGAAGGGGAGACGGGCAAGAGGAGAGGAGAGGAAGAGAAATAAAAATGGAGAAATCTATCTATCTATCTATATACCTAGGCTGCTTAATGGAGAAATACAGCAGAGAAAAACACGAAGAAACATGGGAGAGAAGAGTGAAGAAAGCAGGAGAGAGTTTCAAGAACCTCCAGGATCTGAGGGGAGATGGCTGAATCCTGCTTCACTGAGGTCTCTGTGAGGGAAGAGAATATGAGAATGAGTGAAAAAGAATGAACAGTGAAAAAACAATAGCAAGGAGCGGACAGGAAGATTAAAAAAAAAAAATGTAAGATCAGGATAAGGTGTGAAAAGGAACTACCCTAAGATCAAAGCGGTATATGGGGAGGGGCAGTGAGGTGAAAGGGACTGAAAAGCCATGAAGGAGGTGAAGAGGGAGGCACAGACGGACTGAAATAAAGAGACGTGAGGTTGTAGGTGACCAGCAGCGACAGGGCTTCTTGGTCCTCATGCTCTTCGTTGCCAGACGGATGATGCCTGTTTCACTAAGGTCACTGAGACAAATGGAGAGAGAGAGAGAGAGAGAGAGAGAGAGAGAGAGAGAGAGAGAGAGAGAAAAAAAAATTAAAAATATGCTGCAGAATCACTAATAGAGAGAATACAAAGAGATGTATACGAAAGTAGGAAGAATGCGTGTAAAGGAACAGAAAGAGGTAGAAGAGAGGCAGCGAATGGACGGTGTATGAAGGGGTAGAGAGGAAAATGATGACGAATATGAAGGAGGTTGTTGCTATTGCTGTAACCACCGCCTCGTTTGAGTGTGAATCTGCGGACTGAAACTACCTTCTCCTGCAGTCCACCATTCACCTTACAGACGACAGGGGAGGAGTCAGGGGATGTTGATATAGCCAGGCAGTGGAGTCGCCAACACAGGAAGGCGTCCCTCACTCCCTTCACGGCAACTATTGCAATTTATCATGAAGGGGGAGAAGGCAGAGGCACAGAATGACTAAAACATGGAGCCATAAGGTTATAGATGACGGGGTTTCAAGGTCCCCCAACCCCTTCCTTGACTGGCAGCTGATTCCCGTTTCACTGAGGTCACTGGGTCAAAGTGGGGAGGAGGAAGAAGAGGGGGGGAAGAAAAAAGGCGGTACAGAGGGAAGAGGTAGGCTAAGAGAAGAGGAGGGAGATGGAAGATGGTGAAAAACATGGAAGAAAGATGAAGGTAGACGAAAGAAAGGTTTTGAAAGGAAGGAAAAGAAGGCTGTAGGAAAGGATGTGAGGGAAATATGCAATGGAAAGAGAGAGAGAGAGAGAGAGAGAGAGAGAGAGAGAGAGAGAGAGAGAGAGAGAGAGAGAGAATGATACAAAAATAAAGCAGAAAGTTAAAATGAGATTAAGAAAGTGGTGAGAAATAAACAGGATTACCCAAAAATAAATAAATCAACTTTTCTGGGTGGCAAAATGGATCGGTGCCGCTTTTCTCCATGACGTGGCGGGGAGGGGGGGGGAGACGGGCAAGAGGGGGAAGGAAGAGGAAGAGAGGCGTAAAAGGAGGGGAACGGGAGGAGAGAAGGGGGGGTTATGAAGAGGGTAGAGAGGCGAGAAGAAAGGGAAAAGGGAAGAGGGGCGTAAGGGTGAGATGAGGAGGGAAGGGCGAACATTGAGGATAAGAGGGGTGAGAGGAAGAGGGTGAGATTAAGAAGGATAAAGGGAGGAGAGAGAGAGAGAGAGAGAGAGAGAGAGAGAGAGAGAGAGAGAGAGAGAGAGAGAGAGAGAGAGAGAGAGGAGAAGGGGAGAGCCAAGAGGACGGAAGTGAAGGGGTGAAAAGAGGAGGGAACAGGAAGATGGGCAACAGGGTGGGGGGACAGGGCGAGAACAGGGAGGGGGGGACGAAGGAAGAGAAAAATAGGAGGTAGAAGGGTAGAAGTAGAAGAGGAGTCGGGGTAGAAACGGGAAGGATAAGGTGATGAAAGAGTGAAAGGAGAGAAACAGATAGAATGAGAGATAGAGGTGACAGAATAAAAAGGAGTAGACAGACATTAAACATGAACAATATTAATGGCAAGTAGAAGCAAATACACTGAGGGTCTGAGAGAAGAGAGAAAGGGGAGAACCAAGGGAAGAGAGAAAAGAGAAAGAATGTAAGGGGGAGAAACGAAAGAGAGGGGACGATTGGTGTCAGTGACGTAAGAGAGGAAAGGGGAACTTGATAGGAGAAAGCGAGGAGAGAGGGGAAGGCGAGGGGTGAGAGAATGAAAAAAGTGAGAAAGAAAGAGAGAAGTGAGTGACAGGAATGGGGGAGAAGTGAAACAGATGGCAAAGTGAATGGCACAGGAGAGAATGAAAGTGAGGGAGTGAATAAAAGGTGTTATATGTGAAAAGCGTGAATGAACGATGATAAGAGGAAATGATGAAACAGGGTTAGTGACAGATTAGGTAAGGAAGAAAGTGACTGAACTACGAGATACACGGAAGTCAACAGAAAAAAGCATTAATGAAAGAAACTTAAGAGAATAAAGGTCATAATAAGGAAATGGTATAATGAATTTATGAGAATATAAAGAAGACAGTAAGGTACAGTAAGTAAAACAAAAAGCAGGATGAGTAAAATTAAGATGTATACTAAACGAAATAACGATGAATTAATAACGAGACAGAAGAAATGAGCCAATTAAGTCATTAAATAAAGAAAACGACACAAGGAACGAGAGGTGAAACACAAAAGATGAAAGAGCGAATAAAAGAAGCAAGAGTGAAAGCAAGATATGATGAGGGATGATAAAATGATGATGATGTAAGTTGTCAGAGAATGAATGAGAGTTAAGATAAAAGAGATGAAAAGATAAGATAGAGCTAATGAACAATGAGGAAAATAAAGGAAATATTTAACGTCAGCTGAAGCCAACCAAGTGAAAATGGAAGAAATGAAGTACAAGAAAGGCGGAGTGTAGAGCAAGGAAAGTGAAGGGTAAATGGAAAAAGAACGCTAAAAAAACGATGTTAAAAGGGAAGAGAATGCAACATCAAGTTTAAAAAGAAAATATGAAAAAGTGAAACTGCTTAAAAGCGAAAAAATAAAAGGAAGCAAACGAACAACTGAAAAGATATGAATGTAAATAATAAGAAAAAATCGGAGTAAACACAAAAAAAAGCAGAAAATCCGACAACGTATTATAATTGTTTCCTTGACATCTCTAAACAAATTTATTCAGCTCTTGAAAGAATTTGGTACTTGACTTGATTATGGCTTTCACTATCCACTGTAAATAAAAAAATGGCTTGATATATGACAGACAATAAGGCACAATCGAGATAATGCAGTAAAGAAAAATAAAGCAGGGGTAAAGAAAAGTGATTAGGAGACATTACAAGAATTATGTAGAGATAAGAGACAGTTGCAAGAGACAAGAGGTGGAGGAGGAGAAAGTGGAGGACTGGAGAGAAAAATAAGAACCAGCGTGAAAAAGTGAGAGTTAAGGTGTTTGTGCAATAATAAAGACGAAAATGGTAGAGGTAAGAGAGAAGGTTTAAAAATTCTTAAGTATATCACAGTTCTCTCTCTCTCTCTCTCTCTCTCTCTCTCTCTCTCTCTCTCTCTCTCTCTCCCTCTCTCTCTCTCTCTCTCAATATCTTGTTCATTTCCATCCTTCTTCCTTCTTCCTTTCCATCGTCCCCACTTCTCTCTTTCTCTGTCCGTCTGTCAGTCTCAGTATCCCATTTATTTCCATCCTCCTCCCTTCGTTCTTTCCATCGTCCCCACCTCTCTCTCTCTCTCTCTCTCTCTCTCTCTCTCTCTCAATATTCCATTAGCTGGGACCCATATATCAATCTCGTAAAAATGTTGAGGGAAAAACAGAGGCAGGAAGAAAAGAAGAAGAAAAGCGATGAAAAGGAAGAAAAGGTGAGAGATGAGAATGGACCGCCATATTGGAAATGTGTTTTCAATAATTATGTGAAAAACAGGAGAATGATTGAGGAAGATTATTATATGAATATTAACACTGAAAATACTGCTCTTTCGAACACAGAAAATAATTCCAGCAAGGTACAGTATATATATATAGTAATGTAAGAGTTGGTAGTGGAAGATCATAAAAATACTGCAAACAAGTAGTAATGATGATGATGATGATGATAATGATGATGATGATAATAATAATAATAATAATAATAATAATAATAATAATAATAACAACTAGAATTCTGAAATTGCAGAACCATATAAAAAAAAACTCCACATTCCAGACGATACAACATTGCAGATTAGTACGACACACACACACACACACACACACACACACACACACACACACACACACACACACACACACACACACACACACAAAACGCTTGTACATCAGATATGGTTTACAGTCTAACATGAGGTATAATATACTGGAATTTTTACCAAAGAAACCTAGACAAAATGTCAAAATGACCTTGAAATGACATTGGAGGTCAAATTTGACTTTTCCACCAGACAGAATAGGGTCATACTACAGGTAGTTGGTAATACATTTTGATCCTTAAGTTTCAATATTACGTGCAGGAAAAATAGCATTTTTAGCAGCTTTTTGATGGTACGTCAACTAACCTTCAAAAACCATAAAAAAAATATTGATTTGTCATAACTGCTGTTTGGAAATCTTAAAAAGTAGACACTCTCTTAGATTCTGAAAATACTTTTGCTATCGCTGTAGAGCTAATATTGAGGGACTTTTGATATGGCTAAAAAATTTTTACGGATTTTAATCTGTAACCTTGAAATCAGGGTCAAGATCATTCATACTATGCAAATCATGTTCATTCTTGACTCACTACATTTTCACCGAGTTTGGTCAAAATCGACCAAATACTTTCCGATTTAGCAGGCATGAGGCGGCCATTTTGATTTTCCTCAACATCTCAGAAAATATTTGTTGGATCTCAATATGAATACCCAGGTGCACTAGTACATGTTGACGACTATATACTGGAACATTCGCAAAGCCATCGATTCAGTAGTTTTTGTTGCGCAGGAAAGTAAAGTTGATAAAAATAACATAGAAGGCACTAGTGGTAGGGAAAATAAAACTGTGCCCAAATAAATCTGCAACCAAGCAAGATACATCGCTCCAGACAATTTCAAGTCTCAATCTCGAACGATCTTGGAATGTCCGCCTTCTAGATCTCCCCCCCCAAAAAAAAATAATAATAATAATAATATCTACAACAACAATATGAATACAGAATATGGAGTTCATATTAATAAAACTGTAAACCTCATAACATGATGAAAACAGCAATATAAAATTTCTCAGAACAATAACAGTATGCAAAGGAGGATATAACATTATTTGATATTACTACTACTAATAACAATCACCATCATAATCCTCCTCCTCCTCCTCCTCCTCATCATCATCATCATCATCATCATCATCACAAAATAATAACGAACATAAAATGGGTGATAACAATTTTTTTTTTTTTTCAGCATAACAATAACAAGAGAAAGAGTAACACTAACAACACTGCCACTATCAACATAATATATACAACACTGGAGGCATCGTTCATCGGAAGTCAAAATCAAGTTCATCGCATACCGAATATCAGAATCAAAATCAAAATAGGAGTAAATGTTCTAAAAGTGAAACGAACGGAAACAGAAAAACAAGCACACAAACAAACACTCTAAACTGATAAAACACCGTCTGCCACGAAATGAGCTCTCTCTCTCTCTCTCTCTCTCTCTCGCTCTCTCAAAAAAAAAAAAAAAAAAATCCATCCGTCGTCCCCCACCGTTTTTCCCCTCCCTTATTTCCGTTTTTTGTTGACCCTCTGACGTCACGGGGCAGCGCGGGTAAACAAACAATAAACAAAGAGCGGCCACAATAAGCTCACAGATGAATGAAAACAACTGGACCAAAAACAAACAAATCCATCAAAACAAATAAATCCATCAAAAAAATACATTACGAATATATAGACAGACTGACATACTGTACAGGAGATAGTTGGATAGATATAGATAGATACATATAGATAGATAGACTGCGAAGTAGATACCACTCGAACGAAATACTCTGATAATGTATGATATAGTTTGAAATGGGCAAGTTTGGGGAATCAGTGGGGAAGGAAAGTTCTTTATTAACTTCGAAAAATATTACATCTATTATTCATGGAAGGTTATATTAAGCGGGATTCTCTCTCTCTCTCTCTCTCTCTCTCTCTCTCTCTCTCTCTCTCTCTCTCCAAGATTATACCTCACCCAGATGGACAGCCTCTAGATAGGACAATATAAGGAGACGCTCGATTAGGGAGAGGGAGAGGGAGGAGGTGGAAGAGGATGACAGGAAGGGAAAACAGAAGGGAGAGGCAGGCAGAGGAGGGAGAGGTAGGGGAGGAAGTGAAGGTTATTGGGAAAGTAAGAGGCCCAGAAAGGGAGATAGGGAGGGGGAAGGAGTGAGGGAGACAGTGCAACATGGAATTATACTGTAGATACCTATATTACACAAACCCTTTCAGTCTGTCTGTATGTGGTTCGGTCTTAATATTAATAGAGAGACTTAGCTACTCTCTTATTACTAAAGTTGAAGAACAGGTAAGCAAAGATGAGGACTCTCCCCCAACCAGCAGTTCTGGAAAATGGAGAGAAGCAAAAACCTGGTGAACTGAAATGCCTGAGGGAAGTTTACAGCGATGGCAGATGCTATACTCGTTTTACTCTAACTTAGCCTAAAATTCCCATCTCTCCGTCTTGAATGCTAAGATATAAACGAAGATTAACTGAAGAATACGATGCCAGTCACGAAGAAGTGCTGTGTAAAGGATGTTGAGCCGGACTGTTATCTTTTTGTACTACTAAGCTGTGTGAACTAAGCTGCCAAAGGACGAAAATCTAGGCCAAGTTGAGAGAAAAACGAGTATGGTGCTACGAATGAGGCTACCCTTACGGAGGACCTGCCCCGACTCACAAATGGTCCCTCAGTCCACCTCTTCTCCCTACCAGCTGAAAGGAGGATGGTGGACTGCAGCGTTTGTTTCCTGTGGTCCATTGAATTCACGTCTAAATGAGTCTAGAGTTGCAGCCTCTACTACTGCTGTGTGTGTGTGTGTGTGTGTGTGTGTGTGTGTGTGTGTGTGTGTGTGTGTGTGTGTGTGTGTGTGTGTGCGTACATTATTTCTTATCCTTAATGCCTTTCTTACCTCTTCACCCATAAAACAGAGCTTCATGGCTCCAAAATTCTTCACCTATGACAAGGGTACAAAAACATTATGCATTTTCATAAACAGGTCTTCAGAGTTGGTTCACACTTCAGCAATTATATCATTACATATCCTCTTATCAAGGCATTTATAAAGCCATCATAATCAGCTGCCGTGAAGTTGGGAAAAAAAAAGGATAATGTTTTTCCCCCTCAGTCTGCGTTTTTCTATCCAGGCTAATGAGGCAGTGATTACACGAACTCAAGCTAGTTATCCTGTCCTAGTGTTGCATGGAGGGTGTTATTGAGTCACTGCTGCTAGGTACAATATAGCACTGCCTCCTATGACCATCTCGCTAACAGGCAAAGGGGTAATCCGCAGTGCATATTAATCCACTTAGGTGATTCATTTTCTCTTCCACTACCTTCATTCTGGGTAATATTTGGCGGACTGGTCATTATCATCATCATCATCATTATCATCATAGTCGCCAATCGTCATCAGCATCATAGTCGCCAACCATCATCATCATCATCATCATGGTCGCCAATCATAATCATCATCATCATCATCATCATGGTCGCCAATCATAATCATCATCATCATCATCATCATCATCATCAGGGTCGTCAAATATTAATGCTTCACTGGTTCCTGACAACTATGAGATTGTTATATATTATTAAACACGTTTCAGTCACATTCATGTAAAAAAGCTGTCTTTTTTTAAGTAACCTGTACACTTAAATGTTCAACACTGGGATAATCAGATGTGGAGGTGAGGAATGGAGCTGCGCAGAGAGAGAGAGAGAGAGAGAGAGAGAGAGAGAGAGAGAGAGAGAGAGAGAGAGAGAGAGAGAGAGAGAGAGAGAGAGAGAGAGAGAGAGAGAGAGAGAGAGAGAGAGAGAGAGAGAGAGAGAGAGAGGAGCAAGTTATTGGGAAACTAAAGGTATGGCGACGTGAAGGGAAGGGAGGAGGGAAGGGGAAAGGGGAGATGGAAAGGAAGGGGAGGGCAGAGAGAAGGAAGGAGATGGAAGGAGAGCGGGAGAGGCAGGGGTGGGGTGAGGGAGAGGAAGGAGACGGAGAGGAAAATTGAGAAGGAAGGGATGAGAGGACAGGGGGAGGGAGGAAATGGAGAAGTAAGGGGACGGGAAGGGAGGGAGGAGATGGAAAAAGAGGGAGAGGGGAGGAGGGAAGGAAGGGGAAAATAAGTAATGAAAATGGAGGTTCTGGGGAAACTGAGAAGAAGAGAGAAAAACAGGCACAAAAGGTTATAGGAAACGCGAGAGGAATGAGGTGGGCGAGAGCGAGAGGGAATCAAGAGGAAGGAGAGAAAGGAAGGAGTGAAGAGGAGCAACAGGAGGTTCTTGGGAAAGCGAGATGGAAGGATAGGTGGTAGAGGGGAGGGAGAGGGGGGGGTGAAGGGAAAGATAGGAGGAAAGGGACCTGAAGAAAAAGAAAAGAAAAAAAAACATAAGATTAATAGGAAGTGAGAGGAACAGAAATGGAACGGGAGGGGAGGGGAGAGGAGGAAGAAGTGGAGAAGGGGAGGGAGTGGGGGACACAGGTAGGGAGAGGATGAGGGAGGGAGAAGGGTGGGGAGAAAGGGGAGAGTGAAAGAAGAAAGAGGTAAAGAAGAGGCAGGGGACGGAGAAGGGCACAAGGGTGAGGAATTGGAGTGGAAGAGAAAGAGGGGGGAGAATGCGGAAGTGAAAATTGGTGTGACAGTGGAGGGAAAGTGGAAAAAAGGGGTCCAAAAATATACTGAGAGAGAGAGAGAGAGAGAGAGAGAGAGAGAGAGAGAGAGAGAGAGAGAGAGAGAAAATAAGCAGTGAGAAAATATCATCATCATCAACATCACCATTATCATCATCACCATAACGCAAGTACCCGAGGTAAGCAAGAACCCGAAATAGGAAAAAAAAATAAAAAGCCTCCATCTACACAGTGACGGGTGATGTGGGCCAGGTATGTATTCACTATCATTCAAGGCAAGCAAACAGACGAAAATTATCACTTTTTTTTTTTTTTTTGTGGTTCGAGTTTGTACATAGGTATAGCATGCCGTTCCCTAAGGCCCGGCAGTCCTCCTAGACACCACACACCTCCACATGTCACCACATCGGCGCTCACACCCATCGTCCAAACTGAGTACATGATAGAGTTGTCTCATACAGGACTAGTGTACTGGTTTTAGTGGGGCAGTTCTTATCACTTGTCGGTGGATCTTATGGTACATCGGTAAAGTCTAGTTTAACGAAATTCAACTTCTTAAAATTTTCCCTGCCCCAACCACGATGACCTAAAGTGCATTAGGCCATTAACTCACCTCTCTACCGATTCAACCACCGCCTCCCCCAATTAGGCAGAAAAGACAGAGAAGGAGGTTAGGCAATCTGAGGGTGGGGAGGGAGAGGGGGGGGTTAGAAGGTGGTGTGCAGTGGGACAAAAAGTGAATTCTGGAGGTGGAGATAACAGAGGTAACAGAAGAGGGTGGACGTTGTGGAGTGGAGGCAACAGAAGAGAGTGGAATAAAAATAAAAGTGGAGGTAGTGGGGGTGGTGAGGTGGGTGGAAGACACGAGGAAAGGTGGGGATACCGGTGACGGGGGGAGGTGGCGAATATGGGGCAGGTAAAGCTAAGATGAATGGATATAGATGAGACATGTAGGGGATGAGAGGCAAGGCGTTGCAGTAAGTCGTGTGTGAGTTGGAAAGGAGAAGTTCAAGAGGAAGGAGTGAAGAGGGATGGAAGAGTAATAGGATCAGACTGAAGACTGAGCGGAAGGACAAGGATGCCAAGAGGGGGATGGAGAGGGGAAGAATCACGTGGTTAACCCCTTCACTGTGAGAGGTCTGGTGCCGGAAAGGGGCGCTTGCACCTGGTGGCACAGATATAACGGGGCAGGGGAAGGGAGAGAGGTGAAGGAGAGAATGGGGAGAGGGAGAGGGAGAGGGGTGAGGGAGAGTGCTGGGTGGGGAGGAGATGGGAGTGGGGAAGGGAGAGGGACGCAGGGTGAGGGAGGGAAGAGGGATGGCGAAAGGGGAGGCAGGAGAATGGTGAGAAGGAGAGAGAGGTGAGGGAAAGGGGAAGGAGAGGGACGTGAGTGGTGGTGCTTATCACTACAGTCACAGCACGTGTTTAGGACGTGGAGTACCAATAACTTGCCTTCACAGACTCTCTCTCTCTCTCTCTCTCTCTCTCTCTCTCTCTCCTAATTTGTACCCGTCTCTCCCTCTTCCTTCCACTTATTTTTAACCGTACTTCCGGATACTGCACGTAACTTTTCTTAATTTTCCCCAAATATCTTTCACTTTAGCTTCAACTATCCAACGTTTTCTTTTCTCCACTTTTTCGTTTCCATTCTCTATTCTTTCTTTATCAAACATCCTTTCATCATCATCATCATCATCATCATAATCATCATCACCCCATTTTTCACTATTAAATGGAATGAGTAGGATCCAGACACAGACAAAAGGAAATCCCAGGGTACAAGCACTATTTCACATTTTCAATTTTCCCATTTTCTTTTTGTTATTGTACATTATTATCTTTTCTCCAGATCCTCTTTTCAATCGACGCGTACTTTTTTTTTTCTTAATATTATCTTCCGCCATTTTTCCCTCCTAATTTCCGTTCAGTAATTTCTTCCTTCCTGTAAGGCCTTTTTCTTGCCTCCGACCCGTCCCCTTCACCCATGTCCCTTGCCCTTCCCTCCCCCTCCCTTCCTTTCCTCTCCCTAGTTTCCTGTCATCGTCTTTCCCTCTCTCTCTACACTTCCCTTTCAATCTATTCTCTCTTTTTTTTTCTATCCTCTAGTCCTCCATCCCTTCCTTCCTCTCTCCTCTCCCTGGTTTCCTCCTCTATATTTTTCTGTTCCCTTCCCTTCCCTCCTCTCCTCTCCCCTCTCTCCATGCCATATCTTTTCTTCCCTCCTCAACCCTTCCTCCACTTCCCTCCTCTACCCACTCCCCATATACCTCCTCTCCCCTTCCCCTCCTTCTCCTCCTCTCTTTTCATTTCCTCCCCACTCCCTCCTCCTTCTTCCGGACTCTCTCTTCCCTTATCCGATCCCTCTTTTCCCTCTAATCCTCTTTCTTCTCCCTACTTAATCTTCCCCTCTTTTTCATCTCTGCTACTCTTCTCTTACTTCCTCCTGTTTCCTTTCCCTTCCTTTAATCTGATCTCTCTCCTTTCTTCTTTTCTCTCCTACTTTCTTCTCTCTCCTCTTCTTTCTTCTTCATTAGTTTTAATTTAATAGTAACTTTTTCTCCTTTACTCTGCCTGTTCATCTAGATTTTCTCTCTCCTCTCTTCTCGTCTCTTCTCACTTGGCTCTTCTCATTTGTTCTATTCTTTTCCTCTTCTCTCCTTTCGTCTACATGTTCTCATTGTCTTCGCTCTCCAATTTTTCCATTTTCTTTTCTCTTTTTTTCTTTCCTATCCCAGGTAGTGCTTTTTTTTTTTTTTTATCTTGTCGTCACATTGTCTAATCATCCCAGCTTATCTTTTTTTCCTCCATACATTTCTCGTATCGCCTCATGTCTCTCTCCTATCCGATCATCCATCAGTTAACATTTATTCTCTACTCTCCTCTTTTCTCCTTTTCCTCCCTTTCCACTTCTCTTCTAATTCTCCTTTTGATCTTTCTCTACTTCTCTACTCTTTTCTCCTTTTCCTCCTTCTCCACTTCTCTTTTCTTCTCCTTTTTCTTCTTCTGATGATGGTTTTTCTCAGCCTGACACTGACTCCTTTTCCCTTACTCCTCCTACCACCAACCTTCGGCTCTCCCCTCCACTCCCCAACTCTTTACATCTACACCCCTCTCCCCTCTCATCAATATCCTTCCTCTCCTTCCCCTCACATTCAACACATCCTTCCCCCCTCCCTCCACCTCACACTCTTTTGCTCCTCTCCCCCTTCCTTTCCACTCTCCCAATACCTCACTCTCCCTCCCCACCTCTTGACCCCCAACCCCTCTACCCCACTTAGCACCCCCTACGCAACTCTTTCCGATCCACCCCACTAAATCTCCCCCTTCCCTCCACCACATAATCCCCCCTCCCCAGTCCTTTCCTATCTTCAGCACTTCCCTCCCCTCCCACCCTCCAGTTCTTACCCCCTACCTGCCCCACTTCAACACTCTCCTCCCTCCACTACAATTCCCCTTATTCTTCCCTCTCCTTCCCCACTTCAACACTCCCCTTCCTCCACTTTAATCCCCACCTCCCTTCTCCCCCCACCCCTCCAAGCCACCGTCATGAATACCTGAGTTGTGGCGGCGTCAGGAGTGAAAGGAGAATGAATAATAAACAGCTGGGGATGAACGAGTCACAACACCAGATACATAAATAAAGAAGGGTCCATAATAACAATACATAAATAACGAATAAACTATCATAAATCAATAAATAACACCAGGAATACTTCAGTCACTCATCTTGCAAAAAGTACTATCGATCAGCGCCAGCCACAAGTCACAGTAAAATAACCATAACACATAAATAACCGTGCATAAATCAGTTCTAAATCACCATCAACCGAATCGCCAGTAATAACATCAATAATAAAACGAAAATCAAGGAGAATGAAAATATCTGATGGGACTTTGCCACTCACTGCAAAGGAACATAACTACCCTAACTACACCTCTTCCGCCCGAGTGTGTATTTCATGCCTTATACCTGCTACCTCCTCCAGACGATTTTATACAGGTTAGAGGAGATACCTGTAGCCTTCATTAACCCCTACACTATTAAAGCACACACAGGTACAATAAAATCGTCTGTATATAGCGCAGTTAAAATGAAAAATAAAATAAGCAGAGGGATTCAAAGGCTTAAAATGATATCCACACACACACACACACACACACACACACACACACACACACACACACACAGATATTCTCTCTCTCTGTCTCTCTCTCTCTCAAGCAATCTGTGGCAGTGAAGCGTTGATGAAGGCTGCTTGGAACTCTTATATTACAAAAGATCTAGGTTAAATCATCTTCTCTGTCCGTAGCAAGGAAAAATATTACAGAAGGCATCATCGTATTGAAAGGGCTCAGTTGAATATTGCAGGTCAGAGAAAATGTGGATGGAAAGTGTGAAAATTATATGGTTTACAATGAGGATTTATGGTGAGAGAGAGAGAAGAGAGAGAGAGAGAGAGAGAGAGAGAGAGAGAGAGAGAGAGATGAGGTGCGTTAGTGTATGAATAATGAATAACGCCGTAACAGATGGACAGCTGTGATAGTGGAGAATATAGGTGAATCTGACAGAGAGGCAGACAGACGCAGAGACAGAAACAGAGCGACAGACACACAAACTGATAGACGGTAGTACAAGGCAAAATAACAGAGACTTCAGAACGAAATTATAAACAGAAGAGAAACAGCTAGATAGATACAGACAGACAGAGACAGAGACATTTGCAAGATACAGTAACAGGTTTAGGGAGACAGGCCCAGTAAACTAACATATACTACTGAAGGTAAATAATGCAGCTAGACAGACACACAAATAGGCAGACTAGAGTAAATAATAACTAAATAATCACGCCATTTAATGATAACTTCCAAATTCCTAAGACTCCTGAACAACAATAAACGATAAAGAGTCCGTTTAATCCTCACCCAGTAAAAAAACACTTTAGAATAAATAGCCTAATAAAGAGTAATTAAGAAGATGATGGAAAAACTTACGGTGACCTACGACTCTTGGATAAATTATATAGAATAATTAACCAGATCCTCAGATAATTACCCCGCCAGTGACCTAAGACTCTTGGATAATTAATAAAAAGTAAATAAAGACGTGATGAAATAATTACTCACAGTGACCGAAGACTCTTGACCCCCTCGAAGGCCAAACGATCCAGGTCCGTCAGTCTTGGGTTGCCCTTCATGCTCCTGGGGGAAGTACACACACACGTAAGTACACATGGGTAAATACACACACACACACACACACACACACACACACACACACACACACACACACACACACACACACACACACACACACACACACACACACACACACACACACACACACACACAGGTAAGTAAAGTAGCTAAGTACACACAAGTAACAAACATAAATTAACATACAATGATAAACATACACAGAAAGATGTACAAACACACGTAAGTACACATGGGTAAACACACATATGAAGTAAGTGCACACAGGTAAGACACGGAGACAAAAACGCACATAAAATAAACATACATAAAGATCCAGAGCTACATATGGTATACACAGGTCATTATACACACAATAAAGTATACAGACAGATTAATATATAGAAAGTGATAGAGAGAGAAGTTCAAGCCTTAACCCAGTGACCCTGAAGTCTTCTTTAGGTATATTCCTGACCTTATTCGGATCATACAACTAATCGAGAGAGAGAGAGAGAGAGAGAGAGAGAGAGAGAGAGAGAGAGAGAGAGAGAGAGAGAATAATGATAATACAGTAATGATGAAGATGATGATGATGATGATGATGATGTTGATGGTGATGATACTACTACCACCGCTACTACTACTACTACTACTACTATCACTAATAATAATAATAACAATAACAATAATAATAACAATGGCAGTATTTTCCAGAGGAGGGTTTATAATGTAAAGCCGGTCTGTTGCAAAGTCGTATCACTCTCTTCTGTCTGTCTGTCTGTCTGTCCCTCTCTCTCTCTCTCTCTCTCTTTCTTCCATCAGTATCCTTGTTTCATCCTCAGTCTTGCTTCCTCAATATTTTTCTTTGCATCAGTATTTTCTTATATCTCCTTTTTTTCAGTTCAGTTTCCCATGTTTAACTCTTTCACAACGGGAGGCCTTTTTCTCAGCTCAGTCTGGAGGCAGAAAAAAAAAAAAGTGGTGCCAGGCACAATAAATCTCGGCCAACAGCAGTTATGTAACTGCTGTTAAATGCTGCATCGGTACTGTCATTTACTCTCGGTAAACAATTAAAGTCTAAGGTAATGACGCAAAGGGAGCTTATCTGCTAATATTAATTATAACCAGTTTCGAGTCATAGCTCTCTGAAGTCATGACCTTGAGTTTGACCTTTCAAGGTCACTTAAGGTCAAAGGTCATTGTACTAATTAAATACTCATACGGGACTTCCTATATGTTGATACAAGTAAATATATATCTTCAATCAGTTTCGAATTATAGCCCCTTGTATATCCGTGACCTTGAGTTTGACTTTTCATGGTCGCTTAAGGTCAGAGGTCATGGTGCCAATTAATAGCCCATTTGGGACTTCCTATATGCTGAAAATAGTAAATATCTGTCTGCAACCAATTTTGAGTTATAGCCCCCTGACTATCCGTGACCTTGAGTTTGACCTTTCAAAGTCACTCAAGGTTAAAAGTCTTGGTGCCAAATGAATGCCCATATGAGAGTTACTGTATGCTGATTACAGTAAATATCTCTATCTTCAACAGGTTTCAAGTTACACCCCTCTGAAAATCTGTGACCTTGATTTTGACCTTTCATGGTCACTCGATTACCTCCAAAATTTAATCACTTCCTTTTGGGACCAGTGCCCACATATCCTGAAAGTTTCATGTACTTTCATTCAGCCGCTTTTCCGTAATGTTGCTAACAAACAAAGAAACAAAGAAACGACCAAAAGCAGCACCTCACCGGACTCCGTCCTGGGCGAGGTAATTAAAAAGAGCGTCATCGTCCTAAAAACAATCATGGCGATTGCTCCCTTTCAGCATAGAAGGCTCTTCTAAAGTGAATAACTTGTTTGGAATTAACAAGGTTAATTCCTTCAGTCCGGTGATGTACTTTTTATTGTACTGTTACCACCAGATGATTTTATACTGCTTTACAAGATATTCAGAAACTGGAGAATTTAGATACAGCCTTCTATAACCATCCACCCCAGAAAAAAAAAAAAAGAAGACTAAAAAATCGCATGAAGGTAGCAAAAATAAAATCACATGTCACTGGTGTGAAAGAGTTAATAAAAAAAAATCCTAATGAATGAGGTATGTTCTACTTTCTATCCTGTCGATCATTCTTTCATTTCCTTAATATAACTTTCCCTCTCCTAATCTTTCACTACCTTAATTTTCATGTAGCTCTACCCTCCCCTTCTCTCTCACCACCTTCCTCCAATCCTATTATAGAGAATGAATCCTTTCCTTTCAATCACTTCAATCACACACTCCGTCTTACGCTCAAAACCCTTCCCAATGATCTTCGTACCCTTTACTTACATCTTTAAATCTACTTATTCTTCAATTTCCTTTATTAGCTCAGTGTGCCTTCATCCCCATTATTTAAATCCATATTAATGCTAAATATTATTATCTTTATTTGTCAATTCATCTTTCTCTCCTACATTTAATACCCTCGTGCCAACCATCTGCATACCTTTCACATCGTTTCGTTTGTCAATTATTGCTACTAGCACTTTTTTTTTTTTTTAAATTTTGCCTTTCTCTTTTACAATTCCTAATAGCCATCGTAACACCAACCATCTCCTCCAGGTGTTCTCTCTCTCTCTCTCTCTCGTTATTCTATTTTTGCCAGTCTTTTCGTTCTATATTTTTCTTCATTGTTTTCTTCTCCCTTACCCCGTCCAAGTAATTATCTTCATACTGTTCACTTCCTTCACGATATATTTTATTCACTCTAGCTTGTGTCTTTTTACCTCTGCCAGTGAAGTTGAAGGAAGTTATGTATTCACCTATGTTTGTTTGTTTGTTTGTCCACAAGATATCTCCAAAAGTTCTCAACGAATTTCAATGAAATTCTGTGGAAGGGTGGGCCACGGGCCAAGAAAGAATTGATTAAATTTCGGGACGGATCCGGATGCTAGATATCCGCACAACATCCTCACGTATCCGGATCCTTTTTAATAGCAATGGCATTGGCGGAGGTATGCGCTCTATCCGTGCTTTTTAGTTCAAGATATGTTTTCCTCTTTCCTCCTCCTCTTTCATTCTTTACTATCCCTAACATATATCGTTGCAGTCTTTCAGTTCCCCTCTTTATTCTGTTGTTCGCTTCTGCTCTTTTCATTGTCTCTCTCTCTTTTTTTTTTCTTTTTCATCCATTCCATTTCTTCCTTCCCCTTTATTATCCATGTCAATCTTCCTCGTGACTTTCACTTCCCCTCTTCAATCATTTCTGCTTCTGTCCTTTTCATGATCTCCCTTGATTCCTCATGTCTCTTCTTCTTAACTATCCATATCTTAGACTCATAAAAAAGATATCAATCACAACTTACTCTCTACCAGCAGGAAATGATCAGCTGGTTTCTTGGTGTTTGCTATCCTTTCCGTTCCTTCCTGTCCCCCCCCCCTCTTTTTTTTTTCTTCATCTTCCTATATTCCCTCCCTGTTCATCTTCACTTGCACATTTATCCTTTACATCCTCCCTCCTTCCCATTCCCTTTTTGTCTCTCCTCCTTTTCTTTTGTTATCCTTTACATTTACCTTTACCGAAGTGCCGGTCATGTGACGTTAGCGGCCATGAAGCGCCATCTTCCTCTATCCTCAGCAATCCTGATTAACTCCACATAGCTAATTCTTTCTGGTAAATCGCTTCATATACAATCTATATACTTTAATCGTTGTCTTCCTCTTGCTCTTCTTCCCTCCATTCTTCCAAGTAAACAGTCATTTTCAAGTTCATTTACTCTTATAACATGTCCCAAAAATTCCATCTGACTTTTCCTTATAGTCTTCATCATTTCTCTTTCCATTCCTGCCCTTCTCAGAACTTCTTCATCTATTACTTTTTCTCTCCATGATATTCGCATCATTCTTCTCAAAAACCATACCTCAACTGCTTGTAATCTCTCATTTTCTTCTTTACTGTCCACGTTTCGCACCCGTATAATAGCGTTGACCAGACAAAACATTTCAACACTCTTATTCGTGTCCTCATATCCATAGTTATGTTAGTTAAAAATTTTCTCATTCGTCCGAAAGCTCCTTTAGCAATACCAATTCTTCTTGCAATTTCCTTCTCACTTCCCCCGTCATCTGACATAACAGCACCCAAGTATTCGAAACTTCTCACCTGCTCTATATAGCTTCCGTGGATATTAAGTTGGATATTTATCTCTTCTCTCCGTTTTGTTATCATCCCTCTCATTATTCTCTTTTCTACTTTTCTTGATCATATTTTTCTCGTCTCCTCTTTCCACACTTCCAATAATCTCTTATCTATTCTTCTTTTCACCTTCATTCATCATTCTCACTTTTTCTTTCACTATATGTTTTCCTTCTTTACCACAATCTTTCTTTTCTCTCAATACATTTGCCCTTCTTCACTTTTTCTTCTCTCCTCCTTAGTCCTTCATCCTATTCTCTCCTCCTAATCCCCTCCTTCTTCCTCTCCAGTTTCTCTCAGTCTCCGCTCTTCTCCACCTCTTATCTTCTCTCCCCGTTCTGGCCTTCCTCCGCCATCTCCTTCCCTCCTCCTTTTTCTCTACTTATCTCATTCCCTACCTTTCATACTCCCTTGCCAACTCATCCTCTTCACTCCTCCTTCCTCTCCACGCTTTCTCAACCTTTCCCACCTCCTCTGCACTTCCTCCTCTCTCCTCTAGTCACACCTGAAGGGCCCAGTCTCCCAAGATGATTAACCTTCCCGCCTGTCATTTCACTTCATATTACCACTTCAATCTTAGCACACTCAGGGCTTGGCCTGAAGGGGAAGGAGAAGCAGGTACGCCTCCCTGCTTGTTATCTGCTTCCATGATACTGTTCCTGCTGTTAATATTTGCAGAAGAATATGTTGCCGTTGATATTAATTCCCTAATGGTCAAGCAATTGCAAAATTGGTATTATGTGATGGATTACAGAGGTACTTTAATTTACACCTGCAATTCACAATACTTGAGTGCTATGGTTGTCCAGAAAAATAAATGTTAAAAAAAATATAGGAAGTTACAGAGAGTTGTCTTGTGAACGGTAATAATATTCTTTGATATATACTATATTATACCATGGAAATGCTGTACATCAATTATTACATCAAAATTGAGTGGTCCACTTTATAACTTCATACATACATACAGTACATTCCAGAGACACTCCTAACCTTCCCCTTTCCCCCTTCCTCTCTCTCTCTCGCTCTCTTTCTCTCTCTCTCTCTCTCTCTCCACACTCTACCTCTTCTCCCCCTGACCTCCTACTCCCCTTCTCTCCATTAACCCATCCCCGTCACTCTCCCATCATCCTCACAATCCCCTTGCCCCCCCTCCCTCGCCCTCGAGTCGCATTAGTGGGATTGGCCGCGTGCTGTTGTCTCCTCCAATAATGCCGCCAAATTTCCCATCTCAAAATTTCATGTCGTAATTTCAACTGAACACTTTATCAAATGTCTCTTATTTTTTCTTCTCTCTCTCTCTCTCTCTTGCTGATTCGTTTTGTTGATCAATGCAGGTCAGAATTTCCTATTATTTGGTTATCTTAATATTAGTATTCGTATTAGTATTACTACTACTACTACTACTACTACTATTGTTGATGTTGTTGTTGCTGTTACTGTTGTCACTTGTCTTTTTACACCAGCAGTAAGTCAGTACTACTTCCCTTAAATCATAATCAATAAGTACATTCCCAAAACTGATAATATAATTTTTAAGACGCTTTGAGTGATACGAGTACGTGTGTGTGTGTGTGTGTGTGTGTGTGTGTGTGTGTGTGTGTGTGTGTGTGTGTGTGTGTGTGTGTGTGAGGAAGTTTCTAAGGAATTCCACTCATACTAATCCTTATCAGTCAAGAATTATGGCCCGCTCATGTGCTTTATTAACCAAAAGTTTAGCTGTTTCTTTTCCTGCCCAGATAAGCAGCCACTCACCACAAAATTTAACTTGCATCATTTTCCCCTCACTATCTTCTTTTTATCTCACACTGACCGGTTTCAGTACCCCATGCATTTCAACAAGGCTAAATAATTACAACGTTTTCATTATTCATTTCTACCACGATATATAATTCATAAGGAAAATTGTCGCTTTATGCTCTTCAGGTAATAATATATACAAAGTTCAGTTCCAATCCTATTCTGCCGATTTATCTATTTCTACATGCGTCTACCTGTCTGTCTATGTATCTATCGACCAATTTATGTCTATTACCTTGACGTTTATCTACCTGTCTACCTGGATCCACGGTGACTCGGTGGCAGCGCGTTCGTCTCATGGATTGTCCTGAGATCCAGCTTCCAAACACAAGGCATGGCGGACATTTAAAGTGAATGTTTTTTTTTTTTTTTATCTACTATATGTTTGAAGCCTCTTGTTCGTACCGATGACAAACAGACTCTCTCTCTCTCTCTCTCTCTCTCTCTCTCTCTCTCTCACACACACACACACACACACACACACACACACACACACACACAGCCATTACAACGCATCGAACATCATATACAAGCACACTGCTTTCACTACACACACACACACACACACACACACACACACACACACACACACACACACACACACACACACACACACACACACACACACACACACACACACATTTTCCCATTCATACATCCCCAGCATGTGAAAGGTTAAATCAGGAACCACTCTCCCTCCGTCAAGAAAATCCCGTCCTCTTATGGCCTAGAAAACGACTATTACATTTACTATTACATTTCCTTCCTACCTACTTTTCCATCTCCACACCTGTGTATTTGTCGGCAATAAATCAGTCAACCACATCAATATACTGTACTGCATATCTTACTTTACTTTGGTGTGGTTTTTGTCAGTCTATCTATCCATCTATCTCTGTCTATCAGTGTAGCTTGTGTGTGTGTGTGTGTGTGTGTGTGTGTGTGTGTGTGTGTGTGTGTGTATGTATTTGCGTGTCTGCATGCATTCCTCCGCCTTTACCGCCCGCCTTCGTCCTGTTTCTCCAGAACTTGGGCCGAAATGGCTAAAAGTGAACACCGGCGCCGAATTGCAACGAGGCGGGAGTGGGCTGGGCCGACACCGCACCGAACTCGTAAGGTTCCGAATCCTCCCGAGAGCCGAAGTTAGGACGGCCGAAACTACAGGGAACCGACTGAACTTAAATAATTCGA
>NC_137051.1:15010000-15100000 GCF_032717465.1 Coenobita brevimanus
AGAAAGAGGATTTTCTTAAGAATACCAGTTTAGCGAAGGATGACATTCCCATACATCTAAAGGGAAGGAAAAGTTTAAGAATACAGGCGTTACTACCCAAGTTAGAAGTTCCATGCTACATACACCATTCAGAAACATATCGGCCAATCTTGACCTGCAGTGTACATCTGTTTTCTTTTCCCCATCACTTCGACCTCTTCCCCCTCACCCTAGTCAGACACGTACGTCAGACACTCCTCTCTACGTACTACTCAGAGAATCCAATCTATGTGCCAGTCAGAAATTCAAACATAGGTATCTGTCAGGATCTCAGAAAATATGAAAGTGCAAGAAAAAAAGAAACTCATTTCTATCATGCAGTCACAATTTCCAACATACATACCAAACAGAAATTCTAATCTACTAGAAAGTGCTGGTCAGAAACTAATCCACGATCCTTTCTCAGAAACTGCAATGCAAATGTGTTTTCACTTCCTCCAGCACCTCATCCCTTTGCCCTCCCTACCCCCACCCCTCCCCGTAGTCCTTCCGCTTCCTACTTACATTTGATGTGCCTTGATGTTTACTGAGCGAGTCCTGACCGTCTTGATCTTGTTGTTCTCCAGGTCCCTGCGGGCGAGATGAGACAAGTCTTTGTTTACATTTGTGGGGTGCAATTTCGCTCCAGGGACAGTTTCCTGGAGTCTGGTTATGATAGAGAATGTTGTTGTTATTGTTTTGTTGTTGTTGTTGTTGTTGTTGTTGGTACAGAATTGTCAGTGTTGTGGCTGCGTCTATTGCCAGTGTTGGTGTTATGTCTTCATACTATTGTAATCCTTAGGAATAGCTGATATACCTATATACTAATGTATTCCATCATTACAGGTCTATTATATTATCAATATTACAGATACTTAAAGTGACCTTTTTTACTGCTGCTTACATCTGATATCAAGACAACTGTTATAATTTCCTAATATTATCATTAGTACATTGATAAGTAGACAGAAAGATAAATATAGATAGATATATATAATCTTACAATAACGGCTTTTTTATTCATGCTTTCTCCAAACACAAACGATTTTATTCAACCTGGAACAGACTTCTCGCATTCTGTAGTTAGCTAAGATGAAACAGAAGAGACATCATCTTGGTGAAGAAGGTTAAACTGGAAAAAGAGATCGAAGAACCAGTTCTAAATTTCTTCACCCAAGGGTGACAGGAAAACATGAAAATGAGGAAGATGATTCAGAATATTGTTTACCATAACATATACTTTAATCATCAACACAAATTATTATTCAGTACAAGAAACACCAATCCAGCAACATCCCTATATCATAACAAACAACTGACATGAAATAAGACTTATTATCAAAACCAAACTGCCACCACCACCACCCTCATCATTATCATCATCATTATCATCATTATCACCCTATCTCCCACTCATACACAGAGTGAGTAGGTAAAACACGGGGCATAAGACTTGATTGAAGAAAACATCATGTCTTCGCTGGCTGAGGAGGGAGGCAGGAGCGTGAGATAGGCGAATATTGGAGGAAAATATTGAATTCCCCTCCTGCCCTCCATCACCACCCCGAGCAGCCGAGATAAG
Source organism: Coenobita brevimanus (assembly GCF_032717465.1). Classification (NCBI taxonomy): domain Eukaryota; kingdom Metazoa; phylum Arthropoda; class Malacostraca; order Decapoda; family Coenobitidae; genus Coenobita; species Coenobita brevimanus. The sequence continues at coordinate 15,011,601 of NC_137051.1, forward strand.
ACGTCTATATCTGCCTTCTTCCTTCCCTTCTTATCCCTCCCCCCCTCCACCTCTCCTTTTTCTCTCCTGGCTCTTTTCTATCTACTCTCCCTACCTCCTTTCCTACCTTCTTTACGAACGGTCCTTCCTTCCATCCATCCTTATTCCCTTCACTCCTTTTTACCCTCTCTGCTCCCCCTTCATCCCTTTTTTAACTTCTCTCTCTTCTCATACCCGTTTCATCCTAATTTTCCATACATGTTTTTCCCTTCCTCTTTCCCTGTCTTCCTAATTCATAGTCCGTCCTTCCATTCATCCCTCAATCCCTTCACTCCTGCTTCTTCTCATTCCTTCCTTTTTCCCTCCTTGCTGTCAACCACCTATCTTTCTTCCTTTCATCACTTCTCCCTTATTCTTCCCTCCTTGCTTTTCCCTCCCTCCCTTTCTACCTTCCTTCCTTTTTTGGCTATGGTTCTCCTTTCACTATATTCCTTCTCTACCTACATTCTCTCATTCCCTACCAATACTCTCTCCTCATCCCTCCCAGTCCTTTTCCCGGCCAAATTTCTCTCCCTATCTACCTTACTTACTCATCATCTCCTCCCTCTTTCTCTTCCTCCGACCATTCCTTCACCCTCATGTTTTCCCCATACCTATTTTTTCCTTCCGTACATTACCTTACAGTACCTTCATTACCAATATTCCTTCCGTTAGTATCTTCCTTTCGCGTCTCCTTCCTTGCTTCACTCATATCTTCTCTCTCCACCTTCCATATTTCCTTCCTTCTCACTCTCCTTCTCTCCTTCCCTACATTCTTCCCTTCCTCCATTCTTGTGTCTAAATCTATTCCCCCCACATCCTTGCCCTCTTTGCCTCCCTCCCACCCTCTCAACCTTTCTTCATGCCCTTCCTTCTTCTTTTCCTTCTCTCTCTCTCTCTCTCTCTCTTCCCCCACTGCTCTTTGTTCTTGATTCTCTCTCTCACTGTCTATCTTCCTTTCCCCCCTTGCCCTCTGTCCTTTCCTCCCTCCAACTAATCTTCCCACCTTCTCTTCGCCATTTCCTTCTCAATCTTTTTTTTTTTTTTTTTTTTGCCTCTCCTCCCATCGTTCCTTCCTTCCCTTCCTCTCAACCCTTCTTTCCATTCCCCCTCCCTTTCCTCCTTCTCTTCCACTCAGCCTGTCTTCCATTCTCCCTTCCTTCCCTCCACACTTGTGCTCCTTCACCCCCTCTCCCTCCCTTCCCTGGCAGCCTCTAACTTACCCCTCCAACGGCGGGGTTAGAATGAAGTTAGGGGCGTGTGAAGTGGAGTTAGGAGGCCGTGGAGTGGAATTAGAGGAGATAAATAGAAGTTACCAGAGATCCAAGGTAAGTACCGCTAGGAGTGGGTGGAGAGGAGAGGACGAGGGTTAGGAAGGACGGACAGAGAAAGAGGGAGGGAACTAGAAGGAAAAAGGAAAGCAATGGAAACAGATAGTAGATAGACAGAGAAAGGAGAGGGAAATGAAAAGGCAAAAAGTAAGGAAATGGAAATAGACAGTACAGAGACACGAGTAACAGAGAAATAGGCAGGAAAATAAAAAGAGAAAATGAAGGAAATGGAGAGAGAAAGAAGAGGCAGGGAGAGAGGGAGGGAAACAACAAGAGAAAAGGAAGGAAATGGAGATATACAGTAGAGAGACAGAGAGAAGGCGGAAAATAAAGAGAGAAAAGGAAAGAAATAGACAGTATACAGGGACAGGCGGAAAGAAATAACGAGGAAGGGAAAGAAATGGAGACAGTGCATAAAGCTGGCTGAGAGGAAAATTTAAAGTTGGCTTTCAAGAGAGACTGCTTACGTATGGTTAGGAGGAGATGGAGATGAGAAAGAGAGGGAAAAAGAGCGAGAAAGGAAAAGAAATTGAGACAGAAGAGTAGATAATGAGGAGTTTGGGAATAATGGAGAGTTCTAGATTAAGTTTGGTTAGGAGGAGGAGAGAAGGAGGAGGAAAAGATGGTCAAAGAAGAAAAAATGAAGAGAAATTGAGGTATAAAGATATAAGGAAATAAATGATGATAACTTAGGGATATCATGGAAGTTGAGTGAGTGAGAGAGAGAGAGAGAGAGAGAGAGAGAGAGAGAGTGGGGGGGGAGTGGAGACAAGAGTGGATGGAGTGGAGAGACCATAAAAGGGAGTTAGGAGAGATTAGGAAAGAGTTACTGTTGAGTAAGATTTTGAGGAGAGAGAGAGAGAGAGAGAGAGAGAGAGAGAGAGAGAGAGAGAGAGAATATGAACATAATCAGGTGGAGTTATAAAGAGGATAAAAGAGTTACGAAGGAGCTGGGATCACATACGGCTATGGAGGTGAGAAGTGATAGAAGGAAAGGAGAGAAAACATGGAGGGAAGGAGGGAAATCATGGAGGGAAGGAGAGGAAACATGGAGGGAAGGAGGGAAAACATGGAGGGAAGGAGGGAAAGAATGGAGGGAAGAAGAGAAACCATGGAGGGAAGGAGGGAAAGAATGGAGGGAGGGAGAGAAAGAATGGAGGGAAGGAGAGAAAAAGATGGAGGGAAGGGGAAAAATGTGGAGGAAAAGAGAGAAAATGTGGAGGGAAGGAGAGCAAGATTGGAGGTAAGGAGAGAAAAGGGCTGAGAGAAGAAGTAAAGACGGAGCGAAGGAGAGAAAATGTGGAAGGAAGGAATATAGAAAAGGTGGAGTAATGGAGAAAAAATGCAGCGATGGAGAGAAATGTGGATGGATGGAGGGAAAAGATGAAGACAAAGAGCGACTGGAGGAAGAAGAACATACTCGTAAAGATGAATGGAGGGGTGTCAGACGGAGGAAAATTTCGAGAGAGAGAAAGAGAGAGAGAGAGAGAGAGAGAGAGAGAGAGAGAGAGATTCAAAGAAGAGGAGGAATAAAAAATTAACACACGATGATGATGATGATGATGACGATGATGATGATGATGATGATGATGATGATAAGAAGAAGAAGAAGAAGAAAGAAAGAAAAGAACGAGGGAAAAAATAAATAAAGAAAATAAAGGGAAAGAAAACAGTAACTATTGTGAAGGGCGTGTGAGTGGAAAAGAAGGAAAAAGGTTAAAGTAAAAAAACAAGGCTTGGAAAAGACAGGAATGAAGTTTGTAAAGACAGTCAAGGGTTCAGTAAGACGTGAGTGGAGGGACGGAAAGGAGACTGGAGGGATAAAGGAAAACCGGAGGAAAGGAAGACCAGGAGGGAAGGAAAGGAGAAAGGGTGGAGAGAATAACTGAAGGAAAGGAAGACTCGGAGGGAAGGAAAGAAGGTGGAGAGAATAACTGGAGGAAGGGAAGGAAAAAGAAAAAAAAAGTAGAGATACAAGGGAAGATTAGGAGGGAAGGAAAGGAGAAAAGGTGGAGAGAATAACTGGAAGGGAGGAAGGAAAAAGGAAAAAGAAAAAAGTAGAGACAGAAAAGCGATAGTAGGAGAGACAGAATTTAACTCTGTGTCGAGCTAAAGAAAAGAAAGAATGGTGGAAAGGAAAAAAAAAGTGACTGAATGGATGGAAATGGGGGAAAAAGTGGAATATATGGGGGGCAAAAAGAAGGTAGGAGAGAGAGAGAGAGAGAGAGAGAGAGAGAGAGAGAGAGAGAGAGAGAGAGTAGTGTAACGGAACGAGGAAGGATGGAAGGAAGGAAAGGAAAGGAAAGGACAAAGAGTGTGGAGACGGGAGGTGGAAAAAAGACAAAAAATAAGATAAGGCGGATAAAACAGACTACAGAAAGCACGAAGGAGAAAATTCATTAGTTTATGAAGAGAAGGAGGAAAGAGGAAAGGGTAGGGAAGGAGAAAGTGGGGAGACATAGGGCAGGGGGAAAAAAAGAAAGGGAAAGGAAGGGATGGAAAAAGTGCACAGACATGAGAGCTTAAAGGGAAAAAAATGAAGGGAGAGCAGAAAAGTAAACCAGGAAAGACAGACGCAAGCTACTGGGATTAAAGAGAAAGAGGTGGACGGAAGAGGGTGAAGGATGGAAAGACGAGAAGCAGAGGAAAGAATCTCGGTGAATAAAGAGGAACTGAAGAGGGTAAAGAGGGGTTAGGAATGCAAGTACAGGAAAAGAAGCAGAGTGAAGGAGAGGAGGAAGAAGGGAGACATGGAAGTTTCACGAAAAGGAGAAACAGAGGGAAAATTAATAATGGGGTCCTTGGAAAACAAAGATAAGTTGGAAATGAAGGTTAAAAATAAGAATATAGGGAAGGATGGAGCGAGGAAAGGAAGGGGAGGAGAAAGAAGAGAAAGGTGAGAGTTGGAGGAAAGAAGGAAAAAGAATAAATTGAAAAAATAAATAAGGAACTGGAGAAGACAAAAGGAAAAGTTAGGAGACACATGCAAGCAGGAATTATAAAGGAGGGAGAGAGGGAGAAGGAAAAGAAACACAAGACATGACGGAGAAGGAAAATGATAAAAAGTGGTAAAAGAGAGAGAGAGAGAGAGAGAGAGAGAGAGAGAGAGAGAGAGAGAGAGAGAGAGAGAGAGAGAGAGAGAGAGAGAAACAAGAAAAAACAAGAATAAAGAGAAATCAGGAAAATGGAGAGAAAAGCAGAAAATTCAGTAATAAAAAGAAATGAAACATCGACGAAAGTAAACCGAAAAGAAACAAGGGAGGGGGGAGGAAGGGATAGGCGAAAAAAATAAATAACGCGAAAAAAAATGAAGAAAAAAAGAAAAGAAGAAGACAAAGAAAAGAAGGAAGGAGGAGATGAATAAAGATAAAGTATTAGTAAAGAAACTGCAGAAAAATAAAGAGTGATAAAGGAAAGAAATTTGGAGAGAAGGAGTAAAGAGAAAAAGACAGGAAACTAAGGCAATAATAAACAACTAAACAGAACAGTGGGGAGGAGGAGGAGGAGAAGGAGGAGGAGGAGGAGGAAGAGTGTAACGGGGAGGAAATGAGTAATGATGGAGGAAGTAAGGGCTGGAGGGAAGAAGGGAAGGAGGGAGAGGAATGGGAAAAGGGGGAAGGGCGACGAAGTGGAATGGAGGAGGAGGAGGGAGAGGATGGTGAAAGGAAGAGAATGGGAGAGGGGAATGAAAAGAGGGGGAGGGATGGGAAGGGGAAAGAAGGGGGAGAGGAAGGAAGAGGAATGAAGGGGAAGCGGAGGAGGAGGGAGGGGAAGGGGAGAGGAGGGGGAGAGAAGAGAAAGACGGGGTAACGAAAGGCAAACAGGAAGGAAGGAAGGAGATGAGAAGAGACTAGAGGGCAGGTGAGGGGAAGAGGTGTAATGGAGAGAGAGAGAGAGAGAGAGAGAGAGAGAGAGAGAGAGAGAGAGAGAGAGAGGGGGGAAGAAACAGAGGAAGCAAGAAGGAAATGCTGTAGAAAGGACATGGGCGGACAGAGCAAAAGTGAGGAAGAGTGGGAAAAAGAGTGATATAACTAGGAAAAGGATATGGAGAGACAGGGAAAGATGATCTGAGCTAGGAGGAGGAGGACGAGGAGGGGGAAAGAAGCAGGGAGAGAGAGAGAGAGAGAGAGAGAGAGAGAGAGAGAGAGAGAGAGAGAGAGAGAGAGAGAAAGACAGAGACAGAGACTTCAAAGGGAGGGAAAAGGGGAAGACTAGAATGAAAGAGAAAAGGTGTGAATACCAGTGAGAAAAGATGAAAAAAAAAAAACATGACAGAAACTGAGGGAGCAGGGTGTGAAGAGAAAAAACAGATAAAATGAATGAAAAGCATTCGGGAGCCGAATGGCTATCGCCCGCAAGAATATGCTGTTGGCCAATTTACAAGCTACTTACAAAGAAATCTGTGAAGAAAATTCGCGATACTCTACGGAATTCAATCAGCGTTACACAAAAAGCCAATCCATATTAAAGAAACTAGTTGACCTTTGGCAACCATTTTGGTGACCTTGACCCCGAGTGACCATTTTCGAGCTCGTCCAAGATATTGACCATAACTTGATACCCTGAAGGTTTCATGTTGATAGCTCAAGCCGTTCATGAGATATAATAACAGATACACACACACACACACACACACACACACACACACACACACACACACACACACACACACACACACACACACACACACACACACACACACACACACACACACACAGACGCGGGCAAAAACATTGTCGCTCCGTCTTGCTAAAGGCCGGCGATAATAAACATCATATGAAAGAAGGTGTATGATGCAAGGACAAAATAGTGGAATAAATGAATGAAAGGAAGGAAGGAAAGAAAGAAGGATGGACGGAAGGATGTCAGGAAAGAAAAAAGGAAGGAAAGAAGGAAGGGGAGCAGCATCAATGGGTGAAGAAGGAGGTAGGGAAGTATGGAAGAAATATGGCAGGGAAAGCAGAGAAGGAGGCATGAAGCAAGGGAGGGAGGGAAGGGAAAGCGGAAAGGATGGGTGCAGCAAGGGAGAAAAGAAGGAATGAAGGAGGATAAGAGAGATACAGATGGGATGGAGGGGTGGACTGCTGGAGAAGAGAAGGATGAAAGAAGGGGGATGACGGAGGGAAGGGTGAAGAAACGAAGTAAGGAAAGATGGAAGGGAAGGATGAAGGAAACGGAGAAGGAATGAAAGAGAGTAGTTGGAAAAAATTGAAGAGGATGTGAAATGGAAATGAGAATGAGGGAAGGAAGGAGGGAGGAAATTAAGGGACGAAGTAAGATGAAGGAGGGATGGCAAGATGCTGGGATGATGGAAGGAAATATGAAGAAAAGATGGAGGGATGAAAATGGTAGAAGGAAAAAAAAAGAGAAATATACAGGAGGGAAGAGGGGGTAGGGAAGATGCAGAATGGAGAAAGAAGAGAAAAAATAAAGGAAGAAAAGATAATACAGTGACATGAGCCAAGGGAAGGAGGAATGAAGAAAGGAAGGATGGAACGAAACACGGAGGACTCGAACGAACGAAAAAAAAAAAAGTAGTGAATAAGAGAAAGTAGAGAAGATGATATAAGGGGAAGGATACGAGTGAGAGAAAGTCGTTTTAGTACAGATCTTTCCTAAACGAGTAAGATCCAATATATATATATATATATATTAAATAAAAGAACAGAGGAAGGAAAAGCAAAAGAAAGAAGCAGTGAATGGATTGTGAGTAGAAGAAAACAATATGTGTGTGTGTGTGTGAGAGAGAGAGAGAGAGAGAGAGAGAGAGAGAGAGAGAGAGAGAGAGAGAGAGAGAGAGAGAGAGAGGGAGAGAAGGGGAGGGGAGGTGGAAGAGAGAAGCCTAGTGTGGGTGAAGTTTTACGCATCTTGAAGAGTCACTGATCCGTGGGGACCAAAGGCCACTTAGTGTAACAAGAGTAGCCCACGCCTGCCCACTAATGTACGCATGGGAATAAGTAGGAGGTGGCTATGGAAGACTCTATACTGGTGCGTTATCTAAGAAATTCAGAAGCGTGTGAACATATGAGAACACATGAGAGACGTTTCTATTGCACCTAATTAAATGTCCGGAGATAAGGACAGTAGGAAAAGAAAAGAAAATGATGGAAAGAAAATGTGCAGATGACTTACAACCCTATTACACACTAGAGCCTCACTTAGACAAAAACACAAGAAAAAAGATACAACATTAATCCCTTCAGTACGGTGACGTCTTATTAATGTTATCCTTCCCATCATAACACAATTCTAGTCAGCTTAGGAGAGATGGATCAAACTAGAAGGGTTAGACAGCGATACACCCCTTCACAACGAGAGGCTTCCATTGATAGTGAAATAAATTGTTCGATGGCCAGAAAATACTATAAAAAAATTAGCTTAATGAGAAGGTAAACTGGCCAGAAATATGGAATAACAAAGAGGAGATTAAGAAAAAGACGAGAAGGAGGGAAGAAGGGGAAAAAATGGAGGTAGGAAAGAGGAAGGAAAAAGGGGAGGTAGGAAGGAGTGAGGAAAAAGGAGAGATAGGAGGGAGGAAGGGAAAGGAAAAGAAGGAAGGAGGAAGGTAAACAGCGAGGTAAAGGGAAGCAGAAAACAGAACGAGAAGAAACAACAGGCTGAGAAAGAACAGCAATAAAGTCAGTGAGAAATGATGGAAAGGGCGACAGGGCGAAAACAAAAGGACTGAGAGAGAGAGAGAGAGAGAGAGAGAGAGAGAGAGAGAGAGAGAGAGTGTTTGAAGACATGACAACAAAGAAACAATAACGGAAGGAATTTTGAGAGAGAGAGAGAGAGAGAGAGAGAGAGAGAGAGAGAGAGAGAGAGAATGAGAGGGGGGTAGTGTTGAAACTGTTTACGACAGGTGTGGATTTATGTCAGCGTCCTGCCCCCCGCCCCCAAACAGTGACAACACAATGCAGCACATTCCAGAAATACTCTCCCCTGACACTTCTTTTTTTTTATGTACAAACCACAGATTGAAAGTTGTATATAGTGTTCAGAATTCTAAGCAAATAAATAAATACATAAAATATAGCCTATGTATTTTCCTTTATTTATGAACAAAACATTTAGTCTTATAACATTTTCCTTCACCAAAACACAGGCAATTCCAGGTTATAATGGTTACTCATTCACTACAAGACGCTCCTTTAAAGTGCATTAACTTATCCTGCTGTAAAGAGAATAAAAGTTTAAAACACATTATTTACGGGATTAATGAAACGTGCTTTAAGTTTTATCGTAACTAAAATTTAAAGGATACTTTAAAATTTACACAAATATCCTAATGCCAAGAAAAAAATTATGAGTGGTGTTTTAAGTTTTAATTAATCGTTATACTTCAAAATCTACTCTAACTTCCATTGTCATAATCCGTGTTTTTGTCGACCAAGCTGGGGCTTGGGATTCGAAGCGCGTCTTGGGGAGCTTGGTTTCTGTCCACAAAAACAATCCAGAATACGTAGAACCGAAAAATTACACTGGCCGATTGCAGTGTAAACAGAGGGGTTCGTCGAAGAAGATCATCTGTCGAATGTGCAATTTGCAAGTAGCCTTTATCTGTGTTGAACTGGCTCTATATGTCGCTAATATTAGCCACCTACACCTTAATTTTATGTACATCGTGCTAATTTCATGATATTTATTCATTGCCGGTTCTTTGCTGGCCAATCTCAGTCTCTCCAAGGTGCACCAAGACTGCTCCCGACCACGCTTGTGAGAGACGAAGACGGTTTCGATGACAAATGCTTGGGCCGGCTTCGTATCACTTTGACCGACAAAAACGGCGCAGCTTGGTTTCACCGAAGATGGCTTCGAATCCAATCCGTCAGCTTGGACGACAAAAACACGGCTATACAAAACATAACTTTCTGCAACACTTTCTCGTTCACCTATTTCATCACGACACATCATTCTACCAAACTATACTATTACAAAATATCTTGTTTGAAAGCATTAGACATTATTCAAAACTTATGTTCAGTGTCGAAGGGTAATATGTCTTCTCTGTCTCTAGTCTGGGTTGCTTATTTCTGTTTTATTCCATTCCATTGCTCTAAAGTGATGAATGGATTTCACTGTGGGAGCCTCGTGTTGCGTCGCTATACACTTGTGCTTCCACGATGAATGAGAGGGAGCAGATGAGATAAAATGGAGAAAATGAGCGACAGAGAGCAATGAAGAGAGATCCAGGGGTAGAGAGAACCATCGTAAACCATTAAAGTGTGTGTGTGTGTGTGTGTGTGTGTGTGTGTGTGTGTGTGTGTGTGTGTGTGTGTGTGTGTGAGAGAGAGAGAGAGAGAGAGAGAGAGAGAGAGAGAGAGAGAGATACGAGGAGGATGTGAAATAAAAGCGTGGAAATTTTTAATGACCCTGACCGCCCCGCCTCCATTCACCCTCATTTTAATGGTTCCTCACTCTCTCTCTCTCTCTCTCTCTCTCTCTCTCTCTCTCTCTCTCTCTCTCCAAGAACCCTCTTCTTTCCTTTTCCCTTCCCTCCCCCCCCCCTGTTTTTATACTGCCTTTCCTCCCTTTTATCTCCTTTTTATCTTGTCAACTATTTTAAGAGAATTTTACTAAGGAAATAAAAACTCACCAAAGTTTTAACTGGGTCTTCTCAAGTCATGTCATGTTTCGCTATCAAGTAACTAAGGCAACTAAGAGTTGTGAGGCTAGGTCAGGTTGGGGCAATTCAGCTGTTATTTTTAGATATGGAAGGGAATTTTGAGTAACGTGAAGGTTGCTAAGGTAGGTCATGTTTTTTTACGCTTGCTGACAAGGAAGGTAAGGTGAAGATAGGTCAGGAAAGGTCAGGATCGATTACACTTGTAGATAATGAAAGCAAGACGAGGTTAGGTCAGGAGAAGGAAGGTGAGATTTTGCTTTGTGATTAATGACGTACGGTAAGACGAAGGGCAACAGCAGGTCAGGTCAGGTAAGACAGGGTCAGGTTGCAAACACGTGAGGTAATGCGAGATCACGTGAGGTGAAGGTCAGGCGAGATTTTTGTTGCTGTTGTTGTTTTCAGAAAAGTGAAGTAAGGATCAATCGAGGTTTAGTGGGATCAAGAGAGGCGGAGGCGGGTCGTGGAGAGGTGGGTGTGAGAAATACTGTGTCGTCCTGGGCCCTCTCTCTCTCTCTCTCTCTCTCTTCAATCCGATGACATTTTATATTTTATTCTTACTACTCCCAGACTATCCTATTACTTACTATATGGGCAGGATTATAACACTGAAAAGGTTACATAAACATCTTGTTACATAAACGTCCTGAACTAACCCTAGCACAACGAGGGAATTTCCTTAACTTGATAAAACAGTCTAGTGGTAGCGTAAATAAAACACAAATCACGTCCTGTCATCGCAGCGAGAAATTTTAACTACCATATTACCGGAATACAGTATGATTAATATTACCATGATAAGTCAGATTACAGTAATGATAACATACAATGGCACCGGAAGATTATGAACCACCGAGAGCAGCGAGCGAAGCCATATTTACGTTCAGCTGAGAAACGAGCGGCCCGACACGACACGGCCCGACCGCGATGGTTTTCAGAGGCTAACAACTTTTCAACTGTATGAGATAGAGAAGAGTCTTTCAGCAGGTAGAAATTTTGTTTTTAGCTATATATTTACTCATCAGAACAACGAAACCCCTTGGAATCCCAGCTTTCCAAGGGAGTGTACCGAGGGCTTCAATTGACATGCTCCACTATGAAATCGAATTTAAAACGATTTCCTGTTGTAACACTATTTTTTCTTGCCTGAATTTCTAACACTTAAAAATCGGATATTAAGCTCATAATTTTGCATGAACGATTTTCTGTGTTTATGGGGTGAAATCAGCTAGGGTAATCGCCCCATTTCTGGGTTTTATCACTCGATCAACAGCCAAGCGTTTACCGACGCAGTTCGTTGACACGGCAAGTCGGGAGCACAGAACTGAACATTGCGCGTGTGATAAATGCTGCGGCGCCTCGCTACATGCCCATCCTGAAAGAAAACGTGGGAGAAAACGTCAGAAAGTATATATTTTAGCTCAATTATTCTTCTGTTTTTGTTCAAGCACCTAACCAGAAATGTTGAAAGTTTTCACCAAGATGAAATTATGGTGATAGGGGTATGAACAAAAGTTCGCTCGATAGTCACGCGCTCGCAAACCGCACTTTACTGGTACTGATGATACCATAACACCATGTTTCAGAAAGATTAACATCACCACGATAATTATTATAGTAAGGAAGTTATAGTAAAATTAGTACTACCATGATACCATATTAAAATACGATTAATATTCACATCATATATTTAATCAGAATAAGTTTTATATTTCTATTACACTATCTTATCCCATGATTAAAATTGCTGATGCCCGATTAGAGCCAGGTTAAGAGTACCATTATACCTTCTGTACAGATTCTACTTATCATACAGTTCACCAGTTACGACTTTTACTTATAATTTCACTTTTATAGCCAATCTTTTTGGAGTTAAATTATCACTAATCAAACTGTTTGACAATTTCATGAAGTTAATGTCTCTCTATCTGATAGTTTTGAAATGTATTCATAATTTTACCTATTATCCTCACAAGCCACCAAACAATTAGCCCACTAAATGGCAGTTCTAGAATATGGAGCACTGTATATAAAAATAATTAAATGTGGCACTTAACTGCCTTTGGTACGAGAGGTCCTTCTAAAAATATGGGGGAGGCGATGGCTGAATCGGTAGAGAGGAGGCCTGCAGTCCTAATGGACCCAGGATCGAATCCCGGCTGTGGCAGGGAACAGTTTAAGGATTTGAATTTCCTAAAAGCAGACTTTCCTGATCTACCAGATGACCCGCCGACATGTCGCAAAAATACCCACGTTAATACCAATACACCAGTCCTGTATGAGACAGCCCTAGCATGTATACAATATGGATGGTGGGTGTTAGCGCCGAAGTGGTGATATGTGGAGGTGTAGGAGGACTACTGGGCCTTGGACTAGGTCACTGCCCCCAAGAAATAGGCCCTGAAGCCTTTGCCCAGAGTCGGACACGTAAAAAAAAAAAAAAAATTAAAAAAAATAAAACATTCGTTTGGTGATGGTTAGCACAAAATATAAAATACTTCATTCTAATGTACTTAATATATATTGTATAGCTAACTTTTAACATTTTTGTTATGAAAGGCCCTCTTTTCATTTTCTTGTTATCAGCTAACTTCCTCATTCAGCTCCGAAAACCCTTCGAAGCGAAGACCTTAACCCCTTCAATATAAGACACTTTTTACCTCCACAAGGAGGTTATGTTTTACCCAGCGTTGGATGGTTTGTCTGTTTGTTTGTCTGTCTGTTCCAGGATTACTCAAAAAGTTATGAACGGACTTTGATGAAATTTTGTGGAAGATCCGGATCCGCATCCTGAATATCCCGCATAATATCTCCAAAAGTTCTCAATGAATTTCAATGAAATTTTGTGGAAAGATGGGACGTGAACCAAGAAAGAATTGATTAAATTTCTGAGGGGATCTGGATCCGGATCCTACATCCACAGGTCTGGATCCGGGTCCTATATCCACGGATCTGGATCCGGATCCTCTTAAATGGCAATGACATTGGCGGAGGTATGCGCTCTCTGTACGCTTTCTTGTTTTATTATTATTATCAAGCTACCACCATATGTCTGCATGCAACCTAGGTGGTTCTCTAGTAATGAAGAGATTAATGAAGGGTACATTTAACTCTAGCTCCACAAGAGTCCCGTAAAATGAATTACTGTAAGTGGTCTCCTGGCATTAAAAAAAAAAAGGCAGCTTTCACAGAGCGCATACTGTACCTCCGCCAAGGCCTATACCAGACAACTTAGATCACCCAAATTTAATCAACTTTTCCTTAGGCCATGACTCAAATATCCATACAATTTTACTGGAAGCCATCGATAACTTTTTGAGATATCTTGTGCGCAAACAAACAAAAAGCTTTCCTAAACCGGGACTCGAATTTAGATCACCACCAAAATTCAAATAACTCTACCTTGGCCCATGACCCGTATCCACAAAATTTCATTCATTTCCGTCACTAAATTTTTTTTAGATATGTTGTGAACAAAGAGACAAACACGGGTGAATACATAGCCTTCTACGATTTTCGTTGGCGGAAGTTAAAAAAAAAAAAAAAAAGGCAGCGCCGTTGCATAACAGTATGGACATATCAGAATGGTTACCAACAGAAGATTGAATGTTACAGTACTCACAGCAGCTGTACGATGCCAGGTGAGGAAAGGTCAGTGAGGTCAGGCAGTTGCTCCAGGCCGGTGTGCACCATACGACTGAGGGATGGAGATGCAGAGGTTACTATGGTGATCGTGATAATGATGATGATGAAGAAGAGGTGGGGGGGGAGTGGGAGGTTGAAGATGACGATGACGATGATGATCGTGGTGATCACTGTAAAATAGCCTATAACTGATAAGTGGTATGGATATCAAAAGACATCACAAATAATGATATACGACAAAAATATAAATGTAGATAAAAAAAGACTTCTAAAATCCATACACTGTCTACTGTTCACTAGTCGCCTTGTACCAATACGATAAGTATATACCGTTCGCTCTTCAATAATCCCAGGGATAGTAATTATACTAAAAGCAGTACCGGGTAATTTTATTGTCGGTAAGTACTACCAGTACAGGTAAGATGCTTTACTAAAGCCTATTTGATCTTCTCGAGCAGATAAGACCCCAAAGTTCTTGAAAGCTGGCAGTTGACTAGTTGTTGCAGCTGTCTTAAAACCGTTCTTTAGTAATAATATACTTCATTTTTTTTTTTTTCATAATGGCTATAATAACCATTTCTGACGAGAAGAATTCTAAAATAAAATCCATATAGATATCTGTATAGCTTATATAAAATAAGAGGCCTTCGAACGCTTACCAGATGGCCTAGAAAGGTGTGAACTTAAAAACTCTGCTGCCAAATTAACACTTTCGGACGAATCTTTTATAAATTATTTGATTTTTCTCATAGCAACACAAATTAGGATATTTTATACATCAATACTGCGACAGTATTAATAACTCACTTATTAAAACCTTGACATTACACTACGATAATAGGCGTTCTCAGTACAGTCCCCGACATGGCAATTATATAATACAGTACCCTGAGTTTTGATGAATGACCGGTAGACACGGGGTAGCAGGCCGCTCGCGGGAACAGCAGCCAAATAAGACGGGAAATAAAATGTTGTTCCAAGTGCAAGTTTTTCCTCCAGATCTCGACCCAAGCTTTCTCCATTCAAAAATTCGATTTACGCATGTTCGCATGTATCTATGTTATACTTACATCAAATTACCTCTTTATCAAGTGTCTTTAATAAGGGAAAAAATCAAGTATTTCATCAATGCTTTGTCCTAATGTGTTGATCTGGGAGCAGACTTTTAAAGTTCACGCATCAGATAAGCTTTCTAAGCTCCCTTATTTCTAGATTCGATACAAATATCTTTTATAAATCGTATTTTAGTATTCTTCTCTTGAAAATGGTCATTGTAACCCTTATGAAAACAATTACTTGAATTTTAGTTACTAAAGAACGATTTCGGACACATTTGCGGCAGCCAAGCAACTGCCAGTTTTCAAAAGCTAAAGGATCTTCTCTTCTCAAAGAAGATCCAATAGGCCATAACATCATCGTCTTTATCCAAGTGTACACATTTACACAGAGTGTGTGTGTGTGGGGGGGGGTCCACGGCACAGTTCTCCCATCTTGCTAAAGAATTAAATCAAAGGAGGAAATAAACCTTAAGATGAGACTCGCTCTTCGTATGCCACAGAGGGTATGAGGCTGCCTGCAACATGAGCACTGGGAGATGGAGTCGCAACATCCATACGCCACTACAATCGGAAGATGGTTCAGTTTCCCATAACCTCTCTGTTAGACACAAATAATCTATTAAATAACTGTAACAATCAATACCAGGTGCACTGCAGGGGTAAACCATCTCAGTGACGGGAAAGTGTTAGACAGACTTAACCTAACCTCATGCACGCGAAGGAGAGGCCTGGAAGTAGTGCCTGCAATGAGTGATGCATGTGAAGGTCGAAGTGTTGTAATGGTTGTGTTTGTGTGCGTCAGTCTGTATAATGTCAATGGTCTGAACCGCCTGGGTGTGGAAAGCAGTCACATGAGTAAGCTACAACCAGCACTCACTATAAATACCGGCCAATGGTGAGTGCTATAATTACTTGCCATGTATCTTTAGGGATATCTTTATCTTACGTATTACAAGCTTTGTTACAACTGCTATTCTTACTCGCATACTTATTGCTATTCCTAGTACCGGTACTATAATTTTTTTCATAACTCCTCTTATATAAATACTTATTGTAATACCTTCAATTACCGTATTAATTACTATTATTACTGTTGGTACTAAAATCATCTCTAATACTGTAATTTTTTACTCCCTCAACTATTATCATTATTATTTTATTATTACTGTTATTATTAGTAGTAGTATTTATTATTATTATTATTATTATTAAAATTATTATTATTATTATTATTATTATTATTATTATTACTAGCAGTAGCAGTCGTAGTAGTAGTAGTAGTAGAAGTAGCAGTAGCAGAAGTAGTATTGGTATTATTATTATTATAGCGCAGGCCTCAAAATCATTATCAGCTTTACTCCTATACTTATTATCTTTATTCCTATTATTTTCCTTCCTACGACCACCGCCGCCTTCCCATATTGTGGCCCGCCCTTCCCTCATGTGTCAAAGTTGCAGGATTTATGCAATGACAAAGTTTCACCGCTCTGATTACACCACGGAGGCTAATTTAGAGAGAGAGAGAGAGAGAGAGAGAGAGAGGAGAAAGGGGGGAAAGACAAGAATATGAAGAAGGAGCTGGAGGGAGGTACGGAAACAGGAAAGAGAATGAGGAAAAAAAAGTATATGAAAATAATTGGAAAAAGGAACGAAAATGGAGAGAGAAAAAGAGAAAGGGATAGAGAGAAGCATACGACGGAAAGTGGGAGGAACGAAAGTAGAGAGAGAAAAGGAGGATGGCAGACAGATAAAGATAAGGAGATACTGAAAAGATAAAATAATGAGAACAGAAGAAAGAGACAATAATATAGAAAATCGGTTCAAAATTAGGTAGAGAAATGGATAAAGACCAGAATATAGAGAAATTAGAAGGACTTAAGAAAATGGGAAGAGAAAATGGAAAAAAAAAAAGGGCTTGGCAGGAAGTAATAGAATGGCGAGGCACGAAAATGGTTTGCTATATTGCTCGTAAACTTCAGTAATTAGTCTTTCTGCTAATTTACAGCGGGACACCTAGAGAGGACTTCGGGGTCTGTGTATCTATGTAACACTGTAACTCCATCCGTCCTTCTCTCCCTTCATCTACCTATCCCTCCCTCCCTGCACCCACCCATCTGTCCTTCTCTTACTCTCCCTCCCTCCTTCCATCTATCAATCTGTCATTCTCTCCTACCCTCCTTCCCTCCTCTCCTTTCATCCCTCCTTCCCTTCCTCCCTGCACCTACTCGTCGTCTTTCCCTCCCACCTTCCATTTCGCCTCTCCCTCCCTCCATCTATCCATGCCGTCCCTTCATTGCTCCCATCCTTCCTCTTTCCTTCCATCTCTCCTCCTCTCCTACCTCCCTCTCTCCTTCCACCTTTCCTCCTCCCATTCCTCCTCCCTCCAAACACAGACGCTGCTGAAATCCTACCTCCGTCAGCATGAATAAGAGGAGGGCTGGAGGGAGGGGGAGGAGGAGAGGGAGAGATGGATGTAAGGAGACAGGGGTAATGAGGAAGAAACAAGGAAAGGAGAGGGACAGGCGCAACAGCAGAGAGAGAGAGACAGAGAGAGAACGGGGAAAAGAAGGGAAATCTGAGGGAAGAGGAGAAAGAAGTGAAGAGGAAAACGAAAATTAAAACGAGAAGGGAGGCGGGATGGAGGGAAAAGGATCATGGAAGGAAGACGCAAGACAGATTAAACTGAAGGAAAAGCTGACACGAGAGAGAGAGAGAGAGAGAGAGAGAGAGAGAGAGAGAGAGAGAGAGAGACCAATGGATGATGAACAGGGAGGAAACGGTGCATAAAATATAGATTACTGAGAAGGGAAAAGATCAAGAAAGGAGAGAACGAGGGAAGAATGGAGGAAGAGGGAAGAAGAGGGAAGAATGGAGGAAAGAAACAGAAGAAAATATGAAAGAACGTAATAAGAAGGAAGGGAAAGGACGAATACGGAGAGGGAAGGGCGATGCTGAGAATAAGGGGAGAAAGAAAGGAAGAGAAAAATAAAGAAAGAAAGAACGTGAAAAGTGAGGAAAATAATAAAGCTGGGGAGAAAGAAAGGAGAGAGGAGGGAGAAGAGGACACTGTATAAGAAAAAGGAAAGACAGGAAGAGGAAGGAAGATAACGGAGGAGGATAACAGATGAGGAAAGCGGTAGGGGGAGGATGAAAAGAGGAAGACGATTGAAGGCAAAAAAAAAAAAAAAAAAAAAAAAAAAAAGGAGGGGGGAGGAATATAATACAATCAAGAGAAAAAAGAATAAAAGGAGGGGAGGAGGGAAAGACGGAGAAAAGTAGGGTATGGAGGAAAAATGAGGAAAGAGACGGAAGTAATGGAAAAGAACGAAAACGAAGATAAGGAAAGAACAAAGAGAGAGGAGGAAAAAGGAAGAAACGAGACAGGAAGGAGAAGTAAGAGGAGGAGAGAGAAGACGAGGAAAGAGGAGGAAAGCGGGGTGAGGACAAAGGAAAACGACCTATTCATCCTTCCCAGCGACCATTCAAGAGGGAGGGGATGATTGACGTATAAGGTAAGATAGCAGAGGAGGAGGAGGAGGAAAGAAAAAGGAGACACAAGTAAGAGAAGGAGGAGGAGGGGTAGGAAAGAAGCGAGACAAGAGAAGTAAGAGGAGGACGGGGGAAAAGGAGAAACGAGAGGAGCAAGAGGACTGGGAGTGAGGAGGGAGAAGGAGGCAAGGAGACAGAAAAACAATGTCTCCGTCCTTGGCAGGGAACCATTTAAGGCGAGTGAAGTATAAGCGTCCCTTCGTCATGTCTCTTCATGCTTAGGTCTGGCTGGCTCTCTCTCTCTCTCTCTCTCTCTCTCTCTCACACACATTTTATATCTGTGTGGCTGACTGGCTCCCTGTCTTTGGGTTTCTCTTACCTTCAAGTTCGCTGTGTGTCAGATTTTTCTCGTTCACCTCTCTCTCTCTCTCTCTCTCTCTCTCTCTCTCTCTCTTACCTTCAAGTTTGCTGAGTGTCAGATTTTTCTCGTTCACCTCTCTCTCTCTCTCTCTCTCTCTCTCCACATGATTTCTCTTCTTCCGTCTCATTCGCTTTTACTATTTCCTTTACATCTCTTCTCCAGTCCATTCACTTTGCTCCACACTCTCTTCATCGCATCTCCTCTATTTCCTACTTTCATTCTACCTTCTCCTTTCTCCCTCATTTTACGATTCATTCCATTCTCCTGGTTCTCTCTATCTCTCTTCCTTTCCTTCCTCTTCCCTTCTTCCCTCTTTTCTCTTTGCACCTCTTCTTCCGCAGGCCATCTCTCTTCTTTGTCATTCCGCCTCATCTCTTTGTTCCTTCGTTCACTCTACGGCTTCTCGTCTCTCCTTCGGCCGCTTCCTTCAGTTCCTTTAACCATTCCTCATGCCTTCTTTACTTCCTCTCTCTCTCTCTCTTTCTCTCAATCCTCATTCCTTCTTCCTTCATTCTCCTGATCCTTCGCAGTCCTTTTCTCTCCCTACTGTTCCTCCTTTCTCCCTCTTCACCTCTTCCGTCTTTCTTTCTTTCTTCATTTCCCTCTCCTCCCACACTCCTTCCCATCTTCTCCTCTTCCTCTTTTCTTCCTCATCTTTTACTTTCGTTTCTCCTTCTCTCCAGTCTCTTCCTTTTCCCTACCTCCTCCTCTAACCGCCTATTTCTTCTCTCTCTCTCTCTCTCTCTCTCTCTCTCCTCTTACTTCTGCTCCAGTTCACTCTTCTTCACATTTCCTTCTTTTAGTCCGTGCATCTCTTTCATCCACTTCTCCTCCTCCTCCTCCTCCTCCTCCTCCTCATCATCATCATCATCATCATCATCACACTACTACTACTACTACTCTACTACTGCCACTACTACTACTCTACTACTGCCACTACTACTACTCTACTACTGCCACTACTACTACTACTACTACAAAATGAAGATGAAGGAAATGAGTTTAATCCAAGCTACTCCTACAGACCCACTCCCTAGTAGCAAGTTTATGTTACAACGTCCTTATATATTGTCATTTTCTCTTCCTTAATACTTCATTATATTTTAAGACAGCCTCCACATCTATCTCTTCCCTTTCTTCCACAGTCGCTCCCTCCTCCTCCTCCTCCTCCTCCTCCTCCTCCTCCTTCTTCTTCTTCTCCTCCTCCAGATGTTCAATCCCACTCTCTTTCTCTTCTTCCTCCTATTCCTTCTCCTCCACAGCTTCCCACACACCTCCCGCTCCTCCTTCATCTCTTAATCGCCTTCACATTCTTCTTCCTTCATCCCTCATCTCCCGCTTCACTTCCCCGTTCCTCTTCCAAACCTCCACACCTAAACCATCTCCTCTTCTTCCTTCCTTCGTTCCTTCCCCTCCTCTCCCTCCACATCTTCCTTCCTCCTCATCCCAGTCTTCCTATCTTATCTCCTTCCCTCTCTTCCGTTTCTCCTTCTTTCCTTTCTTCCGTCTCTTCTTCTCTCCAACTTTCCTCCCCCACTCCCTTCACCCATTTCTTAATATCTTCTTTCTTTCATTCCTCCCTCCTTTCCTTCCTTGTTTTTCTTGTCTCTTCTCTTCTCCTTTCCTTCCTTCTGTCATGTCGCCCTTCCCTCTTGCTATCTTCCTTTTCCCGTTCCTTCTTCCTTCTCCTCCTTTCTTCTTTCCCCCTCTCTCCTCCCTCCCTCCCTTCTTCCTCTTTCTCCCTGTTTTCTCCTTTCTTCCAACCTTTCTTCCTTTCCTTCTTCCTATTCCTCTCTTCTTCTCTCCCTTCTTTCCTCCTTTCCCTCCCTTCTTCCTTCCCTTCCAAATTTCTTACTTCTCTCTCTCTCTCTCTCTCTCTCTCTCTCCTCCTTTCCTCCCTGTCTGCTTCGCCTCCTGATGGTGGCTACAACTAACCTCAAGTGTTTCCTTCTTTCCTTCCTTCTCTCTTTCGTCCTTCCTCCCACCTTCCTCCTTATCTCTCTCTTCCTTCCTCCTTCGTTCCCTCTCTCTTTCTTCCTTCCTCCTTCCTTCCCTCCCTCTTTCTTCCTTCCTCCTTATCTCTTTCTTCCTTCCTCCCATCTTCCTCCTTATGTCTTTCTTCCCTCCTCCCATCTTCCTCCTTACCTCTTTCCTCCTTCTTCCTTCCTTCCCGCTTCCTTCCCTCCCTCCTTCGCCTCCAGGTGGTAGCTACAACTTGCCTCCAGTGTTTTATTCAGGAAAATCCCCCCGGCACTTGACAGCCGCCCAACTGTCCCGCTAAGTTTACAAACGGCGCCGGGGAAGTTGGGGATTGGAGGCTGGGGAATGAGGGTTGGGGAAAGGGGCTTGGGGAATGAGAGCTGGGAATGGAGACTGGGGAGCGAGAAGCTGGCAGAAGTTGGGGAATGGAGGTTGGGGAATGGGGGTTGGGGTGTGGGGGCTGGGCTATGGAGGTTGGGGAATGGGAGTTGGAGTATGGGCGTAGGGGGACTGGGGGTTGGGGCTCGGTTATGGGGTTGGGAATGGGGAAAGGGGGAGGAAGGGAGGGAGGGGGGTTGGAGAATGGGGGTTAAGGAAAGAACGTTGGGGAATGGGGGGTTGGGGAATGGGGGAATGAGAGGGGCTGGGGACGGGGAAGGCAATTATAATCCTTAATCCACTGAAGTGGCTCTTAATCCAGTCCAGTCAGAACCAGATGATTTTACTCAGTGGCAGCCTGGTAGAAGGGGGAATAACCGGGGATTTATCTGATTCCTCATGTTCGAAAAAATCTTCCCTAGGCTGAATAAAATCGTCTGGAGATAGCAGGAATAAAAGAAAAAAATACAGCACCGGTGTGAAGTGCTGAGAGAGAGAGAGAGAGAGAGAGAGAGAGAGAGAGAGAGAGATGAGAAGGTTGTGGATGGACGGAGGGTAAGACAGAGGATGGATGAGGGAGCTGCAAAGGAAGAGGGCAGGAGGCTGGAGAATGGCTGCTGGGAAATGGGGGGAGAGAGGATGGGGAGGAGGATGACGAAGGTGGATTATGGATGGGGAAGATGGAAGTTGGGGAAGGAGGGAGCTGCAGAGGGAGAATGAATTAGGGGAAAATGAGGTCTGGAAAGAGGAAGAGGGGTTAAGGAAAGGAGGGAGGAAAAAGGGGACAGGAAAGTTGGGAAGGGGGAATGGAGAAAGGGAGGGAGATAGGAGAATAGGGGATGGGGAGGGAGGTTGAAAAGAAAGTGGGACAAGGGGAGATGAAGAAGGACTGGATATGAAGAAATGTTGGAGACAGAGATGGATTGGAGATGGAGGAGGGTTGGGATGGAGAAGAATTGGAGATGGACTGGAGATGGAGAGAGGCTGTAGACGGAGAACGACTGGGTGGAGAAGGATTGGAGATGGAGAAGGACTGGAGATGGAGAAGGGATTGGGAGGGGAGGGGAGAAATGGGGACTGAAGAGAGAGGGATCGTGGGCACTGCTTTTCATGTCACTTATTTCCCTGATCTGTTTACCAACACCACATGTGTTTGTCTCTCACTCAGACAGTTTTTAGCCATTAATCAAAATCTCATTGGTAATATTTTCCACTAAGTGTTTTCCATTCTCTCTCTATCTTTATACTCAACCAATCATATAAAAATATCCTAGTACATTACACTTCCACTGTCAATATATTCCATTCAGTCTTCTCTCTCTCTCTCTCTCTCTCTCTCTCTCTCTCTCTCTCTCTCTCTCTCTCTCATACAATATATTACCAATCCTAATTCACTTATCCTCCTCTCATTACCACCATCCATTAGCCTCCCCACATTAATTATTACCAAGGAGACTTTACCCCATTAACTCCTGACGCTCTAATCCTGTATTTTCGAGGCCCCAAATGGCTAATGTTATCCTATTAGAGACTATTACATTTCACGTCTCATCCCATTACTTTACCCTTCCTATTAATTAATTTAGTCTGGGGTAATGGGAATATACCTTTTATAAAACCTCCCATTTTTTTTATTTCCACTTACCCTCCTCCTCCTCCTCCTCCTCCTCCTCCTCCTCCTCCCTGCATAATTCTCACTGTAACCTCACTATCACCTAATTTCTTCCCCAACCTCCTCCAAAGACCCCTAACCCCACTACCACTACCACTACCACTACTACAGTAAATTACCCTTTTTAAATATATGGAATAATTAGTAGAAATTAAAGACAGTGGAGACATGAGAGAGAGAGAGAGAGAGAGAGAGAGAGAGAGAGAGAGAGAGAGAGAGAGAGAGAGAGAGAGAGAGAGAGAGAGAGTATATAGACTAGATTTTGGCATTTTCGATGAAAGGGAAGCATTTTTTTTTTTTTAACTTATTACACTGAACTTGCCCTGGATGTACTTTAAAGTCCCTGGCGAAAAGTGTTCCTTTCTCCTGGCTTGATGACCGACGCAAATTTGGAAAGGTAATGCCACAGCTCTGCCTCACTTCAATTACCTACATTTCCACAAAAATAATTAAGGACTGGAGAATAAATATTCGTTAGCTACATTTCCATATATTTAGAATTTCGTGCCAGCCACCCTCACAAACTAACGAAGATAATACAATACAGGAGAAGAAATGTTCAAAAATGTCTGCGTCCACAGCCACTCAGGTTCATCCAATCACGGCTCAGCATTCAAGCGGGGGGCGTGACCTACATACACCAAGCTAAAATGAATGGACTATAGTGTTACATCTGTCCAGCATACGTTCCTATCCAGCATACCTTTTTATCTTCGGTGTTTACTCAATGGCCTGTAGTACTGTTGCAAGTGACACAAGTGACATACAGCCAAACAAATAGCAGGACAGACTAAAATATTGATACAAGTAACTGTCATAGCTTCACAGATCACAGGATGGACTAGAGTACGAACAGTTTCACCCCCAAATAAAAATGGCGATAATAGATTGAATATGAACACTCGTAAATGGGAAATAAACATGAAAAACAAACAATGAGAAGAGTTATTGATAAAAACAATGACGATGGTATAATTAATGGAACTGAGTGATAATGAATAACTAGACTAAATAATCAAGGATAGCGTAGTAGAATGAACAGGACTAATGGGCTATGAACTCGGTAAATAAAATGGGTAAATAACGATAATGGGTGAAATAAATGGGGGTAACGGGGTAAGACTCTTAGGAACCCCCATTAACTTGCCTGGAATATGGGTTGGCTTCCAGGAATTCCAGGGCCTGGCTCTAAAACACTCTCTCTTTACTTCTGCTTCTTGCTCTAAATTTATTCCAGTTTTATGGCTGTTCTCTTGCTCTTGTGGTCTCGGTCTCGGTCTCTCTCTCTCTCTCTCTCTCTCTCTCTCTCTCTCTCTCTCTCGTGGCTATCTTAAACTTCTGTAATAAGGTAGGTCTTTCTATTAGGTTAATATAGGACCGAACTACATAATATGGACCAAAACACCACCGGTTGTCAATATCATCTCTCTCTCTCTCTCTCTCTCTCTCTCTCTCACTCACTTTTCTTCTTGCTCTTCTTCCTTCCAATTCAGTTTCTTACCTCGCTCCGCCCCGCTGCTCCTCCTTTCCGTGCCTCTTTCCTTCTTGTTTTCTTTTTATTTTCTCGTCTTTCTTCAAGTTATTTTCTTCTTCTCTTTCACCGTCTTCTTTCCATCATCATTTTCTTTTTCTTCATTGCTGCTTCTCTCTCATCCATCCTTTTTCTTCCCTTTCCTCCCCTTTTACATTCTTCTGTCTTCTCTCTGTCCCCATCCTCCTCTTAGCTTCTTCAGTTCCTCCTTCCCTCCTCTCGTTACATTCTATCTTTCCTCTCACCACTTCCTCCTCTCCTCCTCTTCCTCTCAGTCTTTTACTTCTCCCCCCCTTTCCTCACCTCTTCTGTTTCTTCCATCCCTTCTTTCTTCTCATTACTCCTCATCTCACCCCTTCTTCTCTCTTTCCCTTTCGCCTCTCCTCTTTTTCCGTCCCTCCTGCCTTTTTCTTCCTCATTTCTTCTTTTACCCTTCCTCTTCTCCTCTTATTTCTCTGCACACCTCTTTCATTTCCCAGTGTGTCGCACCCCTCTCCCTCTCCTCCTCTCTTCCTCTTTTACTTTTAGTTTCAGCTTCTTCCACGTGTCCTTTCTCTAACTCTCCTTCTCTTCCTTACAGTCTTCCTGCTCTCCTCTACCTCATCTCCTCTCTTCCTCATCTTCCACCCCTCCCCTCCTCCACCACCTCCTCTCCTTCTCATCTTTCCTTTACCCCCTTCTACTCCTCCTCTCCTTCACCTTCTCTCCTCTTTTCCTTATCTTTTTTTTTTCGGTCTGTTATTCCCCTCTCTTCTCATCTTCTCATCCACCTCATCCCCTCTTTCTCATCTTGCTCTTAGCCTCTTCCACCCCTCTCCTCCTCCTACTACGACTACCGCCACTCCTCATTTCCTCGGCTTCCCCTCTTCCTCTTCCTCCTCTCTACCTCTTCCTGCATCCCCCCCTGGGCCTGTCACCTTGTGTTTACTGGCCCTTGGCTCTGGGGAATGCAGGGAACTGGGTCATGAAGCTGGTGAGAAGGCCAAGATGAATATGGATGATACTGATGATGATAATGATGATGTGTGAACGATGGACTTGATAATGAAGAAGGTGGCAAAGTTGAAGACAGACGTAATAATAATAATAATAATAATAATAATAATAATAATAATAATAATTATTATTATTATTATTATTATTATTATAATAATAATATCTACTGGTGTAAACACAGCTGAATGGTATCGGTACCAATTAGCAAGGGTAAAGTGTAGCTAAAGAAATTTTAATAACACCACTCGCATTACTGATCTATCTATATCTATTGCCAGACGCCTCAATCCCGTTTGGGGTGGCCACAAACAAATCGCCTCCAAGTCGCCCTGTCCCCCGCCATTTCACTGCCCTGCTCCCAACTCACACCCCCCTCTCTCATATACCTCTCCACCCCATCCCTCCATCTCATCCTTGGCCTCCCCCTCCCTCTTCCCCCCTCCACCTCACTCACATACACTCTCTTCGTCAGGCTTTCACCCTCCATACTGATGATAAAGATAAATGACAAGATGTGTCGAGGAAACAGTAATTCCGTTCTCTGCAGCTCCTAACGACAGAGTATTTGATAACAGCTGGCAGAAGGAACATGCTGTGGTGAGAGCCAGATTATAACCAGCGGTGCGTTCTTGTTAACTAGGTATTTATTTATTAGTTCTCAGCTATAATAAGAAGAAGAAGAATAAAAAATAATGATAATAACAATACTTATCATCATCACAATAATCATCATCAATATCACCATCATCAACAACAACAAGTACCGTTATCAAGTACTCTGTCGTTAGGAGTCTCTTTTACCTTTGTAACTAAGGCAAAAATAACTTGGCTGATTTTTTCTTTTCCATGACTACCTTTAGGCACCAATAAAACGATAAGGTAACGTCCTAACTTTTTTTTGCGATTAACATCCAGGATTCCACGAGTTACTCTCAGCTGAATAAAATTATCTGGCGTTAGCTGGCACAGAATACCAGAGTTGCCGCCTATGAGAGTTTTAAATCAAGAACAAAAATAACAACCTTTTTTTACACCCTGGTAACAAAGTAAGAATAAGGTAACGGAGAACCTAAGTTTTCTCCTCTCTTCCATTCCACGAACACGGCAAGACTAAAAAAAAACAAAAACAGTTCTGTCATGCTCTCTGCTCTCTTCTCTTCCTTTCCACGATTAAGGCAAGACTAACAACTTCGCCCTTCTCTCTTCTCTCTTCTTTTTCTTTATGATGGTGCCTCGTCCCCAGAGAGAGCAGAGTGTGGGAAGTTAGGAGCAGTAATGGTGGCAAGAGTGTGACGGCAGAGAGAGACGGTGGTGGTGGTGATAGTGGCAGAGGTGGATGGTGATAATGGGGGATGGTGGTGTTACAGATGACTGGATGATTTATAAACTAGCCAATAACATTATGTAAATGTTAGTGTATATATAATAATGTATTAGATATTACCCTGTACAGCCACGTACAGTATAGCCACAGAAGGCTTACGTGAGAGTATGCATGCTGAGTTGTGCGGCATCAGTCAGTTCTGCTGGTGTAGGTCTACATAATAATTAGTTTATAATGGCTAGTTTATAAGAAATCATCCAGTCATCTGTAACAATGGCAGTGGTGGTGGTGATGGATAGTGGTGGTGGTGGTGATGGAGTGTGGTGGTAGTGGTGATGATGGAGTGTGGTGGTAGTGGTGTGATGGATGGTGGAGGGGCCGGGTGAGTAATTAATTGTGCAGTGGTGGCGACTGTTGTGTCAGTGGTGGTAATGGCTGCTGCTGTGGTGGTAGTGATGAAGGTTGTGATGATAAATGTTGTTGATGATGTTGCTATCGTGATGGTGGTAAGAATCGTGGTAGTGGGAGTGGTTGTTGTTACCTCCGCGAACGAAGTTGTAGGAGGTTGTATTCACCCATGTTTGTTTGTTTGTATGTTTGTCCACACGATATCTCCAAAAGTTCTCAGTGAATTTCAATAAAATTTTGTGAAAGAGTGGGCCATGGGTCAAGAAACAACTGATTAAATATGAAGGCGGATCCGGATCCTATTTATTCCACACATCCACGGATCCAATTACGGCATTGGTGGTTATTGTCGTTGCTGCAGTTGTCGTTATTATTATTAGTAGTAGTATTATTATAATTATTATTATTATTATTGTTGTTGTTGTTGTTGCTGATATTACTACTACTACTACTACTACTACTACTACTACTACTATTATTATCATTATTATTATTATTATTATTATTATTATCATCATCATCATCTCAGCAAAGGAGGTTATGCTTTTGCCGGCGTTTGTTTGTTTGTTTGTTTGCTTGTTTGTCTGTCTGTATGTCTGTCTGTTGGCAGGATTACTCAAAAAGTTATGAACGGATTTTGATGAAATGTTGTGGAAGGGTGAACCATTGACCACGGAAGACATGATTAAATTTTGTGGAGGATCCTGATCCGGATCCGGAGTATCCCGCACAGTATCTCCAAAAGTTCTTCATGAATTTCAATGAAATTTTGTGAAAATGTGCGCCATGGACCAAGAAAGAAACTGTTAAATTTGGGGCGGTTCCGGATCAGGCTCAGGATCCTATATCCACGGATCCGGATCCGGGATTACTCAAAAAGTTAAGAACGGATTCCTTATGAAATTCTGTGAAAGGGTGGGCCATGGGCCAAGGAAGAAATTATTAAATTATGGGGTGGATCCGGATCCGGATCCGGAATATCCTGCACAATATCTCCAAAAGCTCTCGATGAATTTCAATGAAATATTGTGGAAAGGTGGGCCATAAACCAAGAAAGAATTGATTAAAATTTGAAGCGAGTCCGGATCCGGATCAGGATCCTTTTTAATGGCAATGGAATCGGCGGCGGTATGCGCTCTCTGAGTGCATTCTAGTTATTATTATTATTGTTGCTGTTGTTGTGTTGTTGGTGGTGTTATTTTTATTATTATTATTATTATTATTATTATTTTGGTGGTGGTGATGGTAGTTATTGTGGCAGTGGTGATAGTCTTTGTGTTAGTGACGGTGGTAAATTGTGGTACTGGTAGTGGTGATGATAAAGTGTGGTTGTGGTAGTGATGAACTGTGGTTGTTGTAGTAGTGATGATGAATTGTGGTTATGGTTGTGGTGGTGATGAATTGTGGTAATGGCAATGTTGGTGATGACCTGTGGTAGTGGTGGTGATAAATTGTGTTAGTGATAGTGGTAATGATGACCTGTGGCAGTTGTGGTGGTGGTGATAAATTGTGGTAGTTGTAGTGGTGGTGAAGAAGTGTGGTTGTGGTGATGATGAAATGCGGTAGTGGTAGTGGTGGCGATGAAATGTGGTAGTGGTGATGGTGGTGATGGATGATGGTGGCGTGGTCTGGTGAATGATTTCTCGTGCAACTAATGGTCGATGTTGCGCTTGTGGTAGGTAGTGATGGTTGCTGCCATGGTAGGTATGGTTCTTACTGTTGTGGTCATTGTGGTAGTGGTGGCGGTGATGGATGCTATGGTAGTAGCTGTTGTGGTAGTGATTAGTTATTGTTGTGGTAATTAGAACAGGGTAAATTAAGTGCCTTCAAACAAACTTTACTGGAGGAAATTCCCTACTATTCTATCTATCTATCTATCTATCTACAGCCAGACGCCATAACTCCCTACCACTCAAAAGGTTAAATAAGAAGAGCATGTACAGTATGGTCGCCTGGTTATGGTAGTCTATAGTTGGGATGACAGTGGTAGAGGTAGCAGAGTGGTAGCGGTAAATGTAGTTGTAGCCAATTAGAGGTTTGATGACACTGTACCGGTAGTTGTTATGGTAGGGAGATCATAGGCCTGGTAGTAACTGTGGCGGTGGTGTTGGCTGTGGTAGGGATAGTGGTACATGTTTGTGATTGTAGTAGTAGTGGTGCTAGTAGTAGCAGAAGTAGTAGCTGTACAATGCTACGTAACAGTAAAGTATCAGTGAGTGGTAGGTGTGGTAGCAACAGTAGTAGTAGTAGTAAGAGTAGTAGTAGCTGTAGCTGATGTTGTTGTAGCAGTAGAGAGGGTGGTGGTGGTGAAAATAATATAGTGATAGTGGTAGTTAGGTTTCTGTTGTGGCAGTAATGTTGGTAGTAACTGTGGTGGTAATGGTGAGGGGGCCTGATATGACTGCGATAGTGGTAGCAATAATGGTGGTAGTAAAATGGTGGTTGCGTTAAGACGTCCTTAGAAATACTGGTTGGTTAGAAATACTGGTTGGTGATAGTGGTGGTTGCTGAATGGTGGTAGTGGGATATGGTAGCGCCTGGATGATGGTGGAGATGATGGTAGGTGAAACGATGATGGTAACTGCTGAGATGGTGCTATTTGAGGCGAAGGTGGTAGCTGTGATAATGGTGGTAGTTTTTGCGATGGTGGTAGTTGTTGTAAATGTGGTAGTTATAATTATAATTGTTGTAACTGTCGATGTGGTGGTAGTTACTGCGATGATTGTAGTGATCATAGTTCATACTGGTAGTACTGGTAGCTGATGAAGGACTAATGGAAGGATGGTGGTAGGTGCTAGTAGTGGTAATAGTGGTAGGATAGTGGTAGTTGGCAGTAGTGGTAGGATAGTTGTAGCTGACAGTAGAGGTAAGATAGTGAGTGTAAGCAGGGTTGTGGTAGTTGTATTAGTAACAATATAGTGACAGTTGACAGGATAACACACGCAGTAGTAGTAGTAGTAGTAGTAGTAGTAGTAGTTGTAGTAGTAGTGGTAGAGGTGGTGGTGATGGTAGTGGTAACGGTGGTAGTAGTAGTAGTAGTAGCAGTAGTAGTAGTAGTAGAAGCAGTAGCTGGGGCAAGATAGTGGTATTTTTGTGGGTAGTGGTAGTTGAGGTAGCATAAGCTGTAAGGCTGGTGTCTGGTGGGGCTTTACTGGTTTTATCGTCGCTTTAAGGCTCGAATTACGATAGTTTACCCTGGGAAGAGCGACCTTATCAGTTCAATGCAGGGATGGAAGGAACGGGGGGAGGAAGAGAGGGAAAAGAGAGGGAAGAAGGAAAGATGAGAGAGAAAAAAGAGATGGAAGAATGGGGGAAAGAGAGAAAAAAGAGAGGGAAGAAGGGAGGAAGAAAAGGAAGAAAGGAAAAAGAGAGGAACGAATGGAGGAAGATAGGGAAGAAAGGAAAAAGAGAGGAACGAATGGAGGAAGATAGGGAAGAAAGGAAAAAGAGAGGAACGAATGGAGGAAGATATGGAGGAAAGGAAAAAGAGAGGAACGAATGGAGGAAGAAGGGCAGACAGGAGGAAAGGGGAGAAGACAAAATGAAAGGGGAGAAAGGTATGAAGAAAGGGAAGGAAGGAGACAGGAAGAAAGGGAAGATAATGAAGGGAAGGAAGAAGGCAGGAAGAAAAGGAATAGGAAAATGACAGGGAAGAAGGGGAGAAGAGAGGAGAGAAGGGACGAAAAAAGGGAAGGGGGAATAAAGGGAAAAAGGGAGGAAGAACTAAAGAACGGAGGAAGAGAAGGACGAAAGGGGGAGAGAAGAAAGAGGAAGAGAGGGAAGAAGCGGGGAAGAGTGGAAAAGGGAGAGGAAGAGAGAGAATGGAGAGACTGAAGGGAGAGATTGAGGAACAGAGGAGTGGGAGTAGTGGAAGGGAAAGACGGAAGCAACGAAGAAGGAAGGGAGGGGAAATAAGAGTGAAGAATGTGGAAGTAAGGGAAAAGGGGAGAAATAAAGGAGGGAGGGAAGGAGGAAGGAAAGGAAGGAGGAAAAAAGGGAGTGATTTAGGGAGGGAGAGACGTGGAGATGGACAGGAGATCGCATGGAGAAGAAATAAAATGGATGAGGAGACAGACGAATGGATTTTGGGAGGACGCAAAGAAAAATGAGAGAGAGAGAGAGAGAGAGAGAGAGAGAGAGAGAGAGGGGGGGGAAGTGAGTGACAAGACTAAGGAGGGAGAAGACAGCGGGGATTTAAGGAATGGGAGAGACAAGGAGAACGGAGAAGAAAAAAAGAAGGAGTTAGTCTCTTCAGTACGATGGCGCTTTCTGTATTAAATTCCTCCTTTTCTCATGCTGTTCTTTCAGCTAATGAGAAACTTCTTAGGGAAAATGAAGCCGCTGACCTCTGTACTCTTTTCTCTATCCTCATGTATATCCTGAACAAAATACTAACACTAATACTAATACTAATAATAATAATACTAATAATAATAATAATAATAATAATAATAATAATAATAATAATAATAATAAGAAAAATAATGATGATGGTAATAATAATAATAATAATAATAATAACAATAATAACGGTAATAATAATAATAATAATAATAATAATAATAATGTTAGTACTGTACTGAAGAGGCTAATGAAAGGCGAATGAAGGAAAGTTAGGGAGAAAGAGCAGAGAGAGAGAAAAATGGTCATCAGAAAAGAGAGCAGAACGAGAGGAATGAAGAGAAGGAATTGACGAAGAAAATGAATAACGGGAAAAAAAGAGAGGAAGAAGGAGAGAGAGAAAAAAGAGAAAGCAGAGGGTGAGAGAGAGAAAAGACGAAAGACAGAAAGACGTGGAATAAGAGAGGAGAGAAGAGAAAGCCGAAAAGATGACCGAAAAAAAAATAAAAAAAGAGAAATGGTTGGAAATCTGAGAAACTTTGGATAACGAGAGAGAGAGAGAGAGAGAGAGAGAGAGAGAGAGAGAGAGAGAGAGAGAGAGAGAGAGAGAGAGAGAGAGAGAGAGAGAGAGAGAGAGAGAGGGAGAGAGAGAGAGAGAGAATGGTTTGGCTACGGTCCAGACACAGGGGGGGGAAAGGGGGGTAGGGGGGACGAGAGGGGGGATGAAGGATGGAAGGTAGTTGTTTAAGGATAAAGGGGAGAAAGGAGGGGGAAGGGAAGGGAAGGGAAGGGAAGGGAAAGGGAAGGAAGGGATAGGGAAAGGAAGGGGATAGGACAAGGAGGAGAGGGGGATTAGAAGAGAGAGAAAGGAAGGGGGCATGAAAGAAAAAGACAGGAGAAGGGATGGAGTGGAAAAGGGAAAGAAATTGGAGAGGTAAGAGTTATGAAGGGGAGAGAGAGGGAGGAGAAGGTAGAGAGGTAGATGAAAGTAGAGATGGAGGAGGGAGGGACGGGAAGGAAGGAGAGAGGAAGGGAAGGGAGAAGAAGGAAGTGGAAGGGAAAGGAGAGGAGGGGAGTGGAAGGGAAGGGAGGGGAAGGGAGAGAGACCGACGATGCAGGGATGATTTATAAAGGGAGAAGCTGGAAAGAGATGGCAGAGTGAGAAGGAGGGAGGAAGGAAGAAGGAAAACAAGGAAGGAGAGAAACGGGATGGGAAGGAATCTGGAGGGAAGTTAGAGCTGAGGGGAAAAAGGAGAGATTTTATTTCCTGCTTTAACTCTGGATATTAGAGAGTCCGTTCCCTGAGGCCCAGCAGCCCTATGCGTCACAAACCTTCACAGTAGAGGAGGAAGGGAAAGGAAGGGACGGAGAGGAGAGAGAGAGGGAGAGGGGGGAAGGTGGAGAGGGAGTAAGGAAAGGGAGGAAGAGGAGAGGAGGGAGACAGGCAGGGAAAAGAAGGGACGGAGAGGAAATGAAGAAGAAAAGGAGGGAAAACAGGGGAGGGAGAGGAGAGGAAGGAGACAGGGAGGGGAAAGAAGGGAGGGAGAGTGGAAGGGGAGGGAGAGGAGGAGAAGAAGGCGATACAATGGAATACAAAGGAATGCAAACAGCAGCAGACCTTATGGTCCTTTCAAGGTTGCTTGTTACATAGTAGACTATGACTACGAGATCTAATTCTAGATGCTGAAGGATAAGGATGGTAAAGCAAGAAGGCTCCCCCCGCCTCCAAACCCTCCAGTTAAAACTGGCAAGAAAATGTGAGAAGGACCACCATGCAGCACAGAAAAACTGACATGGAAATTTCATAGGAAAGATTGAAAAGGAAAAGTTACATTCTATAATACTTTATCTTGATGCTACCAGTTTGAATAACCTGAAAGAGTAAGTAATAAAGTAAAATGAATACTCAAATAAAAATAAAAACTAAGGCAGAACATTATGTACGGGTACGTTGAGTTAATGGGGCGTCTGTAGACACAGTGTGGAAAATGCACGGTGTGAGTATTCTGGGGTGGTGCGGCAGCCTTGCCTGGCGCTTTTAAGGTAGGCAGCAGTCAATCAGACCCCAGCTCCGTTCATTCCACTGAGACAAGGAACTCTCCCAAGCGTGACAAGTACGCAAGTTACCTCCTGAAGCAGCGACTCCTGGTACTTAAAAAAAATCCTGATAGTGGTCACTTAATGAACAGGGACCTCAATGATCCACAGCTCATCTTAGGTCGAAAGTATGAGTAGTGACCATTAACTCAGGGCTGTCTGAGCAGATCCTAGTCTATGCAAAAACTACTTTATTTGCATTTAATTAACTGACAAATATATAATGGCGTGACGCGACGCTATGTACGGGTACGTTAGGTTTACGGGGTGTCTTGTTGACAGGAGGGAAATCAACTTAAGCGTAGCTGGTAGTACTTGTAGTAAGATAGAGGGGAAGACAGGGAAGGGAGGAGGAAGAGAGGATGGAGCTGAAGGAGGGGGGATGGAGGGGAAACTGGGGGAAAGTTGGAGAGTTACGGTTGTAGGAAGGAGGGATGAAAACATAAATGATGAGAGAGAGAGAGAGAGAGAGAGAGAGAGAGAGAGAGAGAGAGAGAGAGAGAGAGAGAGAGAGAGAGAGAGAGAGAGAGAGAGAGAGAGAGAGAGAGAGAGAGAGAGAGAGAGAGAGAGTCTGTGTTGAATAAATCATAAAACAGGAAGGAAGGGAGGGTGGGAGGAAAACTAGGAAAGGGAAGTGAGCCGGACCGTGAAAGGAAAAAAAGATAAGTGGAGAGAGAGAGAGAGAGAGAGAGAGAGAGAGAGAGAGAGAGAGAGAGAGAGAGAGAGAGAGAGAGAGAGAGAGAGAGAGAGAGAGAGAGAGAGAGAGAGAGAGAGATTTATTTGAAGCAACACCCCATGCAAACCCATTTCTATCTTTATTATCCCATTTTTTGCTTCCGACAGACGATTTTCTTCAACTGCAGGGAATATAAAGCTTTTGCCTGAAGTGTGCGTTTTTTAGAAGATGGAATTGAGGGGGATTAGGTTATGAGGGAGAAAGAAAACGATGGAGGATGAATTATGTATGTGAAAGCAGGATAAATGATAAACCCAGTGGGGGTGGGGGAGTAAATAGAAGCGAGGTGGAAGGAATCTAATGGATGGCGGAGAGGGTCGTGACTGGGAGGAAAAAAGGAAAAAGAGGGAGAGGAAAAGAGAGATGGAAAGGGGAGGGGTGAAGAAGGGATTAAGGAGATGGAAAAAGGGAAAACGATACTAGAAGGAGGGAAGGAGCGAGGAAGGAGCCCAGCAAAACTATGGAGCCCCATTCCACAGCAGCAAACCCTATGACACCCACAAGCTCACTGCTGACACAAATACTTCAATTAGTAAACAATTCTCTGCAAAAACTGCGTAGGAAACACTAAAAAGTTTACTGTTACGGGTGCTAGGTAATGGTTCCGATCAAAGCCACCTCCTCTTCCTCCTCCATCCTGAAAGACGACTGTCCCAAGACCACGCCCAGAGAACTGTGGAGTGGCAAAACAGTCTGGGAGAGAGAGAGAGGAGGGACGTAGGGAGGAGGTGACTTAGGAGGGAAGGAGGGGGGGGAAGGAGGGAGGAAGGAAAAGGGAGATGAAGGAAAACAGGGGACTGGGTGGGAGAGGTGGGATGGGTGGAAAAATGACAAAGATGAGGACAAGGAAGGACAGAGGGATGCAGGAAGGAAGGGAAGAAGAGGCTAGATGACAAGGGGGAAGCAGGGTACTGAGGGAGGGGGGTGGAGAGAAGGAACAGAATGATGTGTAGGAAGGGAGGGAAGAAATGAGTGAGTCAAGGGAGAAAGATAGAGGGAACGCCAAACTGAGAAAGAAGGGAGAGGAAAGATGAAGCGAAAAGAGGCAAGGAGGAAGGGGGAAAATGGACCGAATGATGGGAGAGAGGGATGGAAGAAATAAGAGGAGACAAATGAATGGACGGAAGGACTGAATGAGGAGGGAGGAAGAGAAAAGTGAACCCAGTGAAGGGTGGAAGGACAGATGTATGGAACTGCGTGAGGACGTGAGGGAGGAAGGTAGGAAAAACCCGGACGAGAGAGATGAGAGGGAAGAGGGATGAGAGTGAGAGGAATAAATGGGTTAAGTGACAAGACGTACCCAGCAGGATATTTGTATCTGCTGGATTCACGGCCAACCATTTATACTTATTTCGACTAAAAGAATGAGAGAACCACTTGATGTGCAAACTAATAACAAAAAAGAATAATACTAATGACACTAATGATGCAGCAACAGCAGGTGGTACTACACAGACAATAGCTATCCGCGCTAACGAGTAGGCTTACACAAGGCCTACCTCCCATGCCTCCTTACATACTGATGCCAGGCCTCAGCAACTCCGATGAAAACACTCCAGGAACATCGTCCAAAATTTATATAAGAAAATGTTCAAACTTAGTTTATATAAGAAAATGTTCAAACTTAGTTCATACTTAGTAACATTACAATAACAAACATCAATATTCCATGGCCGACTCTACGACCAACAGTATAAATACAGTTATATAAAATATGGAATCCGGATCTGAATAATTTTTAATGGAAACCCTCTTGGCATAAGGAGGACCAACACTTCATTCATTTTTCTATTTTTTAGTACCTGTATATATCTCGAATAAAAAAAAAGAAAGTGTCAATAGATTTCAATATCCTTCCCACTTCCAGGGGTCAAACAAAAACGCAATGCACAAAAAAATTGGAACAGAAAATACAAAAAAGCAAACTTGTCCCCACTAACCCTGGCACAATGGCGGTGATGTATTCTGGTGGGAACACTGTAATCCGTGGCGGGATGCTGTATGGCGGGGCTTTGTGCACAACTGACCCCCACACACAAGCACACGCAAATAATGGTTCATACTCGTCAAAAGTTGTGGGGATACAATTGACCTCTCTCTCTCTCTCTCTCTCTCTCTCTCTCTCTCTTGTTACCCTCCACCTGACAAGGTCAGAGGAAAGTGTTGTTATCGCTGGGAACAATAGGTGTCCGAGTCCGTCCATAAAGCTGGGTGGCAGGGCGGCTGACCGGGCGTAGATATTTCGTTTCCGAGCCAGTACTCAGAAAGAATTCACTGTAGGGTCATGATATGTCACATAGTTATGTGTCTTATAGTGTGCCGGTGCCTTCTGATAAGTAGAACGCTGTGTCATAAGTAGCTTTTTTGAGAATAATGAAGAAATAAAAACAATAATTTTTCAAGAGATTTCAGTGCAACCTGGGCAAGGAATCTGAAAGGCCCAGGTTATGTGTCCTCAAGGCGTCCTCCTTACGCCAACCTTTGAAATAAAAGATTTTTTTTTTGAGGGGGGAGGGCCGTTATGAGCTTGGTTGCGTGTGCAGGGCAGGGAGGTGGGGGTATGAGCTTGTTCAGGGGAAGGGGTGCAACAGCGTACAATTGCCTATGTTTTTAAAACACATTATAACAGGTCAACTCTGTAAATGTCTTCCTCTGTTTGTATTTCCTTCTGCCTATAACCTCCAGTCTCTCAAGCGCAGTGTCTAGACATCTTGAAATGAACGGATCTTGGATTTGACTTCCTTTGGGGGGGATGGACAACAGTTCTATGGGCTTTCAGGCTTTGGTTCCTTATTCCTTGCATAAAAAATTGCATTCGCCAAAGAACTGTCCTTACAGCTCCCCCCTCCTCTCTCTCTCTCTTTATCTCTCTCTCTCTCTCTCTCTCTCTCTCTCTCACGCACACGCAGTTTCAAAATCTGCTGAAGTGATACGGACCGAGGGCAAAATTGGCAAAGTTGCGAAAAACTCGTAAAAAATCGAACATCGGAAACCCATGATGCTCTGGCGCCACCTATAGTGTGATCCAATAATTCCCTAATGTTTTGTTGTGCTTCGGCTGCAATTACCTACGCTGGCTTACGCTGGGTTGAATTTTGAAAAGATGCTGGGTAATAATTTTTTAGGCCAGTATAATTCATGGATTAAAGCACTTGTAAAAACTGATGCGTAAAATAACTCGCCGAAAGATGGAACTTTTATTTTACATTTCACTCGCAGTTCATTAACTAACATATACACACACACATCCACAATACATATAGACATACACAGATAGATAAATCTATAACTATAATCAATGTACAATTTGATCAACATGGCTGTTGTTTGCAACAACGCCAACCTCGCCACAAAACCAAAACAAATTTACCAAGCAACTATAAGGATAAAGGGCTAAAATGATTATTACTACAAAACAGATAACTATTATTATTGTAAGATATCGTCCGACGCCTAATGTCCCTGTTAACCCTCCCAGGATAATAACGTTTTTATCCGACAGTCGGGCTGCTGCCATAGGGTTAAATTCAACTCCGGAGGATCCCCACTACAGAAGGACTTCAGGCTATTCAACCCCTCTTACTCGAAAAGTATCCCCCAAGCTAAATAATACTACCTGCAAATATTATCCAATAGGATGTCCTCGTACTGATGGGGATATTCCCAAATGCGTATTTACCCTCTCAGTACGATTCTTTATTTACCTACCACCAGACTCATACTTAACACAGCTTTGGGGGCGATCTCATAGTAATAAAGCAAAGTCAACACGGAAATGCCGGAAACAGCAATCACATGACGCTGTATGAGCCTCCCTCCCTCCCTCCCCTCTTCCCCACTTCCTCCGTCCTTCCATCCCCCACCACACAATCAATCACCATCATCACCCATCCTTACAACCCGCCAAATTTCTAATATCCGCACCATCACTCGCCCATCACCCTCCTGGTTAATTACACCACGGTTGAAACAGATGGCGAACGCGTTGAAACTAACCGTGAATGTCGATGCAGTGGATGTATGTGGAACACCGTCGGGATAAGACATTGAAGAACATGTGCAAATCCAAAACTCTCACCTCTGCTCGCTAGTTCGGCTCTTATGTTGACTCCTGCTGAGCTAAGTCACGAGTGAGGGCGTTATTCTCACACCTGAGGCACACTCGGCGGTCACAAAACAGCGAAAAACATCCCAGAACACCATAAAAACAGCCTGACACTCATAGGCATCTTCCCATCTGAGAGGATGTAAATACAGCGAGGTAAACAGAGAGAACTGTGACGTCACCTGGTTCAATCAATGAGAAGTTATGTAATTTGCTCTGTGATGATGATGATGATGATGATGATAATGATGATGATTATTACCACTATAATAATAATTATTATTATGTGGTAGGTGGGGGCGCTCACCATCCACTCACTCGATGTAGTGCTGCTCTTGGGTGTCTGCCCTTTCCCCTCCTCCCTCCTTTCCTTGCTTCCTCTTCTGTCTTTCTTTACTTCATTCTTTCATCGTCCCTCTGCCTACGGGTGACTTTACACTCCCTCTTTTATCTTTCTTTCCTTCATTCTTTCCTGTTCCTTCTGCCTATGGGTGACTCTGACTCTACACTGAGTGACAAGCCTAATGGTTTCCTGTACACCAGGAAACCATTATACCTAGGGTGGTAACCATATAACCAAATTATGGCGTCTGGTGGTTTAATGGGTAACTGCGGCGCTCCAATCGGATTGAGCCGATGAAGGTTTATATCCAAGGAGCGGTTGGCGTTACTGCTCACGTAATGCCACTCAGGGATGAGTGAGGCTGGTCACTCTCATCTTAAATGTCAGGACTAACTTGCCTAGTCCCGGGCTCCTACGTTCCTCATGGGGCAACGTGGGATTGGATGATGGATGGGTGGATGGTAGGTGGGGGCTCCCATCATCCACTCAATGTAGTGCTGCCTTATGGTCTCTACACTGAGTGACATGCCAAATGGTTTCCTGTAAATGGTTTCCTGTAACCCAGGAAACCATTTGCTAAGCTGGGTGGTAACCATATAACCAAATTATGGCGCCTGGTGGTTTAGTGGGTAATTAAGGCGCTCCAATCGGATTGAGCCGGTGCAGGTTTATATCCAAGGGGTGGTTGGGTTTATTGCTCACGTAATGCCACTCAGGGATGAATGGGGCTGGTCACTCTCATCTTGAATGTCAGTACCAACTCGCCTAGCCCCGGGCTCCTACGCTCCTCATGGGACAACATAGGATTGGATGATGGATGGATGGATGGATTAAAGGCTACCACTGTTTGCAGAACATGTAAGATTCAAAATTACCGTTTGCCTATATGTAAATCCCTTATGACTGCAGCGGGTTTCTTTGAACTAAATAAAGTCATTCGTCGTAAGCTGAAACAAAATACAAAACTCCTTATTCTCAGAAAAAACGTTAATTGCGAGTTTCAGATATTTTTATTGTCCTTAATTCTCTCAAGCACAGTAAACTTTTCTGACGTTAGCTACTATTTGATCCAAAGATACAGTATTTCTCAACCAAAGGAATATGGAACACTCATATTTTCATTTTATTATGAAACTTTTGATGTTGTTCTAACTGTACGCGGAAGCAGATGTGACAAGTTAGGTGTTATGTCGTCTGGCCAAATTCATTCCTTCCCTCACTCTCTCCTTTCCTCCTGGGGAGAGGAGGGGGGAAGAATACTTCCCCAGTATCCCTGCTCGTTGTAAGAGGCGACTAAATGGGGCCTGTTGTCTCAATTTCTCTCTCCTTACTGTCCTATTCATTTTTTCTCCCCACATTCTCTTCATGCTACCTCCATATTTCCTTTGGCCTTTTTTTATTTTTTTCCCTCTATACCTACCAGGCTGGACATTAGGTTTCATGGTATCAATAGTTTAACGACCTCCCACTGACATAGACCCTTCTTCCCTTCCTGGAAGGGTGAAGCCCGCCGACTATCAACAACGACCCTGCCAACACCGACTCCATCAGCGTTGACTGCCAAGGCCGACTCTATCGATGCTGACTGCCGCCGCCGCATCTATCAGCGCCGACTCCATCACCACTGCCTCTCCCTACGCCGTATCTATCAACGTCGACTTCGTGCCATATAGCCATTTTCTGGCTTGGTGCTAGTTCTTTATTATCCCTTCCTTTCTTCCTTCTTCTCTCCTTTCTTCCTGCCGCAACCTTCGCTTCCTGCACTTCTCCCTCTTTTCCTTTTCCCTTCCTTACTTTTCTCTTCCCACTTTCCTCCCTCTCGTCTTTTCTTCACTCACTCCATCCTTCCCTCCTCTACCTACGTTCCACCCTCTACTCTCTTCTTTACGCTCTCCTCTCTTCCTTCCTCCCTTCCTTGAACTTATCAACATTGCTCCCTGACTTTTCTTCGCTCTCTCTCCTTCCATCCTTCCTTTTACGCTATCCCTCCTCTTTCTCTCTTTTATTCCTTTAAATGCTGACGAGTGTACTAACCTTACTGTCTATATTATTACAAACACTTATGAGTAAATGCTATAACATAATGTCCCACCCAAAACAGGAAATTCGGAAATACACAAGTTTTACTTTTTCTACAAAATAAGAGAGAGAGAGAGAGAGAGAGAGAGAGAGAGAGAGAGAGAGAGAGAGAGATGCCCTCCCTAAATAATACTGGAGTCAGATTCACAAACACAATTCCTCGTCGCAACTGTGATTTATTTTTAAGGAAGGACGAGGAAATACAAGTATGCCATCTGCCCGTATCTCTTGTTCATCCTATATAAGCAAATCATGGTTACTTGGGGCAAATTATCGCAGGTTTATACATTTTTTTTTATAAAGGACGAGGGAAGCTCAGAATCCTCCCTTGTTCCCGTTCTTCCTGCAAAATTAATTCTAAGTTACGAGAGGAAATGGATCGTAATACCTGTCGGGAATATTACCTGTATGTGTTATCGCCCCGGAAAGCAGCAAACCACTCACTGTTCCCTGATTATTTTTGTTATTGCCGGAAAAATAGTCTCTTCATTCAGGTGACTTTTCTTATTATTTCCAGACACTCCTCTTTTTGTGAGGGACTTGTGACACGAGGGGGAGGGGGAGTATATTTGGCCTTCATTGACCCCACACATTATTAAAGGTCTTTCCTAATACAGTAGTCTGGTTGTTGCAAGAATACAATGCAAAATACAATATACTGCTGAAGGGGGAGGCGATGATGTGGTTTGAGGTATTCTACATTATTCGCTTTTATAACACAAATATATATACTTGATTCAGTGTGTACGGGAGTGAGTGCTGATTTATGGAGTGATGGTGAAGAGTGAATAAAAATGAGTGAAGGTGAGTGAAAGGGAGAGATGAGTGAAGTGGAGATAGTTACTCGTGAAAGAAAGGTGAATGAATATGTAGGGGATGGTAAGTGAGTGAAATTGAACGAACATAACAATGGGAGACGATGAGCGGATGTGAATGGAGGAATGTCAATGAAAACAGGAGAACGTGAATGAAAACGGGAGAACGTGAAGGAAAGTGTACTCACAGAACCTTGAGCTGGGGAAGAGTGACCCTGAAGATGCTGGAGGGTAAGGTGACCAGGCTGGGGGCGTGGCTGATGTAACTGTGCAGGAAGGAATGGAGAACATGACCTCACTTTCACGTCATATTCGGGGCAGTTCCAGGACATTCGGACATTTTGAGGCTACAATATTTTCAAGCTAATTATATCACCTTCAGATTACAATTACATCTATTTAAGGTTACAATTAAACAACGCTCAGTACGAACAGATCATCTTCAGGTACTTACATGGTCTGAAGGTGAGTCATGTTCCTAAAGATGTCCTCCTCCACCGTCCTGAGCAACGCCGCGTCACGTAACACTCTGAAGGTGAAGTGAAGGTGAGTGTGCGAGAAGAAGTGAAAAGGAGGGAGGGAGAAGTAGGATAAGCTGAAGAGAGAGAGAGAAAAAGAAATGGGGAATAAACTAGGAAGTGGGAGAAACTAACGAAATGTCACCATCATCATCATCATTCCCCTAACCCACTTTTCCCACGTAATGATGGGGAGAGGCTGCATCCAAAGAGGAGAACTAATCTAATGAATGGGGCCTAACACTCACTTACACACCATTGAAGAACTAGGAATCCTGACCCCACCTCACTGACCTGACCATCGGCAATTTTTTTTTTTTTTTTTTGCATTTCACATAACCAACCAGTCTGAATGATTCCAATTACTACCAAAAAAAAAAAAAAAAAAAAAAAAAAAAAAAAAAAAAAGTGTAGTTCCAAACCCCTGAAATATGCTTTTCGGTACAAAGATCATCCAATCCACTCATTCCCTCTATTCTCCCTTCAGGAAAAGGTTTCGAAAGCCTGACTAAAAATAAAAATAAATAAATAAAGAGAATACCGAGGAATGACTGAAAACGGAGACTAAAGGTAGGTGAAGGAAAGAAAATGGGAGTAATAGAAAAATGAAGAAAAGGAAGAAAGTGTAAGATGAAGGATGAGAAACGGCCATGAATATAGATGGAATTTTTAAAGGAGGGGAATGAATGATAAAAATAGGAGAAAAATTATGAAAGCGCAGGAGGGAGTGGGAAAACTGAGGAAATAAAAAGATAAATTTGGGAAGAAAAGATTGAAAGGAGAGAGTGAATTATAGTGGGAACAAATTTAACCTGTTCCACTGCTAGACATCATACCGAAGTAGATATACAAACAGACAGATAGATATACCTCACCAAACTGAAAGAGTTAGGCTAAAAAAAATATATATATGGTGGTATCAGGAATAAGAGACAAAGGCAGTGCTATTACCCCTTTCAGTTCGAGTACGTATTATTTCCTTTTGCTACTT
Source organism: Coenobita brevimanus (assembly GCF_032717465.1). Lineage (NCBI taxonomy): Eukaryota > Metazoa > Arthropoda > Malacostraca > Decapoda > Coenobitidae > Coenobita > Coenobita brevimanus. Next base: position 15,054,500 of record NC_137051.1, read on the forward strand.
CCAGACGATTTTCCTCAGCTTCGGAGAGACTTTTGGAATGGAGAGGTTACAGACAGCCTTCACTAACGCCTTGAATGTCAGAGGGAAATCGTCTAGGGGTAGCAAGAATAAAATAAATAACAATAATAACAGAATAAACTAACCATATAATAAAAATAATAATAATAACAATAAATATATGAAATCAACAGACGTTATCACAGTAAGCTGGTTAATAAAGACGTAAACATTTTCAGAGCGAAGTCGTATTTTATTTTACTTTTGCTTCCTCCAGACGATTTTCTTCAGCTCTGGAGAGACCATTGATTTAAACAGTGACGGGGCTAGAAACTGTCTCCATTAACCCCTCCATAAGATTTCTCTCCCACAACTGAATAAAACCATCTGACGGCTGTAGGAATAACACACACACACACACACACACACACACACACACACACACACACACACACACAGAATGGCTGTCTGCTTCTCTCTCTCTCTCTCTCTCTCTTGAATTCTTTTATAGTACTTAAGATTTTAAAACACTTCGTCCATTAGTCAGCATCCAGCCATGCAAAATTTTATACACTGTTGCTTTGAACTTTGACCTTCCGAGTCTAAATTACATACGTTCTGGTATATTACAAAGTAAGGCTGGAAAATGGTAAATCTCTCTCTCTCGCTCTCTCTCTCTCTCTCTCTCTCTCTATATATATATCTATATATCTATATATATATATATATATATATATACATATATATATATATATATATATATATATATATATACATACTGTATATATTGTTCTACTTAGTTTTATTAGGTTTTCATTTCCATTTTTGCTCCATTCCATTTCGTAGGTTTTTTCACGTTTCAATTTCCATTTGCCTTAATCTATTCTTTTCGTTTCTCTGTGTTTCTTTACAGTTTTTGTCATTCTCCGTTTCTGCTCGTTTATGACATTTGTTCATTCAGTTCTTTACCTTAGTTTCATTTTTTTCATCTTTTCTTCCTTCAGAATTCTCCTGTCATTTCTGCCATTATTTTTTTTTACTTGTATTAGTTCATGCCCTGTATTTATTTTCACTTTCTATACGGTATCAGTCCCTTCTTTGCTCTTTCATCATTCACTATTCCCACATCTTACCAATTTTATGTCTTCCACTCCCAGTTCACTTCTTGCAAACTATTTCATACCTCTCGTTCACTTTTCTTTTCCTTTCACCCAGTTTCCAGATGCGGGAACACATCTTTGGATCGGCCCCGCTCGTCAGTCACTCCCTAAGGTTTTTCGGACGCGAGGTTGCTCACTCCCGTAGACTTTTGCACAGCCCCATATTCCTGCCAAAAAGATCCCACATTTATCCATTACTTTTGTAACTTAATAATTTTTTCACTTTCTTCACTCATTTTTCATTTTCTTCACTCATTTTCTACCTCCTTTACAAGCTTTCCACTTCCTTCATCCATTTTCCCTCATTCATTTTCCACTTCCCTCACGCATTTTCCACTTCCCTCACGCATTTTCCACTTCCCTCACTCATTTTCCACTTCCTTCACTCATTTCCCCGATCCGATCACATGTTAAGTTTATTGGTGCTGCTTCCAGACGAATTTATTCAGCTTGGGGGAGACCTGGTGTAGTGACGCGGGAAATAAAGGAAGTGAAGGCTTTATCTAACCTCTCCAGTTCGGCAGTCATCTCCAAAGCTTAATTCTTTTTTTTTTTTTTTTTTTTTTCTGGAGAGAGTAGGAATAAAATTTTTAAATGTCACAGGACTGAAGGGTTTAATAATTTCCCTCTTCTTTCACTCATTTTGCCACGTCTTTCACTCTCATTTTTCGCTCCCTTCACTCTTTCACATCAGTCTCGTTGTTGTTGCTGTTGTTGTTTAGCTTTACTCCCTTGGGAGGACCGGGGCAAATATAAGCCCGCCAGAGCGAATCGTGATAATTAAAGGGGTTCAAAGAGGGCTTCTGGTTGGTGGAGTGGATTCGTCCACCTATGAAGTTAGTGGACACTGGCAAATAAAGCCCGTCAGAGTGGAGCAGTGTATGTTGGGGAGGGAATGGCTAACGAGGTGGTGGGTAGGTGGAGACAAGGTCGAGCAGGACTGAGGTGGGGGTGAGGGTGACGATCGCAGCAGCAGTGGCAAAGGGAGAGACCCTCCTCACGAGTCTGCCCACAAAGGTGGAGCGAAGGGCGGCAGTGGAGGGGCAATCAAGCAGCATTTGGAAGAGTGGCCAGTCTGCAGTTTCGTGACAGTGAGGGCACGGTTCAGGGACAATCCCTTCTATCTGAGAGTAGCAGGGGTAGCCGGGCCGTGGGCGGCGTAATCGTACCACGAGCTAATTGGGCGTGTGAGGAGGAGAGTCGAGGGGCTCGTAGTTTGTGGCCGTAGCATACCAGGGTCAGAGCGAGATCCCTCTGCCACCTGTGTCTCATGATCGGATTGCATGACCCGGAGAATGGTGCGGTTGACTGTGCGTTTCAGCAGAGAACGGATCGTCCTGAGAGGGAAGGTGGCGGTAGGGTGGATTGTTGTGGGGCGCGCGGTGGCATCAGCGCGCTCGTTACTGGCGATGGCTACTTGGCTGGGCAGCCAGTGTAGGTAGATTTTCCCCCAACTCTGAGTGATGGAGTCAACGACTGCTAGTATAGAGGTCAGCAGATTCCCACTGTCAGTGAAATGTGCACGGAGACCGTGGAGAGACGAAAGCGAGTCAGTGTGGATGACCACACGTTGGTGGCGGTGGGAGCGGGCGTCTGAGGGCGCCTAAAAATGCGACAAGCTCCCTTTCATACACGGCAGCCCCCGAAGAGAGCCGCCAGGTCTCGACATGGCCATCACCGACAATGCGGCACCTGCAGATCCCTCAGCAGTAACGGACCCTCGGTAAATTACTCGACTGTTCCCACGGTGCAGAGAGATGCCATCCTCCGTAGGCCATCCTGGCGTAGGAGGGCAGGCAGAGATGCTGAAGGGCAGGCGTCAGAGGAAGCAACACTCTGGATCGTGGGAGACACCCATGGAAGGGGGGGGGGTGTAGGCAGGGTCAGGGAGGTCGGGGCCCCCTAGGAAGGCATCAGTTGCTCCCGGGTTGTGTATTATGTTGGCTATGTTGTGTGCCCAGTCCTTATTCAGGTGTGGGTCAGGGGACCTCTAGATGGTGCGCTGGAGAAACACGAAAACAGGCAGGCGTGGCCTGAGTCGGCAGAGCTGAGCGGGAACTGTTGTTGATCGACTCCAGATTCTGTGCTCGAGAGATGGGAAGCCCCTCTCAATCCTGGGCTTCTCAGTTCGCGTCCAAAGAGGAGCTCCCGGCATCACACGCAGTGCAAAGTTTTGCAGGACTTGTAGGGAGCGAGACTGCGCCCCAGAGAGCCCAGCAAGACAAATTGCACTGTAGTCAACAAGGGAACGTATGACGTGTGTGTAGAAGGTCCTGAGGACGCGAGATCAGGCACCTAGGTTCCGGCGTGAGAGGGCTTTGAGCGCTGTGATTCACGGGGCGACCCGCTCCCGTAGGTACCGTACCTGAATGGAAAAGGACAAGCGACTGTCAAACCACACTCCCAAGTACTGATGACTGTGAACAAGACCAAGCTGGTGCCCCCCGAGGAAGAGTGGACGCTCAGGAGGTAGTAGACCTCAAGATTAATCTTGAGGCCCAGTTCGCAGCATCTGTCATGGAGGCGGGTTAGAGCAGTCGAGGCCCTATCGTAGCAGTCCCTACGGGAGAAGACAAGCGCCAAGTCATCGGCGTAGCAGAGCAGATCCCCCCTCCCTCTCTCCCTCTCTCTGTAGTTCCTTCACTCACATTTCCTTATCATTTTTTCTTCATTTTTTCTGATTCATGCCATACATCTGTCTCCATAACGTAAGCCAATTTCACCCTCTGCATCTTTTTTTTTTTTTTTTTTTTTTTTTTTTTTAAAGCAGACGAATGGCAGAAAAATACAATACTACGGCTCATCGCCCATTTTTTTGCACTTCTTCTTGACTAGCACCATATTTCAGTGTTAATCTATCGTTACAATTCATCCTTCATGATGGAGAGATGGCAATATTAGCCCAGGTTAAAGTGAAAAGAGCATAATTTTCCAGTTTCTTTGCTCTTGACCAATTCTTTCTCTTCTCTTTCCCAATGTCTTTAACTTTCCTTTTCCTTTTCCCTCGTCTCTTCTCTTATCACATTGTTTCTTTGCTTTTTTACTCTATTCACTCTTTTCTCGGCACCATTCACACCCTTTTTTCATTTCCTTCGTTCTCCTTTTTTTCATCATCATCATCGTCATCATCATCATCATCATCATCATCGTCATCATCATCCAGACAGTTTTCCCTCCTTAAGATTCCCTCTTTTTTTTATTTATGCAGGGAAGAAGGAGCCAAAAGCCAGAAACCCGCAAGATTGTTCCAAGAAAAAAAAAAAGTTACCTTCTTTCATTTTATTTTCTAATAATTGATTTTCTTTTTCTAAACCCATTACCCTTTTTAAATTCCTTCGCTCCTCACTTTTTTTTTTTTTTTTTTTTTTTTTACCACACACTTCACTCTATTCTTTTTTTCACAACATCCACTTTCCCCTTTTCTGTCTCTTCGTCCCGCGCTATAATTATCTTTTACTTTATGTCACTGTATTCATTCCCTTTTTCATACCTTTAGTCCTCCTTTTTCAGTTCTTTGTTACTCTCGTTTTATCGCTTTTTTAATAACTTCTCTCTTTTTTTTCCACATTATTCTTTCCTTTTCTCTTTTTTCCACACTGTTTACTCTCGTTCACTCTTTACTCACTCCATTTTCATTCCTCTTGTCACTCATATCCTTCCATTCACTCCTTTCCCACACCTTCACTCCCCTCCCCTTTCCCCAACTCAGCTTCTGCCCTTCTTTTATCTTACCACTGTCACTTCCTTCACTCTATTTTCATTTTTTCCCCCTCGCCATTCACCCTCTTCTCAATCCTCATTTAGCATCGTTCACTCGTTTTCACTCCTCATTCATTCCTTTTATCCACACTCCTTACCTTACCTTCACTCAATTCACTCTTTCACACCATTCACTGCTCTTTTTCAATTCCTCTCCACTCTCTTTTTCTCATTAGTGTCACTTTTTTCACTCTTTTCACACTTTCCGTTCCCTTTTGTCTCATGCTATTCCCCTTCCTCACCCTTTTCACTCTTTTCATTCCATTCCCCCTTACTCCCTTACCATCCACTTTTTTTTTTTTTTATCGGCACGTGGTAAGGTCATTCGGTCACTCACAGCTCACTCTATTCACTCTTTCCTCACCCTAAATCACTTTTGTCCATTCCTTCCTCACTCTAAATCACTCTTCTCCACTCCTTCTTCACTCTACATCACTCATTTCCACTCCGTCTTCACTCCTTCTTCCACACCACCCACTGCTCTTTTTACACTTCCACTCTTTTATCGGCGCGCGGTGCAACATCCGTGGAGAGAAATTTAATAAGAAGTGAAAGCAACAGGTGTGGTGGACAGTCTCTATGTTATTTTGGTGGGGCCTTCACTTTAATGTGTTTCCCCGGACCGGAGTGGCGGTGGAGAGGAAAGGAGACGAGGGAAGGAGATGGAGCGAAGGAGGAGAGGTGGAGGAAAGATAGATGGAGGACGGGAAAGGAGAGGAGACGAGGAAAAGAGGCAGGGAGATACAGGGAAGGAGGAAAGGTGGGAGGGAGAGAGGAATGATGGATGGATGAAGGGAAAGGTGAGCAGACGAGGGAAGGAAAGAGGAAAGAGAGATGGAAGGATGGGTTTAGTAGAAGGGAGAGAGATGAAGACAAGGAGGAGAGGTGGGAAGGAGAAGGAAAAGGTGGATGGTAGGACAGGTGGAGAGAAGGTGGGATAAAAAGGCTGAGAGACAGAGAGAAGCGTGAGAGATGGTAAGGAAACAGAAGAGAAGGATGGAAAGATGGGTTTAGTGACGGAGAGGGAAAAGGAAAGAGATGGGATGGGAGGAAGAGAGCAGTGAAGGATGGAAGAATGGGTTTGGTAGAGAGGAGGGAGATGGAGGGAAGGAGGAGGGGTAGGTGGGAGGGAGGAGAAAGGGATGGAAGGATGGGTTTGGTAGAGGGGAGGGAAATAGAGGGAAGGAGGATAGGTGGGAGAGAGGAGAGAGGGATGGAAGGATGGGTTTGGCAGAAGGGAGGGAGATGGAGGGAAGGAGAAAGGGTAGGTCGGAGAAAGGAGAGAAGGATGGGCCTGGTAGGAGAGAAAGAGAGGGGGAAGAAAGGAGGAGAGGTGGGAGAGAGGTAAATAAGAGTAGGGGCAAACGAACAAGGATGAGTACTGAAGAAGTACACAGGACGAAAGGAGAGGGAGAGAATAAAGGACGGAGAAAAGAGAGGAAAGGCTGTTTAGGAAAGAAACAGGAAAGGATGGACTGAAGGGGACTAATGAAGGAAGGGAGGAAAGAGAGACAGAAGGAGGGAGAGAGAGGGAAACAGCGATGGCCGGGGGACATGGGGGTAAAGATAGGAAGCAGGAGATAAAAGAAGAAGAGGGAAGAACGATGTACAAGAGAGGGAGAAAAAAATGGTAGGAAAACTCAGAAAAAAGCGGAGAAAGAGGTGACCAAATGCAATGGCCATTCAGTAAAAAGAAATAATCAAAATTTTGGCAATGTAGATGAAAGTTAAGCAAAAAAACGAAAGTGAATCATCATCAAAATTAGATAAAAAGAACCTGCTAGCTACATACACACATACATACATACATATAAACAGGGATACATAAATAGACAAGTAACATCATACATATAAGACAGACAGACAGATAGATGAATAACCAGATGACCTAACAGACAGACAGACTGAGATGGATGAATACAGACACAGATAACCAGAAACAGATGGATATGTAACCAGATAGAAAAACCCATATCCAGGTAGACAGATAAATACAGAAATAGACAACGAAACAGACAGAGGGGCAGACATAAAAACAAATGTATAACTAGACAGCTAACAGACGTATGGACAGACAGACAGATACAGAGACAGACAGCGAGACACACACAGACAGATACACAACTGACGAACAAACGCCCAACTCAGACACAAAACACCAAACACAGGTAAAAAGACAGAGATATAGAAAGATAAAGAAACACTCTGAGAAATACATAACAGAGCAAAATAGATATGAACCAAAACAGCCCGACAGATAAACCCCCAACCCAGACAGAAAACAGATAAGTAGACAGACTCACAGAAAGATAAAGAAACATAAAAAAAAAGAAACTCAGAAATATATAACAGTAAAATAGACTTGAACAGAAACAGCCCGATAGATTCACCCCCACCCCCGATAGACAAGGCCTCAATAGCCTACATTCGCCTCACCAAAACTTCGCCATTTCCCAAAGCTCTTCGGAAACTTTCATTTTCAACTCCAGACCAAGAATCCCAATACGCTTTTCATTACTTTTCGCTCCCCCTCCCCACCCCCCTCACTCTCATAAGGGATCGGAGGCTATTTAATAAGTGAGATGGATGGAGTTACTGTCCTGATTAAGTTAGTGTTGTTTTGATGTTATTTATTATTATTATCATTATTAACATTATTATTGGTGACAATTTCCTTTTTTCCACAGCCATCGTGCGATACATTCAGGTGACGGGAGGAAACTCGTAGTAAAGGAGATAAAACACACACACACACACACACACACACACACACACACACACCATTAATTACGTTTACATCTTCACCACCAGAGATATCATTAACTAAATCCAATCAGCATGTGGTAGACTGTGGGAAAAAAAAAAAAAGAGCATACTAGTACTAAATGGGTTAATACAGACTGCCTCAAACCCCTCCACTGCACGAGAGAGATCACAAAAATGAATATAATCGTCTTGAGGTAACGACAATTAAGACATGCAAAGAAAATCATAAAGAAAATGAAGATCATGCAGATTCTTTAACCCCTTACCTATGACAAAATATCCCCTAAAGAGAGTATAAATGACTGACAGTATATATCTCTATTAAGGTGCAATAATTGTGTACTCGTGGTAAAGGGGTTAATATAAAGTACTTACAGTTCCTTAAGTGAAGAGGAGTATAAGGAGAGGTTTTGGCGGGCCAGATGCTGCAGGCCTACTTTAGTCAGGGTTCTGTGGAGGAGGACGAGAGTATGAGTTTATAAGAATGACGATGATGATGATGACTTATGGTAATGACGGTGACGAGAATAAGGAGCTGAAAAAAGGAGGAGGAGGAAGAGGAGGAGGAGGAGGACTAGCAAGAAGAGGACGATAATAATGATAAAAGGAGAGACGACGACGACGATGATGACGATGATAATAATAAAAGCTACGTGAATTCCTATGAAAATTATAATGATACTGACCTTCATTATTTTAAGAACAACGAGTTAAATACTGCACAAACAGGAGCGGCGCTGATTCCACGGTACAATCAATAACAATTTAAATAACAATAGCAGTAATGAGAGCAACAAAAAATATGCATAACTGTACTGATAGCATGATGGTACGAGGATAAACTACCGGCGTCCTTTATATTAATAAAAAATATTTACATGCATCACCATACTCATCAGCGTTACTAAAAATTGTTGGTGTTTTATGTGTGAGTAATTATGCCACAGAGAGAGAGAGAGAGAGAGAGAGAGAGAGAGAGAGAGTGTATGTGTGTGCCTTATTCTTACATATGCTTACGTACTAACCCCCTTAACTAAGCAATAACATTTTACAACAGAACTTAGTATTATTCTCCGTTTTACTACCAACATTACTATCCCTGTAAGACCATTTCGACATCAAGTAATAAAGTACAATGACATGGCTTCATTACACAGTATAAGGAAAGCAATGCCAACAATAAACTAAAATCACTACTAATATCGCCAGGAAAATCGAATTACCATTACCACCACAAAATCACCACTAAAATCAACAGTAAAATCACCGCTAAAATCACCACTAAAATTGACACTAAACCGACCAACATCACCACAAAAGTCATCACTAATATCTCCACTAAAATTACCACCACCATCACTAAAAGCAACACAAATCATCACCAAAATCGCTCCCAATATCACCACAACTATCACCAGGTCGTTTCCAGTCCATAAAGATCATAACATAGCAAAGTTAACAGAGCACCGGGCAGCACTACTAACTATAAAGTCACAATACATACACGCTGGACACTAACATCAATTTGCCGAAAAAGACAAGAATAATCATTGGTACTGAGTTTACATGGTTGGCTGAATAACTGGTGGTGGGTTTAAATGGTTGTGTGAATAAGTGGTGGTGGGTTTAAATGGTTGAGTGAATACTTGGCGGTGGGTTTAAATGGCTGGATGAATAATTGGTGGTGGGTTTAAATGGCTGAGTGAATAATTGGTGGTGGGTTTAAATGGCTGGATGAATTATTGGTGGAGTTAAATGGCTGAGTGAATAATTGGTGCAGGGTTTAAATGGCTGAGTGAATAATTGGTGGAGGGTTTAAATGGTTGAATGAATAACTGGTGGTGGGTATAAAGGTTGAATGAATAACTGATGGTGGGTATAAATGGCTGAGTGAATAAGTGGTGGTGGGTTTAAATGGTTGAGTGAATAATTGGTGGTCGGTTTAAATGGCTGGCTGAATAAGTGCTGGCGGGCTTAAATGGATTGATGAATAACTGGTGGTGGATCCTTAAACCTTTTGCTCAACTAAAATGGTGAGACATATTCAAGTAGTACTGTACAAAGTACACTGAACTGGAGGTACAGAAATGAGAAACCCTGTCCAGGCTGCTCACCATTATTGTAGCCTTTGCCCTGGTGCCTGATCCCCTCAACAGATGTCAGCACGTGTCAGGCAGTTGACTCAGAGTAAAGACAGCCTCTTAGGTACTAACCAAACCTGATTTTCCTCATCTTTCTCATTCGTTTTTAGCGGTCTATTGAAAGGTAACGAATTTTTATGTACCATTTTTGTATTTTCTATACATATATGATTATTTTGAATACCAGTATCGTATATCATGTGTAACATATAGCACTAGATGCTTGAATAATGCTTAACAATTTTGTATTTATAAAATTAAATGGTATTGAAACAGTTCAACAAACTTGTTATCATAAAGACACAGTTTCCAATGAGTGTTTATACTTTTTTCAGACACTATAATGAATGCTCAAGAATTTTATGGGCGAAAAAGTAAAGACTTGGTGGCAGTAGTACCTAATGATGTACAGCAGTCAGATGATGGACGGGGCCCCAACCCTTTTGTTCAACAAAAATGGTGAGGCATATTCAGCGAGTACAAAGTATATTGAAGTGGAGGTACATGAATGAGAAACTTTTGCATTTGATATTGATGCAATGAGGAAACGGGCTGCATAAATATATTTGTGTGATGCAAATGGTTCTTATATACAAAAAATATACATACTTTGTTTCTATACTTCAAGATACAACAATAATATTAATGACTGTAAAGCTTTATGGATGCCAGTTTTAATATTTTCTCCAAAGCTGTTTGAGAATACCAAGGTCCATTTCTTAAACAGTACACATATTTTTAGGCTGCCAGGCATATCATGAATTATGAGCATGCTGTTGCATATACAGGCACTTCAACAAAATTGCGGAAACTCGTATTATGAGAACTACAGGAGATATGAAGAAATGTTTTAAGTAAAAGCTGTTCCTTTTTCATAAAAATAAAAGAAAATCTTACAATGGTAATTTTTTTACCCGTATATTTGCATGTGCCTATTAAGTTGAGTGAATAATTGGTGATGGGCTTAAATGACCTGATGAATAATTGGTGATGGGTTTAAATGGTTTGATGAATATTTGGTGGTGGGTTTAAATGGTTTGATGAATATTTGGTGGTGGGTTTAAATGGACTGGTGAATAACTGGTGGTGGGTTTAAATGGTTGAATGAATCATTGGTGGTGGGTTTAAATGGCTGAATGAATAATTGGTGGTGGGTTTAAATGGCTGAATAAACAACAGGTGGTGGGTTTAAATGGGTGAATGAATAATAGGTGGTCGGTTTATATGGACTTTTCATTAACTCGTGGTGAATTTAAATGGCTGACGGAATAACTGATACTGGGTTTAAATGGCTGAATGAATAATAGGTAATGGGCTGAATAATCTATGCGGAAACTATTATACTCACTGAAAAATAATATGGCTCAATACCGACTGAATAAGAGGCCAAGGGTTTACTTTTAACAGCTGCTGAGAAGGTCGAATAAATGAATAACTGATACCTTGAGCAAATGGCAGAATACATGAATAAATAAGTGAGAGTTAACTGGTTCTAATTAATTTAAAGCTGACAGAGGGGTTTCAATAACAGAACGAAGAAACTATTAGATCTTATTATACCTGTTGAATAATTACACGTGTTTTAATGGCTGGATGCACAACTGGTAGCGGCTTTTAACTTCTTCATTCCGATGACGTAATTTTGATATTATTCTTGTTAATATCAGACAATTTCATTTCAACTTTATGAGGGATCTTTAGTAGTGACGTGGGTGATGAAGACAATATCCGTCTCCTTCAGTCGAAATCTGTCCCCTTCAGTCGAAAAGTCTCCCTAATTTGAATAAAATGGCTGGATACAGCAAAGACAAAGAAATAGAATGGCGGAATGAATAATTTATGGGATCACTGTTATACTCGTTGAATAATTCCATGGCTTTTTGCCTCTCCTAAGCTGATTAAACCGACGAGAGTAACAAAAACATATTTTATAAAGACAACTTCGTACTGACTGAGTTCATGACTGAATCAACAGCCTAAAGAAATTGTTGACTCAAATAATGACAGAATCAAGAGCCTAAAGGAATTGACTCAATTAATAACTGAATTAATAGCCTGTAGAGAACGTTCTACTAGTTAAATAAATGCAACGTTTTGATGGTTATAATTAACAATATTAGTCCACTTGAAGCGCACTGCACGACCAGACCTCCAACTAGCAAGGAGTGGTGACCAGTATTACCTCATCATGCTGGCGAAGTATTGATGGGGAAGGGGTATCCATTGTGACTGATGCACGTGCAGGCAGAGGTATTGTGATTAGTATGTTTGTGAGTGTCATCGGCATTTGACAGAACATGCTACTACCATCCACATTAGCCCCTCCAATCACACACCATCATCCTTGGTATATTTCTAAGTTTGTATATCACTTAGGAAGAGATCCGAGTACTGAGTGGGTTACTGAAGGCTGTATCTAACCCATCAAGTTCCAAAGTCCCTCCGCCGAAGATTATTTGTAGAAAGCAGTCCTTCCATCGCTATGCTCGGATTGACACATACGATTCAAACTTGCAACCAGGCGATTTTGTTCAGCTGAAGGAAATCCTGGTACAGTACTCATATGTTAAAATTCACCAGGCGATTTTGTTCAGCTGAAAGAAATCCTGGTACTCTGCTGTTTCAATCCACCTCAGATAACCCTATTGCCCCGACTGACGCAGGTATTTCACTCAGTCTACAACCCGACGAATGTTCTTTGACTCCTTCAGTACTATGACGTCCTTTGAATTTTATCCCTGCTACCCTCTAATGATTATACTTAACTTACGAAATATCTCTTGTACTGAAAAGATTAAAGAAGGCCGATCTGAAACCTGCAGATAAAAAAGTCTCTTAGTAAAAAAAAAAATTATACAAATAAATAAATAATCGTCTGAAGGTAACAGGAGTAAAATATAATAAACATTCGTACCTCATCTGAGTAAAAAAAAAAATATGAAGGTGACAAGATTTACAATTAGAATCTAAATGGAATGGTTAATTACTACATGGCCCTCATATAATTAACCATTAACTCTATTGGCCGGCGCGTTGACACATTGAGGTAATCGCTTGTCATTTATCTCCGCTAATGAATATAACACATAGCCATTACGGTACTTAATTATTCTGGCACGTTTGGTACATACGGATATTTGCATCTTTAATATCCGTCAATTATATGTGTTAAATCCTCCCCCTCCCCTCATGATCGGCGTAAATCTAGGTTTATATTCTCGTCGGATAAGGAGGCGCCCAAACACCTCTCCCTTAGCGATTTATTCTTGGATATGGCTGGATAATATCGTTTTGAATGTTAAGCAGCCTATGCTGAGTACGGTGACATTAGAATGATTCAAGTGTCACACAAGAGGCCAACATGGTGTAATCAGAAAAATAAATAGCCAAGGACGAGGTGTTAGGGACCCTCCTTAGCCGGACAATACGGGCTCTAGTGTTTTACCCCAGCAGATGCCAGACGATTTTATTCAGCTGAGTGAGTCATAGGAACCTCAGGATTAACGGGATATTCTCATGATGATGATGATGATGATGATGATGATTACTATTATTATTATTGTTGTTGTTGTTGTTGTTGTTGTTTTAGTAGCAGTAGTAGTAGTAGTATCATCATCATCATCATTATGCAGGTTACGACTTCCTTGTATCTTTGCCAAAGAGAAGACAGGGAATGTCGATGCATGAGGGTATCACATGCATACTGCAGAGACTATCTGAATGTGCACAAAAACAGTCTGAAGTGTGTGTGTGAGTGTGTGTGTGTGTGTGTGTAATTCACCGGGTCGGTCAGGATCACTTGATGGTCGTGATCGTCAGCTTTTACCCTCCCGGAAGGGAGCTGAGAGCTCATATAGTCAGATCTAAGGGGCAAAGATGTGACCTTCACACACACACACACACACACACACACGTCCCCTTGCTCAAGGGGGACAGTAACCACCCACTTCGTCAGAGAAACTTTTCGCAACCTGAGCGAGGCTCGAACTCCCGTCTACCAGATGGCAAGCGAGAACGTTACCGCTGAGCCAGCGATCAGTGTGTGTGTGTGTGTGTGTGTGTGTGTGTGTGTGTGTGGATATAACACAGACTATGTCTTTTTGTGCATCTGTTGTGGTTAGGAGAGAGAGAGAGAGAGAATGATGCCTATCAGTATGTATGTATGTATGTATGTATGTATGTATATACCAAAGTACACTATATGTAGCCTATATACACTATGTGTGTACAGTACTAATATATATGTATGTATGTATATTGTATGTATCTGTATCTATGTACCAATGTATATGTATGTATTTATGAACCAATTTATATGTACGTAGGTAAGCATCAGTGTATACGGGTATTTATGCATACCTCAGCGCTCATGAATACACAAGTGAACGTGTAACCAATCAGCTCTGTATGTCCCCCATAACAATACTGCAACAGCCTTACATTTGCGTAATGGCCTTTGTTAATATCACTGCTGCTTATCTGTTTACTATATTTTGTGGCACGGGTGAGTAGGCACAATAATGAGCATGTTGAATTATACAGCGTGCTGCAATTACGCTTTTTAATGGTTAATGTATGTGTGCGTGATGTATGGATATGGGCTGGGAATAAGCTCTCTGCCTCTGCCTCTGTCAGTGTCTGTCTGTCTGTCTGTCTCTCCCTGTTTGTCTGTCTGGTTGCCTATCCCTCTCTGTTTGTTTGGCTGGCTGGCTGGCTGCGTATCTCTCTCCGTTTACCCCCCCCCCTCTCTCTCTCATAATTTTGTCTGATAATCGGTTCTCCAACTTATCTAATTATCTTATAGTTTTTCTATCCATCTATCTGTTTGCCTATGCATGTATGTATGTATATATATGTATGTATGTATGTATGTATGTATTCTTTAACCTACAATTCGATACTATTTATCTCTATCTATCATCTATCTACCCATCCCTTCGTCCATATATATATCTATCTAATCCATCCATCTGTTACCCTGTCCACCACCTGTTATCCATCCATATACACACAGCTCTGCGTAATTGCGTATACCTACCCAGCCACGTAAGCTTCGCGGATGAAATTGCGTATGTTGACTGAAGGGCCAATTTAGCGTACAAACGAAGCCAATTTACGCCCTTACGCTTATTCTAGAGAGACGGAAGTGGTTATTCAGGGGATCTCTCTCTCTCTCTCTCTCTCTCTGTCTTGCTTCTTATATCTGTTTAATGTCGACACAGACTGAATGAATAACCTACAAAAATATAGTACCAGAATAAGACATAAGTCGGTAAGGAAGAGGAGTTACTAAGCTTCCTAACCGCACAAGAATACCGTCCAAGATACCGGTAACTGTAGAAAAAAAAGAATATTCAAGCCGGTTGATGGCAGCATTCTCCCAGATTCAGACTAACAGCAGACGATTTTCTTGAGCCAGGGGGAATCTTTGCGAACAAAATACTGATGAGTAATTTGGAAGCGATATTACTTACCTTCGACTACTTAATTCTCGCTACACCTCCCACTTTCTTCTTGTTAATTTCGGAATATGTGATTTATTGAGACTTTTCGAACAGGAGGAGTTAGGTGTAGCCCCATAATCTCTTACTACAGGGGAGCCTTTCAAACTAATATACAATCGTCCGAGGATAGCGTGGGAAAAAAAAAGTGCGTCATCGGACTGAAAGAATTGTTAGAAAGAGCTAGGGGAGGCTAGATATCATACAATGTTGTGCTATGCTGCAGGGTTAACTACGTGACAGTCTGCACAATCCCAGTATTCCATTCCAGCTGGCCCCAGATGAGAGAGAGTCATAGGAGCCTGAGCGTGTAAGTTGGATTAAGTCAAGCGGGTAAGTTTAAGCCAAGATATACCAAACGAGATTAAGCTGCATTAGGCTGGGTCAGGGTGTTATAAGTTAGGGTAAGTTGAGCAGGGTTAAAATGAAAATGGTCCCGCATCGCCCACACCGGCCTTTTTCAACAGGCGCGGTAGAAAATGAGAAGCGGACCTCAGCGCAAATTAGCCTACTGGCGGAGAAAATGGGAACGGCCACCTGAACCGCGAAAAAGA
Source organism: Coenobita brevimanus (assembly GCF_032717465.1). NCBI lineage: Eukaryota > Metazoa > Arthropoda > Malacostraca > Decapoda > Coenobitidae > Coenobita > Coenobita brevimanus. Next base: position 15,070,378 of record NC_137051.1, read on the forward strand.
AAATGAGACGAGCAATTTGTGTGTGTGTGTGTGTGTGTGTGTGTGTGTGTGTGTGTGTGTGTGTGTGTCTGAGAGAGAGAGAGAGAGAGAGAGAGAGAGATTACTGCCATTCTAAATAAGAGTGCTATCCATATTGACTGAAATAGCACAATAAGCTGTTGTTATTAATTTTCCGAATACTGTTATGAATATAACTGCGTTTGTCCCCTATGTACTGACACGTGCCGATTTAACCGAGAGCCGGCAAAATCGTCAGAGAGGAAAAAAAAAGCGATAGTTGAATTGGTCTACTGTTTTCCCACAAGACTAAATTGTACTATATTTTATTCTAACCTGCCCTAAAACTGCCGTCTCTCTGTCTTGAATACTGAGTTGTAACAAAAGGTTTTAATACGAAAATATGATGATAACCACGATGATGTTCTATGAAAAGGATGTACAACCGTAGCACTGATCTTTTCTCCCACTGAGGTACGTGAAATAGCAGCACATGGATGAAAATCTGAGCTAAGTTTAGAACTTTAGATGAAAGAACTTTGTAACAACGTAGTCCACTCGTCAATTCAGTCCACTGCAGGTCCATTCAGGCTCTTTAAATCACACACACACACACACACACACACACACACACACACACACACACACACACATATATATATATATATATATATATATACAGATAGATAGATAGATACAGTATACTGTAAAGATAGATAGATAGATAGATACACAATCGTTAAATTCAATATAGTCACAACTTTACTGCAGCAATATAAATGAGGGTGAGGTGAGTGGGTGGGATGGGCTGCGGTAATGGAGCAGTGCTGGGGCAGTATACCCCGTGAAGCCAAGAGCAGTATGCCTATGTGGACCGGTGTTGTCCATGAAAGCGTTAAGTTATTGATTCTCCTGCTACTTCAATGAGGGAGTAATGGAAACAGGAGAGGCTGAGTAGAAAGGAGTGGGCGTTACAGAGTTGGATGATGATGGGTAGTGAGAGAAGGCAGGACCAGTAAACCTGCAGTCCATTCATCTAAATTTGATATAGAGATTCGAACTTCTTCAGCTTCTTTAGCGCAGCCCCGTGAAACAAAAAGATAATGTTACATTTGTATATACATTCTATCCCACAGCACTTCTTCATAACTAGCATCATACTCTAGTGTTAATCTCCTGTTACAACTTACCATACAATATGAAGAGATGGCAGCTGTACTGAATGTCGTTAGAATAAAAAGAGTACAGCGAAGATGTGCGTCACAGGTACAAGGTAGGCGTGGTAAAGGCCAAAATAACAAGATATTAAACACGCTATCATATACCTGGGGTCATACAGCAATGATAAAACAGAAAGAGATTAATTCACATGTGATCATTAATTAACTTTCTCATGACCTAAAAAAAAAAAAAGTCGAATTTTTCACTTAGACCATTTTTTTTTTTTCTAATTTTTTCGTTTGCATCCCATTAGCCTTTCCCTTCCCACCAGGTGGGCAACCGACCGAACCTTTCCAGAATGGCCAGTCAGGGGTTTCACAAAGCCTCGATTTCCACTGGAATTCGTTCATAAGGTCAAAATTATATAGCTGGTTCCATGTCATTAACCACTTCGCTCCGAAAACGCACTTTTCATTTTATTTCTTTCCGCCTTCGGACAATTTTCTTCGGCTTGGGAGAGACTTTTCAAAAGGAGAGGACAGGTAAAGTTTTCATTAACGCATTCAGTATGACTGATGTTTTTTAAGTTGAAGAGCATAGAATGAAGAAAGCAAGAATTAAATGAAAGAAAAACGTCACCGAAATGAATGATGAAAACGGAGGAGGAGAAAGAGGAGGATGGGGAGAAGACCACCACCACCACCAACAACAACAACAACGGGAAGAAAAAAGAAGAAAAAGAATATGACGACGACAAAGAAGAAGAAAGAACAAGAAGTTTGAGGACTACCACATATCACGTACACATGGGTCATTACGCCAGGCCATCCATTTTTATATCAAGGGCTAACCTTCCCCTGGAAAAACATTTCATTAGCGTTACCCCCTCGATTATTCCGCCCCGGAGAGCCAGCCTAATGGTATCCCCCCCTCCCCTTGCCCCATTGCCCATTACGTCCCAACATTACCCGTCTCTCTATGTCAGTATTACCCCCCTGGATATTCTGCGTTTTTGGCCTTCTCTCTCTCTCTCTCTCTCTCTCAGACACAATTCCAAGAACGCTGTTTTCCACATAACCTCTCTCTGTTATTTCCATCTCCCCTTCAGCACCAGCCCACTCTACATTTATTATAATTCTCTCTCTCTCTCTCTCTCTCTCTCTCTCTCTCTCTCTCTCTCTCTCTCTCGCTGTTTGTATCTCATTACTCCCTGCACACATGTCTCTAATTTTGAAGGTTAGAGTAAGTGAACGGAGGCGGGGTCCATTTTTTTCTCGGCATTCTGACAATATTTCCTTCGTTTTGCCTTGTTTTAGAGTTCAGATATTACCAGTTCCAGTTGTACGAGTAAATGGGGAAATGGGTTTATGATGATGATGATGATGATAGTGATGGTGATGATGATGATGATCGTGATGATGATGATGATGATGATGATGGTGATGATGATGATGATGATGATGGTGATGATGATGAGGAGGAGGAGGAGGAAAAGGAGGAGGAGGGCGAGGAGAAGGCGGACTAGGAGGGGGGGATGATGATGATGATAATGAGGATGAGGATGATTTGGAGGAGGAGGAGGAGGAGGAGGAGGAGGACTGTTAATTTTTTTTTTTCCAAATTTTTGCCCAAAGTACAAAGTTTTGGCCAGTACAATATTTAATTTTTCACACATTCTCATTAACCTCACACCTTTAACTCTCTCATTTTCCTCTCACCTGTAATTTTCCGTCTTCATTACCAAGTCCTTTTTTCGTTGCATTATGCTGAACAATCTCATTTCCACTCATTTCTTTGACTGTATCATTTGCCTTGCTTTCTCTTTCATTATTTCTAATCACGTTAACTTTCTTCACAGCTTCGCCATATTTACTTCGCTTTATATATTTTCAGTGTAATTATAAATCGTCTCTCTCCATGTGCATCTGTCTATCTATTTATCTGTCTATCTGTGTATCCACCTATCCATCTGTCTTTCAAACTACCATTAATTCCCGTTGCTCACTTCTCGTCATACATTCTTTCCCATTAGGTCTCCCATCCCCATTTCCTCCCTTATTCTCGCTCCTAAATGACCCCCCATCCCACCCATATATCGCCATTAACCTCCTTAAGTCCCCATAACTCGTGCATCTCAATGGGGGAAGAAGGGCGGCCATCTCCTTAACCTTTACCCTGGCGGCAACGTGGTGATTTATATACGCCACATCTGTATTTATGTGAGAGAGAGAGAGAGAGAGAGAGAGAGAGAGAGAGAGAGAGAGAGAGAGAGAGTCTTTGCTTTGGCGTTCATTATTTTCTTTTGAATTATTGGAGCTCTCACTTCATCAGTCCATGTAGAACTCTGTCAATCTTTTAAAAACATCTGAGTTCCTTTAATGATCGTTACTGTGCACTGAGAATACTGTAATTAATAAAACTACAAATATCAGTGTAAATTATATTATACTTATGGTTTCACTGCTGTTTTCATTATTACATTTAGTATATAGTGACTGATTTTCTTTTTCCATGTACTGTAATTGTCATTTTAATACCAATTACTGATATGCCTTGACAAAACCAGTAACTTTTCCATCCTGCTGTAAGTTTTTCTGCCTGATTAACAAAAAAGGTCAGAATATTGAAGCAGTTTAATTATAATCACTGTTTCCTAATCATCCTGGAAATTATTATCATCATCATGAAAATTAAAAGTATTTTTATTCGTGCCTTGCTATTTTTATGACTGATATACAGGATCATTTTTGTTCACGTGGGTTTACACGATCATTTTTATTCACGTGGGTTTACAGGATCATTTTTGTTCACGTGGGTTTACAGGATGATTTCTGTTCACTTGGGTTTACAGGATCATTTTTGTTCATGTGGGTTTACAGGATCATTTTTGTTCACGTGGCTGGACAGGTCTTTCTTTGACTGAAATGGCGCTATTTTAATTCCAGGTTGGATGTAGGGAACAGCGTGATGAACTGAATTTTGCTGAAACAAGATCTGACTGATGTTCTATAAGACTCATCGATGTCATAAACACCACCGCAAATACGCGGCCGCGGTGTGTGTGTGCGTGTGTGTGTGTGTCTTTTAGCAATTTATATTTCATAGTTTCTCCTTATTTATCAGTCAGTTATATACAGGACAGGAGTCAGATTTATTACTACTTTATTCATTATGGATCACGTATACATTTATTTATCTGCTGTCTTCTAACCTAATGTTTACATTTATCGTTGGCATTTTAGTTTGGAAACATATGTTAATCCTTTGCTGCTTTTACAGAATTTACAGTGTCATTAAATTTACTCTGAGAATTATGTCCGCTTCACTACCGTTTTATAATTTGCCAGCTTAATGAAATAATTATCAGACAACGCATTTATATTTTTCACCATTCATGCGTCATCCATCTATTCACTTGCATTTTTCTGGCGTGTTAAAAGCATGTGAAATGAGTGAGGTGCGGGGTATGGGGGGGGGGGTTGTGAATAAATGGACGTGTGGCAGAACAAGTACAGAATATACCCATCACACCTAAAAGCTTTCACAGGGGGTGCATTTACTCGCTGACCACTGTGTTTAGTCAGCCCTTCTATCCGCATTTTCTATCTACTGTTTTCTTTTAATTGCGTGTCTTCATTTACCGTACCCTTCTAATAATTAAATTTTCCTTTTGCCTCTGATTACCTTTTTTTTGATGATTTAGGATGATCAGAGTGTTATTACATCTTTCTGATTACCCATGCGTTTTCTATATATTCTTCTGATTATTATTATTATTTTTTTAATTATTGTCATTATTGAACAGAACGTACCACCTCAATTTTTTTTTTTTTTTTTGGGGGGGAGGCAAGGGGTTATATCTAGGCAGTTCACGAATTATATGTTTGCATTTTCACACTTTTCTATTAACCAATTTTTCATTTATCGATAAAGTCATCGTTGTAGTCAGCCCTTCCTCGCGGCTTTATTTTATTTATTTATTTATTTTTTTTTTTTATGCTAGGAAGAAGGAACCAAAGGCCACAAGCCCGCAAACTGTTCCTTCCGAGAGAAAAACAAGATACAAGAGAGAGCCAAATTCAAGATCCGATCATTTCGAGATGCCTGGACACACTGCGTTTGAAAGACTGGAGATCATAGGAAGCAGGAAATACAGACAGAGGGAGACAGTTCCAGAGATGACCTGTTGCATAAATGAAGGACTGGGAGTAACGGTTACTTCTTGCATTAGAGAGGTGGACAGAAAAGGGATGAGAGTTTGTTGCCAGACGGGTGCTACGCGCCCGTCGTAGAGGTGGAGGAATGCAAGCAGACAGTTCAGAGGCGCAGTGACCATTGAAGTAGCGATAGAAAAGAGATAAAGATGCAATAGTGCGGCGAAGAGACAGAGGTTGAAGGAAGTCAGTAAGAGGAGAGTTGATGAGACGAAAAGCCTTTGACTCCACCCGGTTGAGAAGAGCTGTATGTGGGGAGCCTCCCCACACATGAGAGTTGTACTCCATACAGAGGCGGATAAAACCCGTGTATAAATTCAACAGCTGTACAGGGGTAATGAAGGATTTGGTTTGTATTAATGGTGTTGAATACTGTATATCTTAACTGCGATAAGTTTATTATTAACCTATTATTTATGCTTCTGAAGGCATTTACTCTTTATGCACTTTCGGTTCAGGTAAGGCCAGGTAATCAGAGGTTAAATCAAATAGGTAAAGTTGTTCAGAGAGGTTTGGCCCATGCCAGGCAGTATGAAGGCAGGTCGGATAAGATGAATAAAGTTAGGTAGGATGAAGTCAGGTCAGGCAGGATGAAATAAGGTTAGGTGGGAAGAGGTAAATATAATTAGGATGAAGTTTGGTCAGGTAGGATGAAGTCAGGTCAGGTAGGATGAAGTCATATAAGCCAGGATGAAGTCAAGTTAGGTAGGATGAAGCTAAAGTCAAGCAGGATGAAATAACATCAGGCAGGATGGGGTGGTCAGGCAGGATGGGCTTAGGGCGCGTAAGCTGAAGTCAGGTCAGGAAGGCTGGGGTCAGTTCAAGGAGGATGAGGTCAGATCAGATAAGAGGAGGTCATATTAGGGAAGATGAGGTCAGATGAGGTTGGATGACGTAAGGTCAAATTGCATGAAGTCAAGGAAGTCTGGGTCATGTCAGGAAAGGTGAAGTAAGGTCAGGCAGGATGTAGTCAGGTCAGGCAAAGTGAGGCTCGGTCAGGTAGGATGAAGTCATGTTAGGCAGGTCTGGGTCATGTCTAGGGGGCCAGGCAGGATGCAGCAAGGTCAGGCAGGTTATAGTGATACCAGATGAGGTGAAGTTAGGTCAGGTTAGGTCTCCCTTTGTCCGCCCCTCCTGTGCCTTGGGTGGATAAGTTTGTGCTTTGTAGATGCTTGTCAGTGCTTGGTAAAGTTGGTTAGAGCCAGGCGCTGAGATCTGGGGAAAGTTTGGCCGCAGAGGCTGTTGTCATACTAATAGTCTTCTCTCCCTTCCTAGCCAAAAAACAATGGGCGATGATGATGATGATGATGATGATGATGATGATGATGATAAAAATAATACGGTAATGTAGCCCCGAAACAAACTAATAATAAAATAAAAAGCACCCACAATATCAACAACACTAAACTCTGACCAAAAACACTGCAACACGGACAATGAAAGTGTCGTTAACTCCCACTCGTTGTGAGAAATGACCATAAATCCAACGCTAAGAAAGTGTGCAGGTTCCCGTTGAGTATACAAGGATGGAAATGAGTGGCTAGTGAATGCTTACTCCTACCTGACGCACATCCCTAAGTCCTATCAGTTCGACCGATGCCCAAGCGTAGTCTGGAGAGTGAATTTGGCTGGTAACCAGGGAGATTCATTTCTGCCCCAAAACTAAGGATCAACGAATTTCAAGCAAGCACAATACAGCATTCAAGCAGTGGGAGTGACCCAGTTCTGTCACATGAGAACAAACTGAGTATAGTGTGTTTTATATGAATGATGGCCCAGATGTCCTGCACGTTCAGTTTTCCTAACGCCTTCAACCCGAGTCTTATTTCATCTCTCTCTCTCCCCTGACTATTAAATTAATCCCAGATGTATCTTTCAAAAGGGTGGGTTACATTCAGCCTACATTAACCCTTTTACTACCAAGGGATCACCCATGCTGAACGGAACCGTCTAGTAGTAACAAAAATATAAGAAATAAGTCATGGTGTTGGAGGGAATAAACAGCTTCGTGACCCCTTCTTTTGTTACTATTTTCCGTGTAGCTTTAATCTGCCTTCTCTCACAACTACAGTACTATCCAAATCTTATACACATTAACAGTGAACATGCTATGTCAGCTGCAGGTAAGCGCCGATTCATATAATCCCCTTCAGCCCGAGGACGCCATTATTACTGCTTCCACCAAACTGCTTTGCTCAGCCTGGGACATGGTTTCGAAACGGGAGAGGTTAGATAATCACCATTAATCACTTCACCATGACAGATCCATCTGCACTACACAAAAGTGCCTGGCGATATTAAGAATATATCAGAAATTGAATACTCAGGCTGAATAGTTTACGTATTTTAATCCTTTCTTTCTTTTTTTTTTTGACAGCATCTCTAGGAGCGGCCCTGTCCATGTGTCTCTCACTAACAATTTTCGGACGCAAAGTACTTCACGCCCGTACTCTTTAGCGATGCCACGCCAAACCATACCACACAAAACTATCTTCCCACACCACACCGCACCAGTGAATATTAACCAAACGGTCATGAAGTTCCGGCATCTAATACTTTTGTCCTTATTAGTTTATTTTTAACTGCATCAAACAATATATAATTCAGTTTATGGGAAAGCTATCGACGTGGGGTAGTCACTGCAGCTTTTATTAACCTTTTCATCGTTAGAGATCCTGAAAACGTGTTGTGGCTGCCTGATTAAATATAGGAACATCATCGTATACAATGGTGAGTTTAATGGCCTCTACCTTGTGGTGATCAAAGAGCCGGATGCTCTGTCAGACGCATACAAAGCTTATTAGCTGCCATCCACAACATATATAATACCGGCACGTTTCTGGCAACTTTAGAATTTTTATCACCATCATCATTATCATTATCATCATCATCATCATCATCACCAACATTTACTATTTCCATCCGAATATCACTATGTAGAAAATGCCCTGCTGTAGTTCTTGACAACGTACTGTACTATTATTTACTGTTGGGGATCTGTGGCAGCTGTTGTACTTATGGCGATACAAAATAGCTAATACCTCTGTAGACATACTGACAAAATAGCAAAACTTACTTACAAAATGTGGTATTTCTAACAGGATACGTCTCAGGTTAACCATAAAAGTAGCAGCAAAGGATTTTTAAAGATAAATAAATTATGCAGATAAGTTCATATGCACAAGAAGATTGAAATAACTACGCAGAACAAATACGTAAATTTATCTTACAATATAAGTAACTGAGGAATGTATAACTACAGAATTTTCTAATGCAGTACCACACATTATATCGAACAACTTACCACAGGACACATATCGTACACAAATATTCAAGCCGAACGAACTATGAATTCACGCCTAACAACAACATTAAAAATTGAAACATTTATCTTCTTAATACAGTCACCTATTAACCCTTTCACTGAGAGAGGTTTCCCTCGACTTTCATTCATCTTGTGGCAACCAAATGAGTATTCACAAATTTGACTCATGCACAGAGATGATCAGTCGAAAGTAGATCTTCATTAACACTGACAGAGGTGTTGTTTAGGTTAATAAAATTGTCTGGCAGTAGCTAAAATGTAATTCCTAAATGTACCTCTATCATCAAAAGGGTTAACGACTAAATCCATATGCAAGGTTACTCACAATCTATCCACGTTGGCTGTGAGGTTGGCGGGGATGCTAACCACTCCCTGGCCCTGACACCGACACTCCACCTCGGGGTTCAAGCCATCGTCGTGTGTAGGCCAGCAGTTGCACCCCTCACCATCGTCGTAGGAACCGAACCCAGGAGGCATGTAGTTGTAGTCGGGGTTGCCTGAGACCTTCGGGTACTCCGGGTTCCGCATGGGGCCCGGGTACTCCATGACGGGTGGGTGTGCGGGCGAGCCGAAGTTACCGAAGTCTCCCGTACCCCAAGACCCACCGCCATACTGGTGTTCATCAGCGGCCGAGTGATAGGGACTGTGCGGATCATACCCTGAATTTCCACCACTATGCCAGCCTTGATCCACGGTGGTTGTGGTAGATGAGGATGTAGTGGTAGATCTGGTGGTGGTAGATGTGGTAGGAGTGATGGTGGTGGCTGTGACTGTTGTGGTGCTGGAAATGGACACAGAAACGGGCACTAGTTCGCGTCTCTGTTTCCTATTTCGCTTTGGGTGTTCTGCGGCTCGCCTTCTCTGGGCCTGGGTATGAGGAAAGGAAGGAATATTTTTGGCCTTTCTATCCTTTTCTGTTTCCTCATCACTTCTTCCTTCCTTTCTTTCTCCTCCTCCTCTTCCTCTCTTCCTTCCTCTCCTCTCTTCATCGCCAAGGAAACGTGTCGCGTTTTCTCTCAGTTTCGAATTTCCGCTCTCTGGCTCCTGGGATGACGCCATTTCGTGCCTATTTTTCTCTGGTCCTCCTATTAAGCTAACAATTTCCTGCTGCTCCTCGTTTTCCCTTCCCGTGCTCTCCTCTCCCTCTTCCTCTGCTCTCTCTTTCCTTTTCCCGTCTTCACTTGCTTCCTCTCTCCTTCCATCCACCATCTCCATCATTCTTGTTTTGTTTACTTGGTTTTCGTGATCTTCATATTTTCTCCTTCCCTCGTTTTCCTTGACGTTTTCATTTTCTCTCCAATCTTTCTTCTCTCCTCTCCTCTTCTTCCGATCTTGCTTCTCCGTGCGCCCTTTCTTCTCTCTCTCCTTCCCTGTTTCCTTCCTCCAGTGGCCTTTCTCTCTCTTCTCTTCTTTCCAAGCGCTGGCATCGTTATCTCCATACTCCTCGCTTAACTTTTCCTTCCCTCCCTCCTGTCTCTCTTCCTCCTCTCTCCAATCATCACTTTCTCTCTCTTCCTCCTCTTCTTTCTCCCCATTCTCCCTCCACCCATCCCTCTCACCTCCATTTTCCTCGTCCCTCCCTCCTTCCCCCTCCTGCTTTGCCAAAAGGAATAAGTCAAACCTTCCTGCCACCTTCCCAAACTTCCTCCCATCCTTTACAGAATTCGCGTCACCCGCATCATCGACTGGCGTTTGGTGCGACGAAACGAGCAAACGGGGAGACTGGGTGGTTGAGGTGGTTTGGGAAGACTGGGCTGTTAGACTTGTGGGGAGAGAGCGAGAGGGGGAGATCTGATTAGTGGAGGAAGAGGAGGGTGATTCTGTAAATAGACTGACGAGGGAAGAAGGGGGAAAGGAGGAGGACTGGGTGGTTAGGGTCATTTGGGGAGACTGGGATGCTAAACTAATGGGGGAGGAGGGAGAGGGAGGGATGGTGTTGGTGTAGGATGAGGGTGAGTGGGAAATTAGACTGGACCAGGAAGACTTGGGAGAAGGGGAATATTGGGTGCTTTGGGGAGACTGGGCCGTTAGACTAGTGGGGAGAGAAGAGGGAGAGAGGGAGGGAAGACTGGTGACGGAGGAGGGAGAAGACGAGGATGTGCTGGCGAAGGATAAAGGAGGAGAGATGGAAAAGTTGGTTGACAGATTGGCAGGGTGAAAGGAGGAAGAATTGGAGGTTAGGCTGATAGGGAGAGAGGGGGGAAATGTGAGAGACTGGGTGGCTAGATTGGTGGAGGGATTAGAGGGGGAGGGGGAGGGCAAACTAGTGAGGGAAGAAAAGGGGGAGGGGGAAGGTAAACTGATGGGGGAAGAAAAGGAAGAGAAAGACTGGGGGGTAATCCTGATGGGGAGGGAGGGGGAAGAAGGGGAGATCAGACTCGTGGAGGAAGAAGGAGAAACGGAGGATGAATTGACGGGGGGAGAGGGGAGAGACTGGGAGGATAGATTGGTGGTGAGAGAAGGAGACTCAGAGGTTAGATTGGCGTGGAGAGAGAGGGAAGGGAGGGACTGTAGGCTGGTAAGGTGAGAGAGGGATGGAGAGATTAAATTAGAGGGGTCAAAGATAGGAAGTGGCGGAGGAGGAGGGGAGTCTGAGTTGATAGGGTGAAAACTGGTGGATGGGGCAGGAGAAATGGGGTGAAGGTAAGGTGATGGGGAGGCCAGGAGGGTGGGGATAGAGGAGGAGGAGGAGTTTATTCTGAGTGTGTGGGAAGGGAAAACTTGCTCTTGGGAAATAAAGTGACGCGAGGTGATGAGAGTCTGGGGAATGGTGTTGGGACTGGTATGAGAAAACGAGTTAGAATGGCTAGAAGGAGCTTGGGAAAAAGAGTGAGAAGAGGTGCTTACAGACTGGGGAGTGGCATTAGCAGTGGCAGAGAAAGCTTGTGGAACAGGGGTAAGCTGCGTGAGTTTAGCCGGGGGAATGGTAGAGGAACTGGCTTGGACATCCTGTGATAAGAGGTGAGTGTGGGTCAGTGTGTTGCGATAAACACGTGTATCATATTCTGTAATATGTAGCAATTCCTTATTTTCAGATGCATAGTCATTATTTTGGTACTCCCTTTCTGGTGACCCCTTACTCATATTCTCAGGTTGGGTGGAATGTTGATTGTCCCTCTCAGTGCCGCTGGTAGTTGCGGCGGCCGACGGGGGTGACTCAGCAATCTCTTTTACGTTTACATATGTCCTGGAGGTTTCGGTGAAGTGGGAGGACTCGGTGCTGTACGGAGGTTTCATTTCTGCACTTCTGGGGTATTTCACGCTCCGGGTTCTTCGTCTCGACCCTGCTATACGGCGTTTGGTCTCGGGATTTACGGCTGCCGGCTGCTTGGTTTCTTTGACTGTTGGTTCGCCAGTTAATTGTTCTTCAATAGTTTGGCCTGTAGTTGCTTGTTCGTCAGCTAACTGTCTTTCGATGGTCTGAATTGTAACTACTTGTTTGCTGACCGTCTGTTCACTGGTTAAATGTACTTTGATAGTTACGTCTGCAGTTATTTGTTCTTCAGCTGACCTGCTTTCAATCGTCTGACTAGCAATTCTTTGATCACTGACTGACTGCTCGTTTGTTACTTGCTCTTGTGTCCTGTTTTTCTTCGTAGTGTCTCCACCAACTGCTTTATCTTTGGTCTTTTCTTCTTCCGTCAAATATCCCAGCGTCGTCTGTTCTCCTAGTCGGTTTGGTATGGATTCGTTGTCGTCATTTTCTTCCTCTCTGGATGAGTAACGCTTAATATGAGACCTAATACTGATCCTCTGAAACGGGTGATAGTCCTCCTCGTTACTTTCCAGGTACCTCTCATTCTTCCGGTCACCAGTTCTTGTTTCTATGATTGGTTGTTCTCTAGTTACCTGTTCTAGTGGAAATTTGTCGTCGATAGCGCGTCGCCCCATTGCTTGATTTTTGACTAATTGTTCTGTGGTTACCCGTCCTTCCTTTGCATGGGCCATTGGCACCTTTTCTTCATTTGGGACAGATTCATCTTCGCTTTTCTCTTCCTCTCTGGACGAGTATCTATTGCTGGTACTAATACTGATTGTCTGATATGAGCGATGGTCTTCGTTGCTTTCTAAATACCTTCTGTTTTTCATGTCAGTATGTCTTTGTTCTTTGAGTATTTGTTCTCTGGCTACCTGTTCTAATGTTTTTCCTTCAGTAACGGTTTCTCCTCTAATTGCGTGTTCTTTGGCTAACTGCCCTACAGTTTTCGCAGCACCTTTCACACCTTCCACTTTCACCTGACCGTCTAGTCGCTTTGGGGCAGACTCTTCTTCGTGGCGTTCCTCCTCTCCAGACGAATACCCAATACTTGTCTTCCGAAACGGGTGATAGTCTTCCTCATGACTCTCCAAGTACCTCCCCATCTTCCAGTCAGTCCTAAGCACCTCTTCCATCTTGTCTCCATTTTCCCTCTTCCTCGAGTCTTCCATCCCCTTCTCACTCTCTTCCTTTCCATAAAACCCAGTCTTCCTTGAACCCTCCATTCCATCAGCTCCTAAAAAGTCTATCTTCCTTGAGTCTTCTGTGCTCTTTTCCATCCCATAAAACCTGGCATTTTCTGGACTTGGCATTCCGTCTGCACCCAAAAGCTCTCCCTCCGTCGAGTCTTTCATTCCCGCCTCGCTCTCTTCCATTCCACTAAAACTAGTCTTCCTTGAACGCCGTATTCCGTGGCTGACCTTCTTCATCCTTCCTCTGTCCCCTCCTCCTCCTCGTTCCCCCTCTCCTCTTTCTCCTTTCCCTTCTCTTCCTCTTCCTTCTCCCCTTCTTCCTCCTTCTCCACTCCCTCTTTCTCTTCCTGATCCTCCTCCTACGACCATATCTAGGCCACTGCCATATCCACCCATCTCAGCCGAGAGTGACCCATTTCCTTCCGAGCGTCCTTCGTCCCCATAATCCTCTTCCTGGCTTCGCGGGGAGTTCACCAGCATCTCATCCACGTCTAAAAAAGCCACCCCTCTCCTCCCTGGGTTGCGTGAGGGAGATGGCTTGGCTTGCTCTGACTCCTTGGGGTCATTTACTGTTTGCTCATTTTCGGTTCCATCAACCTGGGTGTACGTTTCAAAGGAAGACAAAACTGACAGACTGTCTTTTTCTGTCGTTAGTGCTTCTCGTTCTGTTCCTTCCCATTTTTCTTCTTGCTCTCTCTCATTTTCCATGTCTCTTTCCTCTTTTTCATCTTCTTGTCCACTCTTTCTTTCCCCTTCCCCTTCTCCATCTATATCTTCTGAGTTTTCTGCAGCTCCTACTTCATTGCTTTCATATTCTTTCCCTTGAACACTTATTCTGCTTTCCCTTACTCCATCTCCTCCTTCCTTCTCATATTCCCCTATTCCTTGTCCTTCTTCTCCCGTTCGTTTTCTTCCTCCCTTCTCTTCTTCCTTTCTTCCTTCTGCTTGTTTTCCTGCTCTTCCTCTTCCTCTATTTTCACATCTCTCACTTGCTTTCCCCTCTTCTCTTAATCTTCCTTGTCCTCCCTCCTTTCTTCCTCCACTTCCTCTCCCCTCCTCCTCATATCCCCCTTTTCTTCTCTCCTCATACACCTCTCTTCCCTCTCCCTTCTCTATTCCTCCTTTTCCTTCTCCCTCTTCTCTTCTTCCTCTTCCTCCCTTGCCTCCACAGTCTCCCTCTCCAGCTAACATCAGCACAGACAGGGTAGAGTTCGTGTAATCCACTTGAATGACCTCCGTTGAGTTACTCCTTAGATACGGATACTTGTTGTTGTTGTTGTTGTTGCTGTTGTTGTTGTCTGCGACCGGATTCACGGGGACGTTGCTGCGGATTCCGGTTTGCGTTCCCGATGATGCGCTTTGATCATCTTCGGACCGTGAAACCCCGATCAGTTCTCGCGATTGCCCCCATTCTGAGTCCACCTTCGCTCCGGCGACCTCTTCGTTTTCTTCGCTTTCCAGCCTCCATTCTTTCCCCTCTTCCTCTTTTAATTCCCTGCTTTCCAGTTCCAGCTGTTTCTCTTTCTCCTCCTTCAGTTCTTCTTCTTCCAGTCGCCATTCTTCATCGTTTTCCTTCAGCCCCTGGCTTTCTACTCTCAAAATTTTCTCCCTCTTCTCCCCCAGTTCCTCGCTTTCCAGTCGCAAAGCCTCCTTCTCTTCCTCCAGTTTCTTCTCTCCTTTCTCCATTTCCCCCTCCAGCTTAGCCGTTCGGGGGATCTGGGTCGACCTGGGTAGAGAGACTGAGTGAGCGATACGGGACGGGACGCGAGGGAGGGTGGGTGGGTCTTGTGAGTCGGGGGATTCAAAACTGTCTAGGCGACTTCTCATTCGCCGTGTCATTTTTCCGCGGCTTTGTGGTATCTCCCTTTCCATCGCTGTCTCTCTGTTCCCTGCTGACTTACTCTCTTTTCTTTCACCCTCTTCCTCTCTCTCTGCTCCTCTTCCTGTCTTGCCCTCCGCTGCTGACTTGCTCTCATTTCTCTCGCCCTCTTTCTCTCTTCCTCTTCCTCCTGACTTTCCTTTCCTTGCTGATTTTCTCTCCCTTCTCTCATTCTCTTTTTCACTCCTTCCTCCTCCTGTCTTTCCCTCCCTTACTGACTTTCTCTCTTTTCCCGTGTCCTCTTTCTCTCTTCCTCCTCCTCCTCTCTTTCCCTCCCCTGCAGACTTTCTCTCTTTTCTCTTATTCTCTTTCTCTGTCCCTCTTCTTCCTGGCTTTCCCTCTCCTGCTGACTTTCTCTCCTTTCTCTCGCGCTCTTGCTCTCTCCCCCCCTCCTCCCTGACGGCATCTGGTAAATCTCTTAATTCGGCTTTTTCTGTGTCGTCTTTTCTTTTCTTTGATTTTGTTACGTCTTGCCTTTGCCGCCCGAGTCGAGTTTCATATTCTTCCAGACGTCTCCCTTCTTCTCCGTCTTGTTCTTTTTCCCACCTTTCTTCTTCGATTCTGCTCCTTTCACTATTAAGAGGAGAAGGCTGAAGCACATGTGGAGTGGTGGAGTGATGTGGAGTGAACAGGTGGTTGTGGGGTGTGGAGGAGAGAGTGTGGGGAGTCAGTTGGTGATGTGGGGTGAGCGTGGAGCGTGGTGAGGTAGACTGAAGAATCTTGGGTGAAGTATAATGAGTCTGGCGTGTGCTGGGGGCATGTGGAGTGCTGGAGTGTGATGAAGAGGAGTGAGAGCTGTAGGGCGGAGTTGACAGCTTATGGGGAGTGCTGGGATGATGTGGAGTGAACTGGGGTGTATGGGGAATGGAGAGAGGAGAATGAGAAGGGGAGGTGGAGTAGTAAGGGGAGTGGAGAGTGGAACTGGAGTGGATGGGAGAATGAGGATTTGATCCGAAATGATGGGATGGAGTGGAACTGAAAAGATGGGGAGAGTGTGGAGTAGAGTTAGAGGTTTGGGGAGTGGACTGGGAGTGCTGGCGAAAGGAGGGCATGTTTCTGGAACCCTGTGGGCCAGATCTTTGCGTAGAGTGGGACTGGAGGGAGCGAATCGGTGGTTTTGATTGAAGGGCTACGCTGGAAGCACTAAAGGGAGGGTCTGCCAGGGGAGGAAGAGGGGAGTGTGGGGAGGAGTCGGGAGGGGGTTGGGGAGGGGTGCCTGGTGTGCTGTGGGTGTGAGGAGGAGAAATCAGAGAGGTAGGGGTGTAGGGAGGAGAATCTGATATGCTGTGGGGAGAGGAATTTGCTGTGTTTAGGGTGTGTGGAGGAATACTCAGAAAGGTATGGGTGAGGGGTGGAGATTGATGAAGGTTGTGGAGATGGAGAGAGAAATCTGGTGTGGTGTGGGTGGGAAGAGGGGTGTGTGGGGAGATGTGAGAAGGTTGGGGAGTGTTGGTGGAGGGTTGGGGAGTGCGGGTAGAGTGTTTGGGAACTGGTTTAGTGTGGGGAGATTTCTGAAAGGTGCGGGGGGAAGTAGGAGGGAAATGAGAGGAGGAAAAGGGGATGGTGTAAGGTGTGTGTCCATGAGTGGTGTGGGAAAGAAACGGTGAGTAAAGAGGGGACGAAGGAGGAGTGGTGTATGAAGAGAGAGAAGAGGAGGAAGTAGAGGGAAAGGGATCAGACCTGGAAGAGGGAGGAGATGGCGAGGAGCCAGAGAGGAGGTAAGGAAAGGAGGGTGAGGCAAGGGAGAGGGAGAGAAGAAGGGAGAGTATCATGGTGTGAGGTGTGAAAGAGAGGGGGAGAGGCGACGTGGGAGTCCACCTGAAAGAGAGAAAAAATAATGGTCAGTGGTTAAGCAGAGGAAATGAACTATGACTGAGCTACAACAGTTGCAACAAAATATCATATGGTGCTCACAGTAATGTTAAAAATGATCTCAACGGCGATGGTAATGGCAATGATAATGCTGATTATGACAGTAAATGGGGACAATAATAGCAGCAACAACAAGAACAACAACAACAGCAACAACAATAATAATAATAATAATAATAATAATAATAATAATAATAATAATAATAATAATAATAATAATATGAGGAAGAAGAAGAATAGTAATAATAAAAATAATAATAAGAATAATAATAATGATGATGACATAATGCACAGGAAAAGCGTCAAAATGACATTATATGATAATGATTTCACTAAAACAATAAAGCATCCATAAAGGTGTGAATACTGGAAATGAAATAACAATAGTAACTACGATGATGATGACAATAATGTTGATAATGACGATGACGATAAGAATAACGACAATTAAAACCATGGACCCAGTATTCAGCTATTAATAATGATAACCTTAGCAGTTAAAAATAGACGCTAAAAATTTTCTGCTCATGAAAGTCTCCACAGTACAAGAATATATAAGAGAAACACCACTTCACTGAAAAAAATATACTACGTTGCTTTTTATATCACGTCATCATTTTTGTGTCTATGGTACGTATTCTCGTCGGTTAAGGAAGCTCCCTAACACCTTTTCCTAAGTAATTTATTATGCTTATTACATCTTGCGGATCTCTTCTGTGTTACTTTAATCAATCTAATATCAAAATACTCTACATAAATAACGTATAAAACGATATTACCCATTCACATCCAAAAATAAGTCGGTAAAGAATAGGGGTTAGGGAGATTCCTTACCCCACGAAAATCAGAGCTCAAGTCCCACAGAGAGAGAGAGAGAGAGAGAGAGAGAGAGAGAGAGAGAGAGAGAGAGCATTCATTAGCGGCCCTGTACCATGTTTATACAGTACACCAGAGAAGTGTATGCCTTAGCAGGTGTGTGTGTGTGTGTGTGTGTGTGTGTGTGTGTGTGTGTTCTAACCCTCTCATGTTCAGGACAACTCTAGTACTCTGTTCCATCTAATGTCAGACGATTATATTCCTCTTAGAAATGGGTTGTAGGAGTGTATAAGAGAGAGAGAGAGAGAGAGAGAGAGAGAGAGAGAGAGAGAGAGAGAGAGAGAGAGAGAGAGAGAGAGAGAGAGAGACAGACAGACAGACAGAGAAAGAGAGAGAGAGAGAGAGAGAGAGAGAGAGAGAGACAGACAGACAGACAGACAGACAGACAGACACTGTGAAGGGATTAAAGCAGGCTATACCCAACTCTTCCAGTCCTACAAAAAAAAGAAAAAAAAAAAAAAACTATCCTACTCTGAATAAAACCATCTGGATATAGAATGAATAAGTCAGTAACAGAGGTGAAGTAGGTGAGGGTGCTGGTGTGCCATGTTGGCTTTCGGTGTGGCGGTGCGAATATCAAATGTCTGGATGATAAATGCATGGCGCTGTGACCTACTTTACCCAGCCACCCACAGCCACCACCTCAGCACAAGTAAAAATAAAAATTATATATATATAAATACATGCACACAGAGGAAGAGAACACTTTACAAACAACTCATTAAGACAACAGTAACTACTACTCGTAGCTGGGAACGTACTGTTTATTTCATTCGTGCTATTTTTAGACGACATTGAACTTTAAAGTCTGCTTTTCGAAATGTGAGTGTTAAAATATGTAACAGACACCAACCCCATTTCCATTACGGGCTCTCCTAAGCAGAAAAAAATCGTCTGGCAGAAGCTAGACTATAATTAAAATACGTCACTGAAGTGAAGGGGTTATAGAACGCGAGGCTAAGGTGTTCACACAGCATATCAGCCACAAATAATAAAAATTCTAATTACTGATCATAAAATTTTGTGAATATTGACATGATGTACAGTCGGCATCAAAAGTCCTGTCGTCTTTCCTCTTATTTTCTTTATGAATTCTTAAAAATCGGTGTGGTAAATCCTCAGGAATCGGAACATGACACTGATTTCTGGCCAGAGAAGGTCACCTGTGTCTGTTACTACACCACATTGGTTATCGAAGACCATGAAGAAAAATAGAGAAGAGACGATAGGACTTTTGACACTGACTGCACAAAGAAAATAACAAACACAATTTTCATTAATATACAGTGTTAATACCTATCAAGGACCAAGCGAACATGAGAGGCACATAGTTCATCGCTTCAGCACAAGATGCACCCCATCCTTGCAGTTATAAGGTACACCACGCCCAGTTCCAACACAAGAAAACAAAAACGACCAACTTCTCGACGCAACACAGAATTCCACGAAACCATCCCTCCTCCACCGTCCAAGTAAACATATACTGTACACAAACACCGACCACCAGAGCCACTGAAAACCTTAAGTCAACCAACATCCTTCATGAACCCCACTAGATATTTCTATGCCACAGAAATTACCCTTCCCAGAGTATCATGCGCTCTCCCAGCCAGGCTACGATGTGACCGCCACCCTTCTCTACTTCAGTACCAAGGCAAAATACAGCCCATACACATTTTACTCTACCATCCCTGTAATGTAGCCCATCACTCCACAGTTACGCCATGCACTTTTCTCACGCAACACTGACAATCCTTTATCATAATACCAACAAAAGACATCTTGCAGCGGCCGGATGAAGTGGCAGGACTGCTGTAGCCTATCGGGTTCCTGTTCTGATGAGCTTTTAGTATCAACATTAATAACAGCAGCTCTAACCAGTAAATTGCGCTTTGTGAGCGCGTGACGAGCCAGCGAGCTTTTGTAAATATGCCTATCATCATAATTTCATCTTGGTGTACCCTTTCAACAACAGAAATTGCCCTTGCTGATTTCACCCCTAAACATAGAAAAAACGTTCATGTAAAATTATAAGCGTAATATTCAATATTTAATTGTCAGAAATCATGTAAGAAAACATAGTGTTACAACAGGAAATCTTTTTTAATTCGATTTCACAGTGGAGCATGTCAACTGAAGCCCTCGGTACATTCCCTTGGAAAGCTGTGATTCCAAGAGATTTCTTTGGTCTCATGAGAAAATATATAGCTACAGTAAAAACAAAACTTATTGAATGTATTTACTACTTACTGAAAGACTCTTTTCTATCTCATAGTGTAGAAAAATCAGCCTCTGAAAAACATCGCTGTTGGCCCGTGTCGTGTCTGGACGGACCGAGTCGTGTCGGGCAGCTCATTTTCCAGCTGAACGTAAACATCGCTTCGCTCGCTGCGCTCCCTCGCTTGTAATAATGATTCTTTTATTTTTTTGTGTTTTTCTTTTTCCTGTTTTTAAATTCCACCCATCCCCTGGATAATGGTAATAACAGATGAGAATGATGAAACAAAAAATACCTTAAAACCAGGCGACACAAAAAACCGATCGGAAGAACTGTCACAGCTCTATCTCTCAGGCTCTGCACCCGGGTCTCCAATATTAATAATCAGTTTGTCTGGCGGTAGCAGGAGTAAAACATTCCTTTCGCCGTACTGAATGAACCAGAGCGTACCCAGCAGCAGGCATAACTGAGATAAATGTTAGCTTATTCACAGCACATGAGGCGAGGGAGACAGGGAGAACCATTTACCACTGCACTGCACTTTTCTTGTCACATCACACCCCCTCTCGCCCACCACTGTCACAAATCTATTCAGCGCTACAAGTTTATCCTAAGCTGAAATATGTTGGAACGGTGAGAGAGAGAGAGAGAGAGAGAGAGAGAGAGAGAGAGAGAGAGAGAGAGAGAGAGAGAGAGAGAGAGAGAGAGAGAGAGAGAAAACGTACTGACCATTTATATTCTTGTAGCGCGAGCCATTCTCTGAAACTGAATATAATCACTAGCCGTTGACCTGTGCACAGAAGTGAATCAATAAGAATAAGTCCTTAGGTTGACGGAGATTAGCCTGGTCCCTATAAAACGCCTAGAGTGAGAGCAATGAAAACAGAGCCATTGAGAAACATGTGGAGTACTTGGACGGGATTGCATTAGAAATACTGATGATCCATTAAAGATATGGGATGTAGAAAACTATTTACTGAAGGACAAAATAGTGTGTGTTTACAGTATATGGTCAAGTAGAGTGAGAGAATGGATATGTCTGCAGGCGCACTGTAATTTGTAAGAGAATCTGAAGGCATGAAGAGACATGAAAGGACAAGATTCTATACTCGTTGTACTGTGACTTGGCTTAGACTGCGGTCTCTCCACCTTGAAAGCTAAGTTGTAACAAGAGATTGACACTAGAATAGCTTGCTAGTTACGAAGACGTGCTATGGAAAGATGCAGTGCAGAAGCAGTGTCATTTTCTACAACTGACCTGCGTGATATAAGTTTCACAAGGAGGAAAATCAGGGCAAAGTTAGAGTAAAGGCAGAAGATAAAGCGAAGTTATGTGCAAGACTGGAAGCTTAAGAGGAAAATTAAGTGACAAAGGATGGAAACAGATGGATGATTTACTGTATGCAATATAAGGAGAAACTAATGACAAGGATCGTAGGCTACCTCTTCTTGCCAGTCAAAGGAATGGCGGTACTACTAATGATAATGATTATATTGATGACAATATAAACGTCATAAATAGCAATAATATCAACGATGTCGACGATCATGAAGACGACGACGACGACGACGATGATGATGTTGTTATTAATAATTACTTTAATAGCAACATCAGTAAAAAAAAATAAAAATAAAATAATAGTAATAATAATAATAATAATAATAAACAGAATTCTGAAACTGCTGAAGCAATATTCAAAGAAATTCACATTCAAGATGAAAATACTTTTATCACTGTAGACCTAACATTAAAGGGAGTTTGGTATTACTCAAAATATTTTACGGATTTTGACTTGTGACCTTGAGATCAAGGTCAAGATCATTCATACTAGGCAAATCATGTTCACTCATGACCCACTACATTTTAACCGAGTTTGGTCAAAATGAATCAAATACTTTCCGATTTAGCTCTTTAAGGCATAAGGCGGCCATTTTGAGTTTCTTCACTATCTCAAAAGGTATTTGTTGGATCTCATTATCAATACCGAAGCTCACAAGTCTAAGCTGATGACTACGCACCGATACTGCAACATTTGCAAAACAATCGAATCAATGTTTTTTGTTGCACAGGAGGGTAAAAATTTAAAATAATAACATAGAGGGCATTAGTGTGGCGATAGTTCTAGGAAGAAAAAAAATGTGCCAAAAGAAGCCTGTAACCAAGATACAAACACTCCTGAAAATTTCAAGTCTATCTCGAACGGTCTGGGTATGCCTGCCTTCTTTACCTCCCCCTCCCAAATAATAATAATAATAATAATAATATCTACAATATCAGTAAGAACTCTGCAGAATGTGAAGTTCTTAATAATAATAATATCAGACTCTTTAGATTTAGATTTCCGATGAGAGTTATCACCAGGGCAAGTTGGTATAGCGGGCCGAATGATATCGCAGGGCCGGAATGAAACCAGGGCCAAAAATGAAACGGCAGAGATACAATAGAACTAGGAGGGGAAATGCACCAGGGAGCCGAAATGAACACACACCGAATGATATATGCCACGGCCCCACAAACAGAACAACGCGCCGAGATTAAACAAGCCGAAACAGAGGGCGCCGTAATGAAACACAGAGAACTGGAATAAACCGAAATAAAAAGTGGGATACAAATCAAGCTAAGGAACTGCAACAACAACAAAACATGGTACACAAGAAAAAAAAAAAGGATTAAAAAACATGCAAAACTGGACAAAATGCGACACAAAAACATAACAGGGAAGAAGAACATGAGAAACAGGTCAAAATGGATAACAAGACGAACATGGGAAACAAGAACTGGTGCCAAGGCACAGCAAACCCGTCCCCGGCAGGTATTTTAGCGGTGACATATAAACACAACAAGATATCAAGTCAAAGATGTCATATATCAAATTTGGAGTAAATCGTCTGAAAATTGACAATTTTATGCGGATTTGAAATTTTATGCCCGACCCACCTGACACTGACCCCCCCCCCCTACCGCATGTTATAGGATGCAGATTTGAAAGATACACCTTTAGGTTTTAGTTTCATGTCGATATGGCGAATCTGAAAGGAGTTATGGCGGGAAAAAAAAAAAAAAACGATTTTTACCCATCCCTTTTTTTTTTTTTTTTTTTTTTAACATTTTTTGACCCTACAGCCTGGGCCTTGGCCCAGTTTGGCCCAAACTTTAATCAGGTGATCAGAAGGTCATAACCCATCTTCCCTGTAATTTTAGTTAAAATCGCACCAGTAGTTTTCGCGTAAAGCTGTTAACAGACAAACAGACAAACCGAGTGAACACAACACCCGTCCCCGAGTCCCTCCAGGGCGGGGACGGGTAACAAGTCAATATGGAAAACAAGATGAAAACAAGGGACATGAAGAAAACAAGGAACAAGAAGAAAGCAAGGAACAAGAAGAAAGCAAGGAACAAGAAGAAAACAAGGAACAAGAAGAAAACAAGGAACAAGAAGAAAGCAAGGAACAAGATGAAAGCAAGGAACAAGAGGAAAACAAGGAACAAGAAGAAAGCAAGGAACAAGAAGAAAACAAGGAACAAGAGGAAAACAAGGAACAAGAAGAAAGCAAGGAACAAGATGAAAGCAAGGAACAAGAGGAAAACAAGGAACAAGAAGAAAGCAAGGAACAAGAAGAAAACAAGGAACAAGATGAAAGCAAGGAACAAGAAGAAAACGGGGACGAGCCAAGAAAGGACCGAAACATATCACCGAGCCGAAATAGAACACCCCGAAAATTCCCTTCCTTCCCCCCACCCACCTACGTTTCCTGGGAGTCCTATAATTAACCTGTCCTGTGGGATGTCGCCCCTTTAGATTTTACTTGCGGATTTGGGAGGCTTTCTTTAATTTGCTTCTGGTGTATTACTATTCTATATGTCTGTCTGTCTGTTTGTCTTTCTATCTGTTTTTCTATAGCCAGACGCCTTGATCCCCCCCCACGTTACCCAGTCCGCCACCAGCTTGCCCTCTCTCCAACTGAGTCGACATTCAATCGCTTCCATCCGATGACCTATTTATACATTACATTCTTTCTGCCACCAGATTATGACATCCAACTCAGAGACCTTTAACAGAGGGGGATAAAGTCGGCTGTATCTGACCCTATTAGTTCAAAATGTATCTCCTTAACGGAATAAAGTCGCGTGAGAAGAGAGAGAATAAAAATACAAAAAGACATCATCGTATCATAGGGGTAAATGACTTGCCTGAGAACACTAACTGCTGCACTACTGTTTTTTTTTTTTCTCTCTCTCTCTCTCTCTCTCGTCAGGTATGTGTCAGCTGAATAAAATCGTCTGACGGGAAGCAGGAGTAAATAAAATGTCATCGTAAGGGAAGTGTCAGTAGAGAAGTGCCCAAGTGAAGTGTCAGTGGAGATTATTTCCTAACCACTTCATTACGAGACGTGTCCCTTGACTGGATAAAAAAAATCGTCTGAAGGTAACAAGAATAAATCCCGAAAACATCATGGTGCTGGAGTGTATCTAACCCCCTTGAACAAGCTCCCCCTAAGCTGAATAAAATCATCTGTCGGTAGTAACAATGAAAATATAAAGGCATCAGACTGAAGGGGTAAAGTGACGCAAAAACATATGAGAACAGGGTGGTATAACACACGAATCTAATACGTAAAGACAAGATACCTGGAAATCTCAAGAAAGCAGGGTTTCAAGACTCTCTCTCTCTCTTTCTCTCTCTCTCTCTCTCTCTCTCTCTCTCAACGTTATTAATAGTGGGAAATGATTACTGGTTCCGGTTCCCCGGCCCTCGTGGGTGAAGACGGGGCAGGGCGACCTCTTTTATGACGGATGTTGTGTGTGTGTGTGTGTGTGTGTGTGTGTGTGTGTGTGTGTGTGTGTGTGTGTGTGTGTGTGTGTGTGTGTGTGTGTGTGTGTGTGTGTGTGTGTGTGTGTGTGTGTGTGTGTGTGTGTGTGTGTGTGTCCTACGGTTCTGAACTTTATATTACACACAAGGGGCCCAAGTGATAAAGAATCCTATCCAATTAAATGAATAACCGAGTCTCTAAATCAGTCAAAGAATATCAGACTACATTATTTTACTTTTACTTTTAGTAATTTGTCTCTCAGATTTTTACTCAAACTTTGAAGTGCTAAGCTGTATGAATGACGGAAAATGTATATATAAGAAGTCGTATACACAATTTAAGCTTAGAACAAATTGTAAATACAGGCCATGAGGTCAAATTAATCGCCTATCCATTCCAACAACCCAGCCACTCAGCGATCTAGACGGTCATCCACTCTTCCATTCAGTCATTTAATCGTCTTTCTGTTCACTAGACAAGCCAACCATCCATCCATCCATCCAGTCAGGTAGCATTCTAGTTCTAGCGAGCCAAATCAGCATCAGTCCTTCCTCTCATCCATGCAATAAGCTAGAGTCACCCAACCACCAACCAGCCATCCATTAATCCATCCATCCATCCAACAATGCCACCCACTTACTCCTCCCACCTTCCATCTGTCCATCGATCCAGCCATGTATCTATTCAGAGAGCCGCCCAACCACCCATCACTTCATCCAGCTATGTAACCTCCTATCCACCCACCCACCTATCAATCCATCCATCCATCCATCCATCCATCCATCCACCCATCCATCCACCCTTCTCTCCATCCATCCATCCATCGATCCATATGCCCTCTAGGCAGGAAGACGGAAGCAAACAGAGGTAGAAATCAACAAAGCTTCCAGGTCCCCTTTCCCCCTCCCCATAGTCCTCTTCTCCATAGCCTAGCCCTCCACCCCGGGTGGTGTCCCATCCTCCCCTATCCCTCCTACTCTCGTCCCTGCCCCTTCTCACCCCCATCCCTCGTCCATGTCAACAGAGGGGATGGACACTGACTCACGCCCGAGGCACGAGTTTCATGCTGGACCACTCTGATCCCCCAATCCCCACTCCCACCCCCACACCTCCCCCATTACTCTTTCCCTTCCCTCTATATAACCTCTATTTTTTTTTCTCTGTCATCTCCATCCCAAATTTACCTGCCTCCCCACCCAGTGACTCACATTCTCCCTACCTTCCATAACCCCTTGCTGCTGCTACTACTGCTCTCCCTCCCTTCTGGCTATAAATTCTCTCTCTCCTCCCCCCACTGGCCCTACCTCTATCTTCCCTCCTCTCCATATAACCTCTCCTCTTACAACTCTCTCTCCCTTCCCCCTCCGTCTGACAGTTTCTCCCCTTCCCCCACCCACTGCCCTTCTCCCTGACTTCATTCCCCCTCCCCTCCCATAATCCCAATACTGTTAACCCATTCTTACCCACTCTTCTTCCTAAAGTCCATCAGTTTCTCTCCCTTCCTCCATACGCCTAATTTTCCCTCCTAATACAGTCTCTCTTTAATTTTCTCTCCTCTCTTCCTTCCCACACATTCACCCCCCCCCCCTGTACTTTCCCTTTCCCATTAGTTCTCTTCCCATCTTGTCACTCCTGCCCAACAGCTTCCCCCCCATTCTCTCTCTCTCTCTCTCTCTCTCTCTCATCCCACCTCATCCCACAGGTATTTTCCACTCCCATTCCCCTCAGTCCTTTATCTACATTTCTCTCCCTCCCTCCCTCTACCTGCCTCCATACGCACTTCCTCCTCCACCCCTCCCTTTCCTACAGTCTCTTCACGACTATATTTACTCATCTTCCCTTCTCCTCCCACCTCCCTCCAGCCACTTATATCTCTTCTACTCCTCTTTCTCACTCCTTCCTCACCCCTCCCCACTTCCAGCCTCTCCCTCACTAAATCTACGGTATCTCCTCTCCCCCTTTCACTAATGCTACACCCCATAATTATACAGTATCTACTATCTCTCTCTCTCTCTCTCTTTCTCTATCTATCTATCTATCTATCTATCTTTTCCACCCCCTACCGCCATCCAGCCTCGTCTCTAACAAATTTTACTTTTTTCTCACAGTCACCTCTGTCCATCCTTCCACACCCCATCATTAGCCCAAATTATTCATTCCTTCTCTCCCACCTCTCTCCTCCAACTTTCTTCCTCCAATCTCGCCCAGAATTTACCTACTTTTCCTTCCCATTCTTTCCCTACCTCCCCCCCCAGGTCGCTACTACCGTCCTCTCTTTCCTCTCTCCCTCCCTCCCCTCCCTCCCTCCACTCCCATCCTTATAAACATACACCCCTCCCTCTCCCCCCTCCCCTCCTCTAATCTTTTAGTCCAGTTTATTGCGTAATTTCGTTCAGATATTTTTTGAGATTTGCAAAACCTGTACAATTCTGGAAACTACTGAGTGAAACCAACCAGAAAATAATCACCTTTTTTTCCCGGAAGTATGTGTAGGTATGCAGATCTCAAAAAAAAAATAATAATAATAATAATAAAATGAAGGTCAACTGTGAAAAAAGTGAACCGTGCTATTTCCTCCTATATATATCTTACCTTCCCCTCCCCCCCTTCCCCCTACTCTACGTCCCCTGTCATGTTTTTTCTGATCTCCCTCCCCCCCCTTCTTCCCTTTTTTCCCTCCCACATCCCTCTCACATTAAATCTACCTGCCCCTCCCCCTCTCCTCCTTCCCATGTATCTCCTGGTTTCCTTCTCATTCTTCCATCCTTTCCTCCCCTCCCCCTTCAATCTATCCTAAATCCTCTACCCCATTCTTCCTTCTCAGTTCTCTCCCAATCCAGATGTAATTTCCTTCCTCCTAAACAATTTTCTCCCTCTTCTCCCTCACTTTCTCCACTCTTCTCCCTGCATTCTCCCCCGAACTCCATCTACTTCCCACTTTCTCCCGCTCTACATCAACCAGCTCTTTTGTAATCTCCCTTTCCATCTTCTTCCTTCCGGTTTTTCCCCTCCTCCTTTCTCTCCCACATCTTATCTGTCTCCCCCTTTCCCTCCCTCCCTCCTTCCTCCAATCTTCCCACCTCCAGCCTCTGCTACTCTAAATCTCCCTTCCTCTCCCTCTCCCTCCCCATCCCCCTACATAACAAGTTCCCTCATCCCTGGAGACCCCTGTACCTACACTTCCATATATCTCCTGAATTTCCTTTCCCTCCCCTCTCGTCACCTTCCCTCCCCTCTCCCCCCAACACCTACAACACTGGTATACCTTCCCAATTCTACACACACACAAACACATACACACACACACACGCACACACACACACACACACACACACACACACACACACACACACACACACACACACATACACCTTAACTCTCTTCCCCCCTTTCGTCATATCGTGCCCCTCTCCCACCATGTCCCCACCCAATACAACGCATCCCCTTAACACCTCTTCCCCTTCCCATCCACATTCTTCTCACTTCCACTCCTTCTATTTCCTCTCCCTCATACAACCCATTTCCCAACCACTCCTACCCCTTATCGCTTAAGAATTATACCTCCCCATCTCCCTTCCCCTCCCCTCCCCTCCAGTCTACTTATCTCTCAACCCTCTCTATTTTCCCTCCCCTTAACCCCTTCTCTCCTTTTCAAACCCTCTCATTACCCCTTCCCCCCCCCTCCCTCCTACCCGCTGTATTTCGCCTCCAGTTACATTCCCCTCCCTCCCTCCCCTCCACACACTTCTTTCTCAACGCCCTCTATTTCTCCTCCAGTACCGTGCAACCCCTTACCTTACCCCCACTTCATTCTCCCATCCGCCCTTTTCTCCCTCCTGACCCTTCCGTTTTCCCATCCCATCCTACTCCACACTACACGCATCCTCCCTTCCTCTTCCTCCCCTCCTCCCTCGCCGCTCAGATCCCTCTCTCCCCAACCTCCATTCTACCAAAGCCTCTCTCCTTCCAGTGCCTCCACCTGTACTATATATACATCTTTTCCTATGCTTCGTATAAAGGGAACAGGTTAGAGAAGAAATGTTTTGATCCCTTTCTCCTTCCCTTTGTAGCTTTCTCACCTCCTTTCTAACCTTCCACTATAGCTTACAGAACCCTTCCGTCTGTCTGTCTGTCTGTCTTTCTCATACCTACACCTCCCAGTCCACCATCCATTTCTCATTTAACCATTCTCCATTCCTCACCTCTCTACCACTGCTCCTTTCCGGCCTCTATTCCTTCCCCCCCCCCCTCTCTCTCTCTCTCTCTCATTCCACTTCCTTTTCTCGTGGAGTTTTCCCGTCGACTCTTTTCCTTCCAAATCTCGTTCTCCCCATTCCCTCATACCTACACCTTCCAGCTCCTCTTCCTTCCTCTATCCTTCCCTCACACCTATCTTCTCACCTCTAAAAACCTAACCAACCCTTCACCCTTCCAGCGTTTCTTCCGACCATCCTCTCCCCTTCAAAATTCTGGTTTCCTCTTCCCCGTTTCTATTAAAAAGTCTCACTCCCTCTCCTACTCGCCTCCTCTCCTTCCTCCCTCACACTTACCTCATCCAAAATTCCTCCCCGCTATCTTCCAAGCATACCTCTCTCCCCTCTAAAACATCCCCTCTCCCCTTCCCTTCCCCTTTTTTTTCCCCCTCACACACATCCCTCTCAAAACTCCTTTCCCTCAACTTTTCCTTCACATCTTCATCCTTTCCTCCTCCCTCTCTCCTCTCTTACCCCTCCCAATATCCTTCTCCTTCAACATTCCTTCCCATCTTCAAGCATTCCTCCCTCTCTTCTCTCTCAAACACCCCCTCCTTTCCCCTTCCA
>NC_137051.1:15105000-15145000 GCF_032717465.1 Coenobita brevimanus
TGGTTCTTAATCATTTCCAACATTTGCAGGACGCACATTAATTTATTTCTATATATCACGACTGACACATTATTATAGTCCTTAATTATCAGTATCATTTGTACGGCATAATTTCTTTTTCTTGGGGGAGGAGTATATACTGTACACACACACAGACACACACACACACACACAGGGTGTTCCGAGAAATGTGAGTGAATTTTCAGGTGGTTATTCTTAGGCAAATGTGAGTAAAAAATGCTGTATCAACATAGGTCTAATTATCAGCCTTACAAAGTGGCAAATACTGACGAACTTAAGGGCAAAAAAGAGATAATTTTCTTCCATAAAATCATTACTAATTGCGCCTCCGTAACTGAACCGATATTTCAATCCATTAATCAAAACTAGCCCAAGAAATACTTTTTGTATTTCCTCTTACATATTTTGAGATGTCCTGTGTAGACTCTGCCATAGTGCCATACAAACTGCCACAGTGCCATATACAGCCATTCTCACATCACCCATGCCCTCCACATTCTCGCCCCCATCTCACAGTCCATACCATCCATATGCACGCTTTATCACTTTTTTTTTATGCGAGGAAGAAGGAACCAAAGGCTAGGAGCCCGCAAACTGCTCCTTCCAAATAAAAACAAAAACAATACAAAACAGAGCCAAATTCAAGATCCGTTCATTTCGAGATGCCTGGAAACACTGCATTTGAAAGACTGGAGATCATAGGAAGTAGGAAATACAGACATAGGGAAACAGTTCCAGAGTTGACCTGTTGCATAAACGAAGAGCTGGGAGTAACGGTTAACTCTAGCATTAGAGAGCTGGACAGAAAAGGGATGAGAGTTTGTTGCTAGACGGATGCTACGCATTCGTTGTAGAGGTGGAAGGATGCAAGCAGACAGTTCAGAGGAGCAGTGATCATTGAAGTACTGACAGAAAAGAGATAGAGATGCAACAGTGCAGCGTAGAGATACAGGTTGAAGGGAGCCAGTAAGAGAAGGAGAGTTAATGAGACGAAAAGCCTTTGACTCCACCCTATTGAGAAGAGCTGTATGTGGGAAGCCTCCCCACACATGAGAGTTGTACTCTACACAGGGGCAAACAAAACCCGTGTATAAAGTCAACTACTGTGCAGGGGTAAAGAAGGTACGGAGTCGGCTTAGCACACCTAATCTCTTAAAAGCAGATTTGACAAGAGATGCAATATGATATTTCCAAGATAAGTCCCGATTGAATGAAACCCCAAGCACGATCAAGGATGATGCAGGATTCAGCTGGATATTATTAAACATTAGTGGGTACTCCTGTGGAAGATTTTGTCGGATTGATAGATGTAAAAACTGAGTCTCTGATGCATTAAAAACAAGATAATTTTTACCCCAGTCAGAGATACGAGCCAAGTCAGACAATAGGTGTGCCAGAGCCTCATCCCTTGTTTATTGAAGAAACTGCTGAGATGGACGTTGCAGGAACCGAATGAAAAGGTGAAGGGTGGAATCATCAGCGTCCGAGTGGATAGGGTTAGATGTACAGCTCAGGATGTCACTGATGAATAAATGGAAGAGAGTTGGTGACAGGACAGAGCCCTGAGGAACACCACTGTTGATAGATCTAGGAGAAGAACGATGGCCGTCTACAACAGCGGCTACAGAACGACCAGAAAGGGAACTATAGATTAAGGCACGGATAGAAGGATAGAAACCGTAAGAGGGCAGTTTGGAAATTAAAGATTTATGCCAGACTCGATCGAAAGCCTTTGAGATGTCAAGTGCAATGGCAAAGCTTTCGCCGAAGTCCCGAAAGGAGGATGACCAGGAGTATGAAAGGCAGGTGAGAATATCGCCAGTGGAACGTACCTGACGGAACCCATACTGATGATCAGAAAGAAGGTTGTGATAGGAGAGATGCTTTAAAACTTTTCTATTAAGAATTGACTCGAAAACTTTTGAGACACAGGATGTTAAAGCAATTGGACGATAGTTAGAGGGTTGGGAATGGTCACCCTTCTTTGGGACTGGCTGAATGAAAGCAAACTTCCAGCAAAAGAAGGAAAGGTACAAGTTGAAAGACAAAGGCGAAAAGGTTTACCTAGGCAGGGTGTAAGCACAGAAGCACAGTTCTTGAGGACAACAGGAGGGACTCCATCAGGCCCATATGTCTTGTTAGTATTGAGGCCAATGATGGTAGAAAATACATCAGCTGAAGAAATTTTAATGTCAGCCATGAGGAAGTCAGAGGGGGGAAGTGATGGAGGAACAGCACCGGAATCGTCTAAGGTGGAATTGGAGGAGAAAGTCTGAGCGAAGAGATCTGCTTTATCAGTAGAAGAAATAGCTACAGAGCCATCAAAGTAGAATAAAGGAGGAAAGGATGATGAAGTAAAGTTGTTAGAAAGGTTTTTGGCAAGATGCCAGAAGGAGCGGGAAGAATTCGAGTTGGAGAGTTGAGAGCATTTAGTACGGATGAAATAAATTTTACTCTTTTTTTTCTTTCGACTGAATAAAATAGTCTGGTGTCAGCGTAATTAAATTCCCAAGTTTTATCAGTAGTAAAGAAAGAGCCGCTCGTGACTCTCTCTCTCTCTCTCTCTCTCTCTCTCTCTCTCTCTCTCTCAGCTGAACAAAATCGTCTGATGTAAGCCTGAATAAAGTATCTCAATGTACAGTACGAACAGCGGCAAAATGGTTTAATAAGATGAAGCATATTGGCATAAACCGTGAGGCGCATAATAATGAAACCCAAGTATTATAAAAGCATAAACAGCTGTAGTTCTGTTTCATGTCATTACTCTCTCTCTCTCTCTCTTACACTAACGACCTCAAATTACCATCACTCCATCTTCAATGCTGAGGTGTAGCAGTATTTCAACACTAGGATATGATGACAGTCACGAAGAAGTGCTACTGAAAAAGATATACAACCGTAGTATTATTCTGTCACTGGGCAACGTGAAACGAGCTGCAAACAGGACGAAAAAGCGAATGAAAAGGTAAGGTAAAAAGAAAATTACTATACATATATTTTTTCTTTATTACAACTGCATCCGTAGTTATTATTCCCTGTTAATTTACTGGCATTTTTGTAGCATTTTCTTTTTCCAGATTAATTTTTGATAATCACAGTAGAATCATCTTTGTAACTACCAATTAAAAAAATCATTACAGTATTGCGCAATATTATTAGATCAGTCTTTTAGTGCTCGTTATGCGTCATTATGAAAATTATTAACATCTACAGTACTATAGTTCGTAGTGTGTATTCAATGAGCTTACCTAATTATAGTTCTGTGTACACTTGTTAGTATCATTAAGTTACAAGTACACTCTCTCTCTCTCAGATCATAATTTTTAACTAATCATCTCCACTGGTAAAACCATTATCTTCAATTATTTTTAAGACATTCAGACTAGCCACGTAATCATCATCCTACGAACAATAAGTACCATTAGTGTTGTGAAGGTTTTTGTACTGTGTGTGTGTGTGTGTGTGTGTGTGTGTGTGTGTGTGTGTGTGTGTGTGTGTGTGTGGAGGTGGGTGCTTCATGAACGGCCATTTGTACGTAACGAGGCTGCTAATAGGACATGAGGTGTAATTACATGCTCACCGACGCACTCCCATCTACATACATACGCACATACACATATACACGTACTTATATATTTACACACACAATGCACACACACACACACACACACACACACACACACACACACACACACACACACAACAAATCTATATTAAATACACGTGTACTTATAAACATTTACACACACATACAAACATAAACATTTGCACACACACAGACACAGAGAGAGAGAGAGAGAGAGAGAGAGAGAGAGAGAGAGAGAGAGAGAGAGAGAGAGAGAGAGAGAGAGAGAGAGAGAGAGAGAGAGGAAAAATGAAAACCGTGAGTGTTTACGCATGGGAAGCAGGAGGTGGAGGAATATATTCTGCATATTATCACTGTAAAATCTCACTAGGGCAGAAAAAAATGGAAAGAAAAATCACGAAAAAAGAAATAACGAAACTCCTGGTGAAAAAATGAAAGAAAAATAAAAGAATATTAGACAAACACAAGGTAGAAAATGGAAATACAGGATAATACAAAAGGAAATAAATAATAATATAAATGAGAAGGAAATAGGGACTAATACAAATCATAATAGACTAGTAAAAAAAATGAAATAAAAAAACGAAGGGAAGAATGACACAAAATGATAAAGTAGCAAAAACCTATTACAGAATGAGGCAAAAGTAGAATAATACAAAAATAATTCATCAAAAAGTAAAGAAATACAGAACAATGCAAAAATAATGAAGTATAAGGGAAAGAAATTCAGAATAAAACCCGTACGTTCATATTGATGGAAAAAAGGAAAAATAAAAAATAAATTATATACCGTACATTGGCCACACACACACACACACACACACACACACACACACACACACACACACACACACTGAAAAGAACTACAGATTAGGACAATACACAAGTCAATCATAACAATGGAAAAAGATTAGAAATACAAATATAATAATACACACAAAAACGATGCAAATAAAAATAATATGCCTAATACACGTTAATGGAGAGTGAAAACAAAACAGGAAATACAGGATAAGAAAAATCCACAACATTTCTAAAAAAGGGGAAAAATAAAGATTATATAATCCACATATGTAAGGTAGAGAAAAAATTACAAGTAAACAAATATTCACGACTGTATTAAAAAAAGAGGAATAAGTGTAGAGTAACAGTCAAGTTCACAACGAGAGAGAGAGAGAGAGAGAGAGAGAGAGAGAGAGAGAGAGAGAGAGAGAGAGAGACAGACAGACAGACAGACAGTCATATCACAACTTCAACGATTCATTTCACCGTAATTTCACATTTGCCAAGTTATTCATTCAGTAATAAAATATGTAAAACTTCTTCCTATCAGCAATTCATTTTTTTTTTTTTTTTTTATTAATACAACTTTCATATACGTTCCGGGTATCAACACAATCCCTTTTACTATTATTCGTAGTGTAGGGGCCAGACGGTAAGTTAGTGTGGTCTACAAGATTTAAGGGTACCGGTATTTAAGAAAGAAAGAAAGGAAGAAAGAAGAAAGTAAGACAGAAAAAGAAAAAAAATAAGGCAAGAAAGAAAAAAGAAAATAAAGCAACCAAGAAAGAAAGAACGAAAATCAGAAAGAGCAAATGAAGAAAAAAAGAACCCAAAGCTGAGTCTGCAATACGTGCCCTTTCCAAATTAATTGAACAAAATGATATCCAAATTCAATTTCCTTTCATTTCGAGTTGCCTGGACAGCTTGTGTATAAAATACAGACCATACACTGTGGGAAAGACCAGTGATGAAGACAGGTGCAGAGCGGACCATCGAGAGAGTAGCCGAGTAGACGTGTGCTGAGGGTATACGTCCCTAGTGGAATTGCCTGACTGAAAACCACCTGACTCAAAGGGATTGAAAATAATGTGTACAGCACCTAACCACCTTGACTGTCGCTTTAATCCCAATACACCACCGAGATTTTAACTACTTCATTACGATTCTCTCTCTCTCTCTCTCTCTCTCTCTCTCTCTCGCTAGCGAAGACACGATTTTAAGCAACATGGGAAAGACTTTTGGTATATAGCGTGTCAGTGAAGCTATATCTAAACCCTCTAGTTCGAAAAGTCTCTCCCAAGTCCAACAAGATCGTTTGAATTTAGCAATACGAAAATGTACAAGATGTCATAGTAGCGCAGGGGCTGAAGTGAATCATATATAAGAAGAAGCAGTGCCAAGGCACAGCAAATCCGTCCCCGGCAGTCATTTTAGTGCTGACGTCAAAACACAACAGGTTATCTAGTCAAAGATGCCATATATCAAATTTGGAGAAAGTCGGGTGAAAATTGACGATTTTATCCCCATTTGAAATTTTAGGCCCGACCCACCTGACACTGACCTCCCTACCACCTACTGGGGGGTGACCCCCCTGATGTAATAAGGCATGTTATAGGACGCTGATTTGAAAGATGCACCTTTAGGTTTTGGTTTCATGTCGATACGACGAATTTGATTGGAGTTATGGAGATTTTTTTTTTTTTTTTCATTTTTTGGGCCTACAGCCTGGGCCTTGGCTCAGTTTGGCCCAAAATTTAATCAGGTGATCAGATGGTCGTAGCCCATCATTAACTTAATTTAAGTCAAAATCGCATCAAAGTAAAGTTGTTAACAGACTGACAGACACACATCAAATAAAACAACAAACAAGCAAACACACAGACAAACCTAGTGAAAACAATACCCGTCCCCGAGCTCGCCTCCCCCCCGAGGCGGGGACGGGCAATTTCACTACGCAATTTCTTCATTAACTTATACATACACCTGTTGTCGTTACCTGTATTCATTTACCACTTAAGTAGTAAATTCAGTCATCCATTATGTTAATCATTCATTTATCCATCCATCAGTCTAGCCATCCATAAAATCGTCGATCTATCTGTCCAATCATTCACCACTCAAATTTATCACTCAGCCCCCTATACAGTCATCGATCTATCCATCGACCTATTAACCAGTTCATCTATCCATCTATCCACCCATCTTCCAACCAGTTCATCTATCCATCTATCCACCCATCTTTCAACCAGTTCATCTATCCATCCATCAGTGCATCTGCATGACTGATGACTCATCCATCCTTTCATCCATCCATTTTTAACCCCTTCATCCACCCGTTAGCCAATCCATCCACTCATCCAGCCGCCAGCCTGTCCATTCCACCATCCATCCATCAGTTCAGTTATTTATGCTGAAGACAAATATAATCAGATAAAATATTACTTGCTCACATCACACCATCATCCAGCCTCCAAAACTGATCGCTCTCTATTATCATTCCTTTAGTCATTTTATCTTCCATTCCACATAATTTCTTGCAGATGCCATTAAAATTCGATGAACTTTATTATTATTATTATCAGTAGTAGTAGTAGTAGTAGTAGTAGTAGTAGTATACATTTTGTTACTGCCAGACAATTTTATTTTAAGAACAATCCCCTGACCTGATTGGATTATATTCTATCTTGCTTGACATTATCCCGTTTCAAACCCGTGCTACTACAGTAGATTATTTTATTCTATCAATTTTTTTCTCTATTTTTTTTTTTTTCTTGTGCAGGGAAAGCTGTGGGTCTGAGCATAGATTATTTTTTTTTACCTCCCCCTACACACTCTCTCTCTCTCTCTCTCTCTCTCTCTCTCACACACACACACACACACACACACACACACACACACACACTCGCATACCACCCACTCACACACCCTCATCACGTACGGTACGCTTATTACAGAATATTTCTCCGTTTTCTCATTGGCCGCAGCGTTCATGGCCAAGGAACCAATCAGTAGCCTTCATTTGGGGGGCCCTGGTCGGAGCTGGCTTGTGATTGGACTGTCACTTGCAGGGCCGGCCAATAGCACGAGAGTTATATTACAGGCAGCTTGGTTAGTAATATATATGGTGTAACGAGTTACTTTGTATTAATGGCACAATTTCGGCTCGTTTTTACAATATATGATGCCCTCCACGGCTTTAGTTTCGAATCCTATCTAACCTCGGGGTACACGCATATCACCGCGGCGGTCCTACATATATATATATATATATATATATATATATATATATATATATATATATATATATATATATATATATATATATATATATCCTACATATATAGTCAGACACAGAAATCCCAAATTATAAGACAAGGTTATTTACCGACATGGAGGACTTTCATATTCCACCATTTTTCCTGTGTGTAAGGGGTAACACACACACACACACACACACACATCCCAGCAATGGTAAAACACATATATAACGCCCTGGCCAAACACATCGCTTTACCCTGTGTGTTTGCTCTCGGCCTTGCTTTTATCACCATTAATAGTCGTGATTATAACTGCTTCTGTGTTTATTCTGTGGGTGTTAATTAGGTGTATCTGAAAGCAGCAGCTCTATTGTTGTGAATGGTTTATTATTATTATTATTATTATTATTATTATCTGTTGTACTGTATATTAACTTCCATTATCTCTCTCTCTCTCTCTCTCTCTCTCTCTCTCTCCATATATGTTGATCTGTGTTATCTGTCAATCAATCTCTCTCTCTCCCTGTCTATCATTCCGTCTGTTTATACCGGTATCTTTAAATTTATCTGTCAATCTATCCTCCCAGTTAAGCACAATAAAAACAGCATTAACAGAAATTTACGGTCTTTTTTTACTATTTCACTAACGCAAAAAAAAAAAATAAATAAAATAATAATAATAATAATAATAAAAAGGAAAAATAATTATCACAGACGTTCATGACATTACAAAAAAGGTCAACTGCTTTTAAATCAGATTAAAGGGTCACATACAGGTATTTTCAGACGTCATAAAAACTGTCGTCATCATCATTACCTCTATCATTATCAAAATCATCATCATCATCATCATCATCACCCTTATCATCCTCATAATCATCATCAACTTCATCAATCATCATCGTCATCAACTTTATCATCGGCAGCAGCATCATAATCGTCATGAACTTTATCATAATCATCATCATCAGCAACATCATAATCGTATTCAACTTTATCATCATCACCCTTATCATCCTCATAATCATTATCAACTATCATCATCACTATAATCGTCATCAACTCTATCATCATTATCATAATCATCATCAACTTTATCATCATCATCATAATCATCATCAACTTTATCATCATCATCATCATCTCGACTGTAATAACTGGTCCGTAAAATATAAAGGAACTATAATATTACTACAGCCTCAAAACAATAATTAAAGCGCCAAACACAAACAGATGCAGAAGTTAAATATTTCACGTTAATTCTCTCCATTGAATTTCACACACACACACACACACACACACACACACACACACACACACACACACACACACACACACAACAAATTCTTCCTGCTTCTCTCTCTCTCTCTCTCAGCACTAGCCTCTTGGAAACTATCTCCATTAACGCCTTCATTGCATTAACATCTTAAGGAATCAACTCTTACACAGCCTCCAGACAACTCACTAAAATTAACAAAAGATTTCTCGCACTTTTTGATGGGGTTAAGGAAAGTTATATCTCTCCTCTCCAGTCCAAAATAATTCTCCTGAGATGAATAAAATCGTCTGGAGGAAGCGACAATCAGACACGGAAGACGACCCGGAAGTGAAGGGGTTGAATCTTGGTTGGGAATATTACAGACTCGAGACTGTGCTGAAAAAATAATTCCGTAACCTTAGCATCCTCTCTCTCTCTCTCTCTCTCTGCTTATATATGTCTATCCGTCTCTTTATCTATCTACCTACCTATCAGTCTGTATCTATCTATATCTATCTACCTGTCTATCTACTCTATATTCTCCTGCCCTGACAAAAGAAAGAGGAAGAGATGACAGAAGATATTACATATGTATCGGTTAGAGGAAAAACTGCTGAATACTGCAAGGAGTTTTTATATCGCTGGCTACATATGCATACAAGTAAATTCATGTATATGTGTTGCAGCGGGAAGGGCAAGTGGAAGACCCCGTGGAGGTTCAGTATGTATATATGGATAGTTATGAGAGAGGTCAAAGATCGAAAAGCAAGGGTAGCAATGAGCACTGCATGGTGGAATAGTTCAAATGTGACCTAATCTAATGGTGTCATGCTGCGGGTCGTGTTCCAGGGCAAGATTAGGACTTAGAAAAACCGATTATCTGTCTTAATAACCCTTTTGCGATAGACTCACATCAAATTTTTTTTTATGTTTTATTATTTTTATGAGCCCACTGGTGCTTGAAAATTGTAATAAGTAAATATCATTGTAAATAAATAAAAAAAATAAATAAATGTCATAGACTAAAGCCATCATTACGTCGTTTTCCTTTTTGATAATTATAAGTAGAACTCTGACTGGCAAGTGGTTAAGCGTTTCCTGTGTGTGTAAAGAGCGATACTTCAGTGTGATTACAGAAGAATAAAACAGACATGAATTACTTAGACGGAAGAATTATGCCAACATTCTGAAACTGTTTCTTGTAATGATAATATTGGTAAGTCAGATTTGGACCATTTCCGGGCGAGAGTTTCAAAGTCGGACCAATAATGATATCTTCACAATTCAGACATTTTCTCTGAGTGTATTTTAATTTTTCCAGTAAATGAGCCAATCCGATATTATTCCCTTCCACGTGTAAGGGATCACGGCGAGGCGATAGCAGTCCTGAATATTTAACACCTTTAAACGATTACTTTTTTCCCCTCTAGACGATTTTGTTCACCTCTGGAAAGACCTCCCGCTGTGAAGAGATAAATGAAGGCTGTATCTAACCCTTCAATTCCGAAACTTCTCTTACAAGTTGAATAAAATCGTCTTGAGATAGACAAAACAAAATGAAAAATTGTCATCGGAGTGAATGGACTAAGGCAGATGACTGGGCCGCGTCCCTGGTGGCAGCACAAAGTCGACGAACCTCAGATATGATTTGTTATAAGAGATTAACAGTAAGGCGTTGAAAATAAACTCCAGCACGAGGACAGTGGAAAGGAAGCTGTGGCGTGTTTTCATTTCCCTGTCCGTGTCTTCATTTCCATGTTCGTGTCTTCATTTCCCTATCCGTGTCTTCATTTCCCTTTCCGTGTCTTCATTTCCCTGTTCGTATCTTCATTTCCCTATCCGTGTCATCACTTCCATGTTCGTGTATTCATTTCTCTGTCCGTGTCTTCTTTTCCATGTTCGTGTCCTCATTTCCCTGTCCTCCTCGTTTCCCTGTCCTCCTCATTTCCCTGTCCTCCTCGTTTCCCTTTCCTCCTCATTTCCCTGTTCTCCTCGTTTCCCTTTCCGCCTCATTTCCCTGTTCTCTTCATTTCCTTGTTCTCCTCATTTCCCTGTCCTCCTCATTTCCCTTTCCTCCTCATTTCCTTGTCCTCATCCAGGTACGTGAGAATAATTAAAGCCAACCCCAGACACCGTGCCGGGAAGCTGCATAATAAACCTTCATTTTCTCTTTAGCGTTGTTTGTCTCTATGGCGTCGACGTACTTTGCATAAACGACGTACAAGAGTATATTAACGAGAGAGAGAGAGAGAGAGAGAGAGAGAGAGAGAGAGAGAGAGAGCGAGAGAGAGGGGGGGGAGGGGGGGAGGAAAGACGGGCCAAGATCCCCCTGGTCAGCGTCTCTGCAGCACCTTTCATCAATTCACCACACGTAGTTCATCTGGATTTTAGGGCTCGTGAGGAAACCTATTAAATTTGACATGGGTTTTTGAGAGAGGTGTAGGGGGAGCTATTTTGGGGCAGAGGGAGGAACTGCTGAGGCGGCTGAGAGAGAGAGAGAGAGAGAGAGAGAGAGAGAGAGAGAGAGAGAGAGAGAGAGAGAGAGAGAGAGAATATCCAATAAAACTTAGATTATCATTCACGATCGTTCTTCCTCTCATAAATTAGAATTCCGAAGTTTAATACGGCTATACTTTTTTTTTATGTTGCTTTTGTGAGTGTGAAAAGTGTGAGAGCAGTGGAAATGAGATTAGTTAGGAGTATGTTCCGTGTGCCTGGGGTGGACAGGATAAGAAATATACTGATTCGGAGACAATGTGGAATACAGTGGAAAAACGAAATATGTTGATAATAGGATAAGAGTGAATGTGCCTAGACTGTATGGTCCTTTGGAATGAATGGATGATGATAATGTGAATCAAATTTAATTAAAGTGTATGACAGTGGGATGAGGCGTGGTTGCTTTCCAAACTGGGGAGGATTGTACAGCTTAGCCTCCACAGATAGACAGAAAGATACTTAGAAAGACTCAAAGGTGTTTGTAAAATCGTTTTCTGCAAAGTATCCCAATCTGAAACAAAGAGCGATGAATTACAACACTGGCTGGTTGAGTCTAGGCTGCCAGAACGGTCATGAGAAAATTGCTGTGGGGGGGGGGTGTAAATTACCTGAGTGTACTTAACGCTGTACGATGGATTATGACATGGATGGATGTGTGGTGTAATAGTGTGCATCGTGGAAAAATAATGGTATGGGTTTCGGTTTCGGTATGGTGCTTAATTTTCTGGGTATACTTGTCGCTGAACGATGAGTTATGAGACAGAAGTACGTGAGCGTTCATCACAGAGAAAATTACTCTAGTTTTTGGGCAGGTTCTTCATTCATCCGGGAATACTGAATAATAATAAAAGATTAACTATGAAACAGGCTGAGTACACCTTTATTTCCTGTGATATGATGATTTTCTGTAATTTTTCTGCCTGCCTCACACTGTTTTATCCGGGAACACCTTCTTGTGTGAAAAGGTTTGAAATTCTTTAGGAACTCCTTCACGACGTAAAAACTCTAGATAAATGAAATAATCTGGAGGTAACAAGGGTAGATGCAAAATAGGTCACTGTGCTGAAGGAATATAGTAATGGACACTTTTATAGTCCTTCACTACGAGGATTCTACTCCTGGTGAAATAAAATCGTTTGGCGGCAGGAAGTTAGATGACAATTTTAAAAAGGTATAATATGGGGGAGATTCAGGGCCGTTCAGTTGATGTCCTGTGTGCAGTGTGGTGTGGTGTAATGTGGTGTGAAAGGGTGATAATGAGCGGGGCAGTGTGGCGCGGTGTGGTATGAGATGGTGATTTTGAGCTGTGTGGTGTGGTGAGGTGTAGTGAGAGGTGATTTTGAGCAGTATGGTATGGTGTGGTGTGAAGGTGATTTTGAATAGCATGGTGTGGTGTGGTGTGGTGTGAGAGGGTGATTTTGAGCAGCATGGTGTGGTGTGAGAGAGGGATCTTAAGCAGTATGGTGTGGTGTGTGAGGACGTAATGTTGAGCGGTATGGTGTGGTTTGGTGTGGTGTGAGAAGGCGATTATGAGCTGTAGGGAGTGGTGTAGTGTGGTGTGGTGTAGGAGGCTGATTTTGCGAGGTGCGGCGTGAGAAGCTGATACAGTGTGTTTGTTGCGTGATGCGATATGTACCGTGGTTTGTTGTGGTTTCCTGTACGTCGCTGAAGTCTACGAGAATGAAGCATCTCGTTTCCGAAAAGCGTTAATGAGAGACAGACGGACAAAGCCGTTTTCAGAGATACTCCCGACTAAAATGGGCGTCATCGTAATAATAAATAATAATAATAATAATAATAATAATAATAATAATAATAACGGTGAACGAACAACTATGACACTAGGTGGGTGTGCGGTCCGATATTGCCACACGTTTGAGATGCACTGTAAAATTTGGAGAGGGTCCTTAACGGCGAACGAGGAATTATGAGATTAGCTGGGAACTGTGCCGCTAACTGCAGGAGAGGAAAAAAAAAAGGACTGCAAGTTTGAGGTGTGGCGATAAGTTTTATGGGAAGACTTAATGGCCAGCGATGAATTATGAAACTAGGTGGGGGGAGGATGTTAAATAATTTGGGCAGGCTTAGTGGTAAAGGATGTGTTATGCAGTTATCTGGATGTGGACTGATGTAAATTCTGTAAGTCGGGATTGTGTTGTTCATTTTTTATTGTTGTTGACGGTGAACGAAAAATAGTGACACTGGTTAGGAATGTGTGTTTATTGTAAAAAAAAATAAATAATAAATAATAATAATAATGAAAAAGGTAAAGATTTTAAACGACACCTTTGAGGTCGTGTTATAAGTAACTCTGAAGATAGAGTAAATTCTCTCTCTCTCTCTCTCTCTCTCTCTTACCGATTTGTTTCGTACATAATACCTCCATATCACCTTATTGTCACTGATGCAAATTAAGTCGACATTAAATAGATACGAGTAACCTGTAAAATAACGTTATGTTACCGAAAAAATATATCGCTAAGCAGAAGGTGGTACTAAGCTACGGCAAACCTAATGTCTGACTTGGCTCGTATCTCTGACAGGGGTAAAAATTATTTTGTTTTTAATGCATCAAATACTCAGTTTTTACACCTATCAACCCGACATGATCTTCCACAGGAGTACCCACTAATGTTTAATAATATCCAGGTCAACCCTGCATCATCCTTGAAAATGCTTGGAGTTTCATTCACACGGGACTTATCTTGGAAAGATCATATTGCATCTCTTGTAAAATCTGCTTCCAAGAGACTGGGTGTGCTAAGCCGACTCCGTACCTTCTTTACCCCTGCACAGT
Source organism: Coenobita brevimanus (assembly GCF_032717465.1). Taxonomy (NCBI): domain Eukaryota; kingdom Metazoa; phylum Arthropoda; class Malacostraca; order Decapoda; family Coenobitidae; genus Coenobita; species Coenobita brevimanus. The sequence goes on from NC_137051.1 coordinate 15,119,202, forward strand.
TGTTGACTTTATACACGGGTTTTATTTGCCCCTGTGTAGAGTACAACTCTCATGTGTGGGGAGGCTCCCCACATACAGCTCTTCTCCATTGGGTGGAGTCAAAGGCTTTTCGTCTCATCAGCTCTCCTTCTCTTACTGGCTCCCTTCAGCCTCTGTCTCTTCGCCGCACTGTTGCATCTTCATCTCTTTTCTATCGCTACTTCAATGGTACGACGGGCGCGTAGCACCCGTCTAGCAACAAACTCTCATCCCTTTTCTGTCCAACTCTCTAATGCAAGAGTTAACCGTTATTCCCAGTCCTTCATTTATGCAACAGGTCGACTATAGAACTGTCTCCCTCTGTCTGTATTTCCTACTTCCTATGATCTCCAGTCTTTCAAACGCAGTGTGTCCAGGCATCTCGAAATGAACGGATCTTGAATTTGGCTCTCTTTTATTTTTTTTTTTTCTTGGATGGAATGGTTTGCGGGCCCGTGGCCTTTGGTTCCTTCTTTCTTGCATTAAAAAAAAAAAAAAAAGCTGCCTGTGACACCTAGAACACGGCCCTGTGTCATGAGGTCGAACTATTTGGACATAACAATGAATTATGAAACTATCTGATAACGTGTGTGCTCAGTGTGGAAAAAAATTGCAGTAGATCATACTTCCTGGCTTTGGAATTTTCGTAGCACTTCCTCAGCGATTTTTTTTTTTTCCTTTTTGCATATTACACTCCGACATTCTTTTGTGTGTTGCTTCAGTATAAAAGGCCACTGAGGTGTAATATGCAGAACGAATTGCTAAGGAACATGTTACAAAAGATTACGATGCCACTCAGTTACAAGACTGACGATGATTGAAACTGGTTGGGAAAATGTGTACTATCAAGGAAGAAAAAAAATAATGTTTTGGTTGTTAACTTATTACCTCCGCAAACGAATCTGGAGGTTATGTATTTACCCCTGTTTGTTTTTCTTTTGTTTGTCCACAATATATCTAAAAATATTATCGATGAATTTCATTGAAATTTTATGGATTTGTGGGATATGGGTAAAGGAAGAGTAGATTAAATTTTGGTGGTGATTTGAGTTCGAGTTCCGGTACTGGACTAGTTTTTGTTTTTTCGTTTCTCCACAGGATATCTCAAAACACAACTGTTGGATTTCAAGTAAATTTTGTGGATATGTGGGTCATGGACCAATGAAGAATTGATCAGAATTTGACGGTGATCAGAGTTGTTTGGTATAGGCGCTGGCGCAGGTTTGCTGTGTGTTTAACTTGTGGATTTACTTATATCCTTCACTGCGATCATCCATTTACACTATTGTCCTTTCTGTCATTTGACGACTTTATTCTGCTTGTAGAAGACCCCTGGTGTAGTTGGTATTGTTTCATCTGACGTAACCTGGCAGTACTATGAACCAGAATACCATGACGTGGTTGCATGAAACTCGATAAACCTTAGTTATGAAGCAGGAATGAGTCTTCTTGATCACTAGTTTAAGAACCCTCCAAGCAGACTCCACCGGGCCACTACATGACCTGAGAGGAGTTACAGTCCGGTTATAGGAAGCGCATTGTATTGAGGGGGTTAATAAGGTTGTATCGAATTCCTTCAGTCTCGTCTATACTGAACAAGATCCTTAGGAGATGGGGAGAATTAAAATGAAACAATATCCTCGGGCAGAAGGAGTTAAGGGTTGACTATGAATTATGACACTGAGTGGAATAGTATGCTCATTGTAAAAAAAAAAAAAAAAAGTGAAATGAAATAAAAAAATATTGGCAGTCTGGGTCGCGTACTAAATTTATTTGGATATACTTGGCAAAAACGATGAATTATGACCCTCTTTAGAACTGCGTGGAATGACACTAATTGTGGAAAAAGTTACGCAAGTTTAGGTCATATTTATAAAAAATGTTCAGGGTGTACTTAATGGCGAACGATGAATTATGACACTGGTTGGTACTGCGTGGCAGGGGATTCTTCATTGTAGAAACCAGAGGATGCTTTGGTCGAACTGAAAAATTAATTGGGTATGTTTAACAGTGAACGATGAATTATGATGCTCTCCGGAACTGCGTGGTGACATCGTTCACTGTGAAATAGAATTATATTAAGGTTGAATAGTGTTTCTAAATTTCTGGGTGCACTAAACGCGAACAATTAATTATGGAACTGGCTCGGGGTACATAGTGTTAAAAATTAATGTAGAATGGGTTGTATTTCTAAATTTCCTAGCCCATCTTAGCAGTAAACGATAACTTACGACACAAGCCACAGATGTGTGGTGGGACATAGTTCACTGAGGAAAATTTTCATTTGGTCGTGCTTCTAAATTCTCTAGGCATATATAACAGCGAACGATGAATTATGACACTGTTTGGGGATCCGTGGTGTGATAGCACTCATTGTGGAAATTGCTGTGTAGGCTGGTCGTCGTGTTAGTGTACTTAACGAACGATGAATTATGACAGACAAAGAACTCATGGTGTGACATTGCTCATTAAAAAATTTATCGGGCATTTCCGTTACGGGTTTGGTTTAACTGATTGGGCTTAACTGTGAACGATGAATTGTGAACCAAACTGTGGGTCCGTGGTGTGACACGGTTCATTGTGGAAAGTGCCGGGTGTGTTGAACAGCGAACGATGAATTATGGCACTGGTCGATGCATCGTGTGAGATGGCCCATGGTGAAAACTGATCCTTGTTTCGTCGAGGTGATGCATTACCCCTGTCGTGGTCCAGTCAGCTCAGTTTTCTATTCCAGCTAACGCCAGACAACTTTACTCAGTAGACTGAGGCACGAAAGCCTGAGACTGATAATACTATTAACCGTCATCTTTCTCGTGGTCGGGATCATTATTATTCAAACGATCGAAGCGAGGAAGACATTAATTCTACAGCCTGTTTTTGATATGTGAAATACTTGCCCATTGTAGCTTGTAAATTTTCCGTGCTTGAGGAACACTTTTTTAAAGCTGTTCAATCAGTCGTGCCATGTTGCATCATTTTTAAACTGGCGTGGAAATTATCCTCCAGCGATACCAGGCTCCCCCCCCCCCAGATAAGAAAAAATGAGCTAAATAAGCCGAAAAGGCTCAAAACATTTCCAGTAGCCAAGATCATAGCACCAAAGTATTTTCTTTTCCTCTCAGTTATTCAGTCAAACATGGCATGTCGTACCTTTTGAAAGTGTCATGAAAACTGCCTGTGGTACTAGTCATTTTCAAAAAGAAAAAAAAAAAAAAAGCAAATGTAGCCGACGGTACAACCTTGTTCTAACGGAAGCACCACACTTGCGGTATGGACACCTAGTTCTTGGGAGTATTTTGAATTACTTCGGGGCACGATGGCTTATGACACTGGTTGTGGAGTTACGAGGTGCGATATTGCTCACTGTGGGAAAAACAAAAAATCCCCTTAGGTTTGGGTCGAGCCGCCGAATTATCTGGTCGTGCGTAAAAACTGAACGATGAATTATGACACTGGCAGGCGATGCGTGGCGGGAGATCGCTCATTGTGGAAACTGCTGTATGGTCTGGGCGTAGTGATTATAAATTGTGCTTAACGGTGAACGATGAATTATGACACAGGCTGGGAATATGTGTTGTGAAATCGCTCTTTGCGGAAACGGCAATGTCTGGGTTGTGGCGGGGTTTGTTAGTACTATGGGTGTTCTTTAATTCTCTTAGGCGGGTATTTAAGTGACACAGCCAGCTTCGTAGCACCTCTTTCCTAAGCGATTTATTTTATGTACTATACATTACGATTGCTGTGTATGTTATCTGCATAGTTTTGGTGTTATGTTCAGAATAAATCGCTAAAAAATATGGATTACGAACTTTCCGAAATCACTTAAAATGGAGAATGGAGAATGAAAGACTAAGAGGGTGTATGTAGGTGAGGTGGAGGGAGGGAGAGGGAGGGGTAGACCGAGGATGAGGTGGAGGGATGGAGTTGAGAGGTATATGAGGGGGGGGGTGAGTTGGGGGGAGGGGAGTCAAATGGTGGGTGACAGAGTGACTTGGAGACGTTTTGTCTGCGGCCAACCTTTGCGGGATTAGGGCGTCGGGGTATAGATAGATAGATAGATAGACTTAAAATACGCCCTTTGGTATGATGACGGGTGATTTGTTTTATACCCTTCATCACTAGACGATTTAATTCAGCTCAGAAAGGCATCTCTCTCTCTCTCTCTCTCTCTCTCTCTCTCTCTCATGATTCTAGTCAGTTTAGGAAAGACTTCGAACTAGAGGGATGAGATGAAGCTTTCATTAACCCATCCAGTTTTTCCAGTCCTTGAATTCGGTATTCATATGGTGGCTGCTTGATATGGAGAGAGAGAGAGAGAGAGAGAGAGAGAGAGAGAGAGAGAGAGAGAGAGAGAGAGAGAGACCTGAACTGAAGGTGTTAATGATAACTACCAACCGATTAAAAGCACCCGTCTTAGGTATATAATCTGCATTGTAAGAGTGGCGTACAAACTGACGGTATAATTACAGGAACAACTTTCACAGGTTATCTAGTGGTCGCCAAATGGAAGACCAATTTAGTGAAGAAGTTTGCTGTTATTTTCTATTTTATTCTTCATATCTACAGACTGTATTTATGTTATCTGTTTTTTATAGACTAGGTTATGCATCTTAGGAGAGACTTTTAGAACTTAAGGGGTCCGATGTAGCCTTTATTATCCCCTTCAGAAAAAATATATCTTTCCTACATTAAATATAGTCATCCGCGGACACCAGGAATAAAGCACCACGCAGTTCACTGAAATGAAAGGGTTAACATGAACATTTAATTAGCCGAATCGCATTTCACGGGTTATCCAACAACTGGCGGCATCATGAAAGCCCAATTTACTGTAGCTGCAGAGTAGTAGTTAGTGATGGTTTGATTTAGCTTCAACATTAATCACATTCAGCATGGGATGGACTCAGTGTAACAGGTTCATAGTAGATCAGCTTGGATAGTGAATAGCTCAGTTCATAAATAGTTGTAGTAAATGACAGCTATGGTAAAATAACTCAGGAAAAAAAGAAAAATCCTCACCCTAGGGACTTACATCTCATAAGGGTTTACATCCTTGGTTGGCTGGGGTATATTACTCAATAACGCCACTCAGGATTTGTGATTAGCCACCTTCGCCTTAAACTATCAGGGCAACTTAACCTAGCCCTGACCCCCTACGCTCCTGGAAAAAAAAAAAACGAAAACGAACTATATGACAGCAATAATACGACTGATCACAAATTAACCAACACAAAATACCTTCACAAATTACCCAGTCAATTCCACGAAGCGCTTCAACAACAATGATTCCAGCACCTGTATTCCCAACATAAATACAGGTAAACTTCGGTAAAAACTCGTCTCATAAAATATTCCCAGCACAGGATACCATCAGCGAATTACAGCGTCATATTTCCCTGGTTACACTAACGTTGCCCAGGATTTGCCACTGTCGAATCACGCCTTAATTCCACCCATAAGAATCTGTTATTAGATTCCAGAAATTTATTGTACATCGATGGTTGCGGTGTGTGTGTGTGTGTGTGTGTGTGTGTGTGTGTGTGTGTGTGTGTGTGTGTGTGTGTGTGTGTGTGTGTGTGTGTGCAAAGAACATTAAAATTTGTCCCAATATTGTATCACAGCTACAACTTTTACGAGGAAATCTCTACACCTGCCGCTAACTACCTGGCCAATTAAGCAAAAAGTACCCTGAACACAGTACAAAATACTGAATAAGCAGACAGGAAGGCACAAACACCCTGACCTCATTCACAGGTAATGTTTAGTGCAGAAGCATTTTTGAATGGGAGTTTTTATGCAAGAGAATTTTCATAACACTTGCACCTTGAATACATAAACAAGCTCATATACAGTACAGTACATACATATACAAGCATGCGTACATACATGTGCTCCGTCCACACGGATTTGGGTACACAGACACATGCTGTCATAAAAAAAGCACACATCCACATTCATAGTTACACACACACACACACACACACACACACACACACACACACACACACACACACACACACACACACAGCAATGGTAGAGGGAAAAATTACACATATTTTCATAAAACATATTCTTAATGACAAGGTCGTTTCACTGCACCCACACACATAGACACACACACACACACACACACACACACACACACACACACACACACACACACACACACACACACACAAAACAAAAACAAAACGCGTAACGTGGAATACACACTCAAAAAACTCATAAAGCATGTAGACACACTGAATACTTACAAGAGCAAACACATTCATAAAGAGGGTCATGCCAAACATACTGTACATGAAAGTAGCGATTCACACACACACACACACACACACACACACACACACACACACACACACACACACACACACACACACTGCTGCTACGGTATTCCCTTTGTGTATCGTCAGACATGGAGACTCAAGCAACCTCTTAACGCAACACAATGCATGTCAGGAGCGCAACGAGGAGGACAGGAGGAGGCGGAGGAGGAGAGGGGACGAATTGTGCAGAGAGAAAGGAGGAGGAGGAGGAGGAATAGAGAGAAAGGAGGAGGAGGAGGAGGAGGAGGAGGAGGAGGAGGAGGAGGGGTTTAGGTAATGAAATCGAAAAGTGGAAAATAAGGAGGCAAGAAACTGTAGAGAGGATGATGAGGAAAAAGAATGAATCATAGTAAGTGTATCAGGTAATTAATGAAAGTAACTGGATCCAGGTATAGAGAACTCGAACTGAGGTGGCGGGACAGGATGGAGAATTATAAGAGTGAGAGGTGTGTGAGTTGGGGAGAGGGCAGCCTGACAGTGAAGGAGAGGGTGAAGTGGAGATTCATTTATGACCAACCGTTCCTAGATTCAGTCGTTTGGCTACAGACAGACAGACAGACGCACCCACAGACAGATACATGGATTAACAGATAGACAGGTTTAGCCAGACAGACAAATAGCGAGCCAGCTAGATAGATAAGCGACATTCACATTGTGCCATTCCTAAATACGGCCAGATGTGGAATATGGAGATTATTTCTGGTCACTGAAGTAGTATACTGGTAGTAGTAGTAGTAGTAGTAATTAAAAAATAATAACAATATTAGTAATAGCATCTGAACTGAGCAACAAACCATATGTACAACGTTTAGAAGAGTTTAAATTTCCTCAACTTACCAAGATAGCGCGTACGATGCGCTCTAATATACGGAAATGTTCACAGATCAAGATAATAAGCCAGATGATCAATACTTCTCGACAGATCGGACGACTTACGCGGGAGGCGGTGACTAACGTGACTGACAAACATTTCCTATGAGGTGAAGCAAATAATTGGTTCTACAAATTCTCAAGTCTGTAATGTGGCAGTCAGTGAGGCAGGACCCATGATGACGTTAAGGGTAGACTGGATAGTTATCTAGCTTTCAATCCTCATCTAAACACAGAAATCACTGAACAATTACAAAATCTCTCTGTCTCTCTCTGTCTGTCTGTCTGTCTCTCTCTCTCTCTACCCATCGCATCGTCTACAACATGGAAGATGAAGCAGCAGCACATCGTTACATACCAAATAACTGTCCAGAATGTGTAAAGTAGCGTGGACCATACCTTCCAGTCACCCGTTCCTTATTCCCAAACCACCGGGGGTCTGGAAATGTAGCTGAAGAGGGCAGTGGGAGGTGGCGTTTCCTTACACACCTGACTTAGTATCTCCTGGAGGTGACTGGCGACTTACTGATCAAATAATGTTACCAGGGATGCAGGTCGGCCTCCTACCCATAACCCCTTCACCTGCAAGACATCATATTCGTTTTAGTCTTGCCATCTCCTGACGATTTTTTTCATCTGCGTTTATTTATTTTTCTTTCTTCGAATGCAGGGGACGGGGGGGAGGGGGTTCCGGCGCAAGCTTCATTAACTTAGCAACTACGAAAGGGGCCTCCCAAGCTGCATGAAATCGTCTGGCAACAGTAAGAATAAACCATACACTTTTTCCTCCAACTTGGTCCAGATTTTCTTCGTTTCGCAGCTCATTCCACGTAGCTCTGTGGCAGAAAAGGACAATACTGTGGCTCTACGTCCTTTCCACAGCACATCTTCATGGCAGGGATCATTTTCTGGTGCCGAAGTATCCTCACAGCCCAGCATGCATGGTGGAGAGGCAGCACTTTTAGGCAAGTTAGTGTAAAATGAGAACAGACGTCACCTAACTAGAGAAATTACATGCTGTGAACTAAGGCAGGTCCCTGTATGCCGAAGGAAAGTACGGGACTGTATTTTTTTTTTTTTAATTAACGTTAGCCACTTTATTTTTCACGTGTTCTTTATTCTATCAAATTGGTGGTCCCTCTTACTTCTTCCCATCTGTCTCGGCTGCAGGAATTCGTGGATGGCTGGGGTGATTTTTTCTCCAGTTTGCTATCCTTACCTTAGGCTCATAAAACAGATACCACAATCAAAACCTCCTTTACTGCAGTGCCGCAATAAGAATAACGCTAATGTTCTCTCTCTCTCTCTCTCTCTCTCTCTCTCTCTCTCTCTCTCTCTCATTGTAGGAAACGGGGAAGATGACAGTGATGTACTTGAGAGTGACGGAGAGAGTAAGGAAGTGAAGCAGGAAGTGGTACGCAAAGGAGGAAAGGGATGGAGGAAAAGGAGACAAAGAAGGAAGAGGAGGAAAAAGAAAAAGGTGGAGAAAAGGAAGAAGAGGAAGAGTTAGGAGAATATGTAAGAAGCATAGAAGAGGAGATGGAAGAGTGTCTGGAAAAAGAAAAAGTGGAGACTAAGGAGGAGAAGGAGGAGATGATATAATGTGAAGACGAAGACTCAACATGTCCCCCCTTCCTCCATATTCATATACGAGTATCAATGAGAGACGTAGGTAACGAAGACAGAGGTGAGGTGGAGGAAGACAATTAGGGAGGAAAAGGAGGAGGAGGAGGAGGAGGAGGAGAAAAGAGAGAGAGAGAGAGAGAGAGAGAGAGAGAGAGAGAGAGAGAGAGAGAGAGAGAGAGAGAGAGAGAGAGAGAGAGAGAGAGAGAGAGAGGAATAAAGAAGGACTATCAAAGTAATGAAAATAAGAAACTGAATAAAGATTTTGAGAAAGAGAAAACAGAAAAAGAATAAAGGCGTAAGAAGGGTAAGAGAAATGAACAAGGAGGATACGCCAATCAAGAAAAAATATATATGAAAAAAATTACGAACGAAAAAATGACAGAAAAACGAAAAAGGAAAAAAATAATGATAAAATAAAAGACGGAAGAGGAGGGAGGGAGGGAGAGGAGAGGTGAACAGGGAAAGCATGCCACTCAATCTCTTAATTTAGGAGGTGCTGGAGACGAGGAGGAGGAGGAGAGGAGGAAGGGGGGATGGAGAAATGGAGAGAAAGAGAGGTGGGGAGGAGTAGAAGATGGGAGAGAGAGAGAAGGTGAAAGAAAAAAAAAAGGGACATGAATGAGACAATATGAGGAGAGAGGAAGAAGGAAGTGGAGAGGAGAGGGAAGGTGAGGAGGAAGAAAGAGATGGGGAGGATAGGGAGGGTGAAGCGTAAGAAAGAGGTATGGAGGAGAGAGGAGGTAGGAAGGAGGAAGGGGAGGTTCAGAGAGACGGGAAGGAGGAGGAGAAGGTGAAGAAGTGAGAGTCTGAGAGGGAGGAAGGAAGATGTAAAGTGGAGAGGAGAGGAGGACAGGAAAGGGAGGTGGTCAGGGGGAAAAGGGGGAGAGGTGAGAGAGAGAGGAGTGGTGCTGGGGAAAAGGAGAATCTGGAAGGGGACAAGAGGAGGGGAGAGAGCTGGAAAGGAAAGGAAGGGAGATAGCTGGGAAGGAGAAAGGGGGACGTTCAGTGGTGGAGAGAGGAGGGTGTGGGGAGGACACAGAGAGATCGGGATGAGAGGGAGTAGCTGTTAGGGGAAGTGGTGGGGAAGAGGAGTAGTGGGGATGAGGGGAAGTGGTGGGGAAGTGGAGTAGTGGGGATGAGGGGGAGTGGTGGGGAAGAGGAGTAGTGGGGATGAGGGGGAGTGGTGGGGAAGAGGAGTAGTGGGGATGAGGGAAGTGGTGGGGAAGAAAAGTAGTGGGGATGAGGGGGAGTGGTGGGGAAGAGGAGTAGTGGGGATGAGGGGAAGTGGTGGGGAAGAGGAGTAGTGGGGATGAGGGATAGTGGTGGGAAGGAAGAGAGGGAGAGGTGAGGTGAAGTGAGTCTGGAGGGAGAGAAAACGGGGGAAGGCGACTGGGAAGGACGAAGAAGGACGTAAAGTGGTGGAGACAGAGATAATGGGGGAAGACGGGGTGAGGTGGGAGGAAGAGGGGGAGAAGTGGAGAGAGAAGAGGGAATCTGGAGGAGGAGAGACTGGGAGGAAACGAAAGCAGGCTGGGAGGGTGAGGAAGGAGACTGGAAGAAGACAAATGAGGTGGAAAGAAGAGAGATTTGCGGAGGAGGAGTGAGAGCTGCAGAAGAAGGAAGTACAGGGAGAAGAGGGAACAGGGATGGGAGAGGAAGAGTCAGGAAAGAAGGAGGAGGAGGCAATAAGAGGAGGGAGTTTGGAAAGAGAGGTTGTGACAAGGAGGAAAAGAGAAGAAAAACTGACAAGAAAAGGGAGGGTAAGGGAGGGTAAAGGACAGAGGTAAGGAAAGAGAGTGGTGGGGAGGAAAAAAGGAGGAAGAGTAATGGAGAGAAGGGGAGAGAAAAGGAGTGGCAGAGAGAAGGAAAGAGGAGCAGAGGAAAGGATATGAGTGGTAGGAAGAAAAGAGAGACAAGTAAAAGAAAGGAAGAGGAACAAGAGGAGAGAGGACAGGTGGTAGGAAGAATGAAGAGTTGGAACTGTGGAGAGAAGAGCTGAAGCAAAATGAGGGAAGGAGAGAGTGCAGAGAAGAGGAAAGAGGGGGAGGGAAAGAGTGAGGAGGAGAGAAGAGGAGGGGATGGGAGAAAGTGGTGGAAGGGAAAAATGACGAGGGAAAAAATGATGAAAAGAAAAGGAGAGAGAGAGAGCGAGAGAGAGAGAGAGAGAGAGAGAGAGAGAGAGAGAGAGAGAGAGAGAGAGCGTGACGCGGATAGAAAGAAGTATTGGAGACCAGAGATGTGGAGATCGTGGAATTAACGAGAAAGGGGGGGAGGGAATAGAAGAGGAAGAGAGACTAGAGAATTAAAATATATATCAATCAAGGCAAAAAGAGGATGAATGAAAGGAAGGAAAGAAAGAGAAAGGAACAGAGGGAAAATAACACTCAGAGGAAGAAAAGGGGAAAAATGAAATGGTGATTAGGGAAAAAAGACAGAATGAAGAATACTGTAATAAAACGAAGGCATAAAAAACCTTACAAAAAAAAAAAAAAGGGAGAGAAAGGGAGCATCGAAAGAGACAATTAAGAAGAGAAACATGTCAAAAAAAATTATATAAATGAAGAAAGGAGAAAGAACGAATATAACTGACAAGGGAGACACAAAAGACGACAACTGGCAAGAGATTAAGATTTACGCTGAATGGGGACCTGGAAGGAAAAAGAGGAGGAGGAGGAGGAGGAGGAGAAATATTTATGGAGAGAGGGAATACAAGAAGTAAAGACTAAAGACAGGAGTAAGAAAAGGTGGCAAATAATCAGAAAAAAAAAAATGAATAATCAGAGAACGACAGAAAATATAATAATGAAGGAGGGATATGGCACAGGGAAGAAAAGAAGAAGGAAGAGTAAGATAATTAAAGCTAGAGGTGAAGAAAAATGGAAATAAATACGAAAGCAACTCTGAGAAAAGTAGTGAAAATAAGACAAGAGGAGACAGACGGGAGAGAAAACGAAGCTTGATGATGATAATAAGGTGAAATATAATCAGGAATAAAGGAACAAGTAAAGTAAAAGGCAAAGAAAAAGTATGGGATTAGGCCGAAGAATAGGAGAGGAAGACAGATGAGGAAGACAAGATGGAGGAGGAGGAGGGGAAGTTAAAAAAAAAAATAAGTTGGGAAAGAGAGAGAGAGAATGTAAAAAAAGGAGAAAAAATAAGAGAACAAGAGATAACAAGGGTGAGGAGAAAATGAGAAAAATAAGCTGGAGAGAGAGAGAGAGAGAGAGAGAGAGAGAGAGAGAGAGAGAGAGAGAGAGAGAGAGAGAGACAGACAGACAGACAGACAGACAGACAGAGAAGAAAGCAGATTAAGGAACTAAGGAGGGACGAAATAAACAATTATCGAAAACGAAAGAGGAAGAGGGAGGGATGGAAAACTATGAGAAGAAGGAGGAATAAAGAGGAGTGTGAGCCCAGAAGGAGCAAAATTATGGCTTAAGTGAAAAAGGAAGAGGAGGAGGAAAAGGAAGTGAAAAACGAAGAAATGTAAAGATAAGAAAAACAGACAAGAGGGAGGAAGAGAAGAAGAAAAGAGGAAGAGGAGGAGGTAGTAGGAAGACAGACGACAAGAGGGACGAAGAAGAGGAAAAGGAAGTGGAGGAGAGAGTAGGAAGACAGACGACAAGAGGGACGAAGAGGAAAAGAAGAAGAGGAAGAGGAAGATGAGGAGAGGGTAGAAGGGATCAGGTATCTGCTGTGTTCCATGCTCTAGTTAAACCCAACACCTCTTGGGAGGAGAGGAGGTGAGGAAAGGAGGTAAGGACTGGAGGAAAGGAGGCAAGGACTGGAGGAAAGGAGGTAAGGACTGGAGGAAAGGAGGTAAGGACTGGAGGAAATTATACAAGGATAAGGGGGAAGGAATTAAGGACAGGAGGTAAGGAGGTAAGGACTGGAGGAAAGGAGGTAAGGGCAGGAGGTAAGGAGGCAAGGACTGGAGGAAATTATACGTGGACAAGGGGGAAGGAACTAAGGACAGGAGGTAAGGACTGGAGGAAAGGAGGTAAGGGCAGGAGGGAAGGAGGCAAGCATTAGAAGAAAGGAGGAAAGCACAGTTTGGAAGGAGGCATGGGCAGGAGGGAAGAAAAAAGGGAAAGAAAGAACAATAGGAGAGAATGATGTCAGGAGAGGAGAAATGAGAAAATGAGGTGAGGAGAGACGAGGAGGAAATAAGAAAAGGATGGAAGAAAGAAGGACAAGAGAAGGTGAAGAGAAAAGCTGGAGGAATGGAGAGAAGAGAAGCAGGAAAGAAATGAGAATGGGAGGGATGTGAGATGGAAAGGAAGAAAGGAAGGAGGAAGGAAAGGTGAGACTATAAGAAGAGATGGAAGGGAGAAAACAAAGAGAAGATAGGAGAGAAGAGGAGGATAGAAGTAGAAGGTGAGCATGGATAGAAGACTGAAGATGTGAGAGAGAGAGAGAGAGAGAGAGAATGGGAGAAGTGTAAAAACAAGAACAAGAGATCAGAATACAAGACAAGAAAACGAGAGAAGAGGAAGAAAAAAAAAGAGAAAACAAGAGAAGAAAAGCAGAATATGAAAGCATACAATCCACACAAACTAAGCCCCTTCATGCGTTTACTCTTCCATTTAAGAAATCCACACGGTAATTATCCACCCATTTAGGCAATTATCGTGGAAGTGGCGACTTTGAAACTATCATTTTCTTCGTAATTATAATTACTACATGATTCATGCTTCTATTTTTTCCCTGCACACCCGACGACATCACATATATTCTGTTCTTGCAATTACCAGATGATTATGCTTTCCTGCTTCGGGCGTTGACACATGTGCCCTCCAACAAAGCAAGAATCACTGCTACTGACGTGTTACGACTGTGCTAAAATCATGTTCCTCAACATGATACAAACATGTACGGTGCAATGTCGGATGGCACTGCTCAGTCTAAGCAAACGCTTTAACATGTTTGAAGCATACATACCGTTCACACGTGTCCGTGGTAGTGTCCCACATTATGTCAACTGCAGCGAATATACAACCCACTACAGCTGCAACAATGGTTCAGTGTGGGCAGAGAGGTAAACAATCTCGCCGGTATTGGATACGACCAATATACAGTGTAAGACGAACCGAAGACAGGCACACCACCTGCATTTGCCGCTAATGTGCTAATTTCATGTTCAGTCCAGGAAACGCCACACCACTGTTACCAACATGATTCCAAACAGTGCTACAAGCTTGTCCGTGACAATGGCGTTTCACACGTAATTGCGAACATGTTCACGGTTGTCTCCAGCATGCTTTGAACACTTGTTTGCAGCACGTGTGCCAAGGACCTTAGAAGAGAATCGTGGTAGTGGAGGGGCTAATGGAGGCTGCTGCCAATCCCTTCAGTTCGAAATGTCTCGCCCGAACTGAATAATATAACCTGGCGACAGCAAGAATGTTTTATAAAGATGTCACTGTTGTGCAAGCGTAAAACAGGTTTATTCTTATTTGTATTTTGTTGTAATTTATTAATGTGTTTTAGTTATAAAAGGGTGTGAGTGCCCCTAATTAGTCTCCAGGATCAGTCCACACACACACACACACACACACACACACACACACACACACACACACACACACACACACACACACACACACACACACACACACGGCCATACATTTCGGGACACGGATACCGACACACGAACAAACAACAAACACATATATTTTCGTATACTGACAGTTAGGTTAAAGCAAACAAAAATACACTCCATAAATATGCGCGTATATTAGTTGTGCAAACATTTCAAACAGGCATGGAGGTACACGTAAACAGACATGTACACAAACTCGAAAACACACACACACACACACACACACACACACACACACACACACACACACACACACACACAACCACATTCAGCACATTATCATACACACATGCACACATAAACCAACCAACATGCAGCCCATCATATCCCACACAACTGTACTCTGCTGCACTCCTTTACTTTAATGAGGCTCCCTAGCATGTCATTCTTACCGTTCTTGCATATGGGACGATGATATTCCCTTAGATATTATGACTGTAGACTGTGTCGATATACAAAAAATACTTAAAAAAGATACAGGAGAACACCTTTGACGGTAAAGTATGCAAAGTAAGTGTACTATAGTATATGGACTAGGCTATATGGTAGACTGCATATTGGTGTGTGTGTGTGTGTGTGTGTGTGTGTGTGTGTGTGTGTGTGTGTGTGTGTGTGTGTGTGTGTGTGTGTGTGTGTGTGTGTGTGTGTGTGTGTGTGTGTGTGTGTGTGTGTGTGTGTGTGTGTGTGTGTGTGTGTTTATACGTGAGGATGAATATTTACGTGTGCCACTCACTCCTCTCACTCACTTTGCTCACCCCAAAGACTTCAAACCTCACGAATTTCATTTTTTTTTTTTTTTCATAGATAAGTTTCAATAACAATACTGACAATCACACCCAACCACCTCAAACCACTTACTCTACAATCCATACTTCACTTATAATTTAATGTTCATTATCTCACAACACTTCCAGCACTACTCACTCTTCATCACCTCACAAATCCTATCTATCTATTTACTTATCTGTCTATAATTTGCTCTTAAGTAAATATCTCATCTCACAGCCATCGTCTCACAAAAACCTCACTCCTTACATCTTGCTTCACTGATCCCCTTACACCTCATCAGCTCAGGAATCCAGCCTCAGACAAAATTTTACTCATAAGTAACAACTTCAAACGTCATCGTCTCATAACATTTATATCACTCTTCATTCTCGCCTCACAACTCACATTTTTCTCATAAGTCTTCCTCACCGTCTCACAAGCTTTACAATATTCCTCATGTCTTAGTTTACTCACAATCTCGTAACGTTAAATGTTTCACACTCAACATCTTGCTCATCCTCTCACAACTTACTGTATACGAAACTGCTCACATCTTTCTCATAATCTTAGGTTCACGCTACATCCCTCATCCCATACCATACTCATAACTAACAATCCGCCACCTCTTCATCCCACAGCTTACTCAAAATGTTGAAACTCAGACCTCATTTTCACAACTACTTCCTACTCATACTGTTAACCTCTCTTATCATCATCTCACAAGCTTTACATCAGGTTTCACATCTCACTCACAGTCTTAAGCATCATGTTTCATACCTGTTCTTCCCATTTTACTCATGCTTGTTAGTCTCATATTGCTTACTCATAATCGTAAAATACAACTTAGAGCGTCACAACTCATAATTTTAAGTTACATTACCTATCTCCCTTCTTACTCATAACTCACAGCACCACGTCAATATTTCACCATTTCGCAACACATGCCTCATTTTTCTTCTCCCACCTGACTCTTATTCTTCGTCAGTTCACACGTCTTTCCAATCCAGCTCAAAACCAACAGCCTCACATTTATTATCCAGCCATGACGCCTTTATCAACCATTTCCTGCAGACATCATGAAATTTTATTCAGCTGAGGAGAGAGATTTTTCGAACTGGAGGGGTTGGGCTGACTTCACTTAACTCTGCATTACGAGGGGGGTTGTCCCAGGCTGAATAAAACCGTCTGGTAGTGGTAGGATGAAGCTGAAAATAGACGCCGCCGTGGTGAATGAATTAAAACTCCTGCGCCGTAACTTAAAATTCACAACTTGATAGTAACTTTCAGGATTGCCCTTGACCGTACCCCCCGACCTTACTCCTGACACTTCCCCCTCATACTCCCTCCTTATCCTCACCCTCACACTTCTCCCTTATTCTGACCCTCACACTTCCCCTTATACTCCCACCTTACCCTCACCCTCACACTTTCTCCTTACCATCATGTATCCCCTTTGCCCTCACCTCACCCTCACTCTCACACTTCTCCCTCACTCTCACTCATCCTCACCTTCACACTTCTCCCTCACTCTCACTCATCCTCACCTTCACACTTCCCTCTCACCCTCGTACTTTTCCCTCACTTTCACACTTCCCCCTCACCCTCACCCTCACACTTTTCCTTTACCCTCATGCTTTCCTCTCATCCTCATCCTCACACTTCCCCCTCACCCTCTCTTTCCGCATAGCCCTCCCTCACACATTTCCCCTCATCCTTACCCACACACTTTCCCCTCATCCTGACCCTCACACTTAAAACCATTACTCTCACTCTCACATTTCCCCCCTCACCCTCACACTCACACTGCCCTCTTATCTTCACTTCTCAAAAATCTTCATCACCTACGACCCACATTTATCCCCTCACTATCACCCCTCACTTTACCTTTACCCCTCACACATTAACTTCTCCCCTTTGTCACCCCCTCCCCTCACTTTCACCCCTCACTCTTACCCTCCTCCTCCCCACCTCCCTTACCCCTCACACCTTATCCTCTCCCACTCCTCACCCTCTCTCCCCACCCTCACCTGCCCTCCCCTCCACCCCCCCTCACCGCCCATACATTAGCTTCCCCTCTTTCCCCACCCCTCTCCCCTTACCCTAAGCTTCATTCCTCCCCCTCACCCACCACACTTCCTCCTCCCCCTCCCCTTTTCTCCCCTGAACCGTCACCCTCCCTCCCCTCCACCTCCCTCAAGCATTATTTTCCCCCTTTCCTCACCCCACTCCCTCACCCTACCCTACACCCACCACACCTCCACCCCCTCCTCCTCTCTTTTCATTCACCCCTCCCTTCCCTCACCCTCACCTCCAACCTTCACCCTGACCCCGACACAAGGCCTGATACACTCACCTCTCGATACGACTAACACGATCCACGCCTTCCATTATCAGTCCTCTTAGTCACATAGCTTCACATTCTCACTCCCTTCGCTGCACTATACAAGGTCCAGATTCCGTCATGCATCCAGCCTGGTTTACTTTTCGTTTCACGCGTCTCTAGTGGTGAGATACAGTAGATTACATTGTTTTTTATGCTTGATGTCGATTTTTTTTTTTTTTTTGCACTGTCTTTTATTTACTTCGTTTATTCTTGGTCTTTCCTATATTTTTTTTAGTTATTATTTTCTACTGTTTGTTATTGTAGTGTTCTTGCTTCTCGTCTGTGTTAGTGTAGTTTTTTTTTTCTTTTAACTCTCGTCTGCTGCAATGTTCTTTTTTCTGTTTTATCGTTCTTTCGTCTGTTGTTGTGCTGTTCCTTCCTTGCCTTTTTCAGGACTCCTTTTTTTTCTATCGTTACGCTTCCTGTCAGCTGGGTTCCTTTTTCTATCGTTAAGCTTTCTTTTTCTACTGTTATTTCTTCCCGTTGCTCATGTTTTTTGCTTCTGATTATATTGCTCTTTTCTATTATTGGTTCCCTTTTACAGCGTTCTTTGTTGCTTTCGTGTTCCTATTTTATTATTACTTTTTCTGGTATTTTCAAACAATCATACAAGTCGTGTTTCGTAAGTGTTTCGTAGTGTCATGTTCCCTTGAGTTACGGAAGTCCATAGATTCTTTTTTTTTTTTTTTTTTATTGATATTGTCGCTTGTTACTGTTTACATAGAGTTCACTGATGCCCTCACACACGGTCACCTGAGTAGATCCTGGGATAGGAGAAGGGGTGGAATTTTGAGTCACTGTGGATAGTGTAGGTGGATGGAAGGAAGAAATTTAGAGAGAAAGGTGGACGGAAGGAGGAAAGGTAGAGAGAAAGGTGGATGGAAGGAGAGAAGTTTGAGAGCAGGTTGGATGGAAAGACGGAAGACAGAAAGTGGATGGTACAATGCAAGACATGGAGAGCGAAAAAAAGGAAACGAATGTAAAGATGAGGAATTTTGGAGAAGCGGAGCGTTTTGAGGGGAAGCAGAAAGTACTGGAGAGAAAATGAGAAGTACTGGAGAGAAGTAAAAACTTTTGGAGGGAAAAGGAGTGGGTTTCGCATGGAAGTAGAACGTCTTGGAGAGAAAATGAAAAATCTTGGAGGAAAGTAGAGTGTTGAAGGAAAATAAAGGGGGTCTTGGAGAAAGGTGGGGGAAGTATTACTGCAAATAGAGGAATTTTAACTGCAAGTCGAGGGGCCTTGGAGGGATGTGGTTGGAGTACTGGAGAGAAATCGGGAGAAGTGGAGGGACATTGGAGGGAAGTTTCGAGGGATATGTGAAGAATTAGGGAACTCTGACAAGATGCAGCAAAAATGTGACCAAGATGACACTTTTAAGAGGCGAGAGAATTTTGTCCACCTCAGGGCAGGTCTCCAAGAGGGTACGCTGAACGAAAAGGTAAGAGAGAGAGAGAGAGAGAGAGAGCTTACAGATGTGGGCTTGAAAGACGTAGTGTGTTTATGTATACGGTACATGTGTGCATGTAAGTGTGCACGAGTGTGTGGGTACTTTCAAGAGTCATATGGGGGCGTAGAAGAAATCTGGCCGATCAGATCATGGTTAGGAGGTGAAAATAATTAACAAACCCACCGTCACTAATCCTTCTTTCGTTTTTTAGACGTGATAATAAGGCCATACTAACCCCGGCAGACGGCCCTCGTTTTCTCGGGCGTAAAACTCGGCCGTGGTGGAGCTTGATTTGTGGGCGGTTCGTGCGTGTCGTGTTTCGGCCGTGCTTGGCGGAGATGAGCGTGGATTGGTCCTATATTCCGTCGAAGATTGGAAGTAACCTGGTCGAGGGCTGGGTGTAGCCCGGTTGTGGACTGGGTGTAGCTTGGTTGTGGACTGGGTGTAGCTGTTGTGGACTGGGTGTAGCTTGGTTGTGGACTGGGTGTAGCTGTTGTGGACTGGGTGTAGCTTGGTTGTGAACTGGATGCAGCTTGGATGTGGGTTGGGTGTGTATTGGGTGTAGCTGTTGTGGATTGGGTGTAGCTGGTTGTGGACTGGGTGTAGTTGTTGTGGACTGGGTGTAGTCTGGTCGAGGACTGGGTGTAGCTGTTGTGGTTTTGGGTACTGATTGGTCGTGGTTCTGGGTGTAGGTTAGTATGTATTTATGTGGTTCTGGTTGTGAAACAGTGCAGTTTGGATGTGGACGGGGTGTGGCTTTGGTTGTGAATGGCAATACTTTGGTCGTGGATTAGGTGTAGACTAGTTGTGGATTATGTGTGACTTTAGGTGTTGCGTAAGTGTATTTTGCTGGAGGAAAAACAATCGAATAAGGCGTGGATGTGAGGTGGATTAGCGACAGATGATCTGTGATTTGGATGCAACTGAGTTATGGATTTTGCGTGGTCTGATTGTAGGTCAAGTGTGGTTTGGGGGTCACCGTGGATTGTATGTTAACCGAGTGTATGTATCAGCGTTGCAGTTTGGTCGTAGAATCAGACGTAATTCGGACGTGGGTGGGGGGTAGTTCGGACGTGAATAAAGTGTAGTTCGGGCGTGATTCGGGCGTGGAAATGGTGGTAGAGTGAGTCCCAGTGACGGAGAGGGCGGGAGGCGGGTGTGCGGGGCTGTGAGTCTGTCCCTGCCACGGCCACTACTGACTTGCTCGCTGGCTACCCTTCCTTCGCTCCTATCTGCTCTCTCTCTCTCTCTCTCTCTCTCTTCCACTGGGAGAAAATGATCGCTCCCATCCGTTATTATTTGGTTTCTTTACCAGCTGTCACACCGCTCCTCTCTCTCTCTCTCTCTTTCCATCACACAATATCTTTTTTAAATCGTTGGCTTGTGTTCTTTCCTACCTTTACTATTTTTCGCCTTCCTTCTTCTCTACCCTCTCAGACCCCCATTCTCCCTCTTTCCCTTTCTTCCTCTGCCATTTTCCTGCTTTTCTTTTATTCCTCTTCTCTTACACTACTCACATTTACCACTTCTGCGAAACTTTTCTTTATATTAGCTTCCATTCTCTCTCTCTCTCTCTCTCTCTCTCTCTCTCCTCCTTGATCCCTTCCTCCTTCCACTGCTGCGACTATACCTCCATTTGGCTCCCTCCCTCCCTCCCTCCTCTCTTCTGTAGCTCTCCAAAATCTCCCTTTGCTCTCTTCCCACTCTCACAATCTCTCTCTCTCTCTCTCTCTCTCTCTCTCTCTCTCTCTCTCTCATCTAATATAATTCACTCGCCAGATGTGGTTTCCATATCTACATTAAATCTTCAATAACTATTGTGGCCCCCACCTTCCTATGTCTATACACTTACCCTTTACTACCCTTCCCTTCCTCTTACTCCCTTGGCCCTCATTTATCATTCTCCCTTCATTTTTTTCTTCTAATTTTTTCCCTTTATCGCCAGCTTGCCTTCCTTCGTCACCTATTACTTCTTACACCACAACCATTCCTTCACTCTCAAATTCACCCATCTCCCTGCCTTACACACACTCTTCCTCAATCACCACACCCTCCACGCACCAATACACACCCTACCACTCGTCTGACACTCACCTTTCATAACCCCCCATACACCCACACCTTCATCATTGTTCCCTGCCCTTTACATCACATCCACACGTTTCCCTCACATTCTTTCCATTACCGTCACTCTCCTTTCCGATCTTTATTCTCCTAAATTTTTTTCCTATCCTTCCCTCTCCCCCACACTCCCTCCTCACTACATGCACTCTCCTTACCCTCACCCTTCCTTCTACGCACACACACTCTCCTTTTTTCTCTACAGTACTTTCGTCGCTCTCCTTTTCAATCCTTCTTATCCTTTACTTTCCCCTCGCTCATTTCCTCACACCCACACTAACTACCCACACCTTACTACCCACGCCTTACTACCCACACCCTCTCTCGCTATCACACCTGCATCTTCCCGTAACTCATCTACACCCTTCTCCTTTTCTTTCCCCTGCCAACACTCTCCTCCAGTCCTCACTCTCCTTCACTTTCCCCTCGTCCCTCGTCATTCTCGCCCCTTGTAACAACTCACTTCCTCTCCAGCAGTAGTCTCTTCCCCTCGCCTCCTAAATCTGCCCTCACTTCCATCTCCCCTCTCTCCTTTTCTCCCCTCTCTCCCTCCCCGTACAGTATATCCAGCCATTCGAATTTCCCCTCTTTCTTCACGGTCTTTCATTCTCCCCTCTTCCTTCACGCCTTTTCATCTCCCCTCTCCCCTCCCCCCCTTTCCCTACACACTATTCAATACACACTAGGTTCTCTTCATGGACCTCTCCCTCCCCACCCCCCACGTTGCTCCCCTTTGCTCTCTCTCTCTCTCTCCATCCTAATACCTTTCTTCCTCATCTTTACTCCTACATCACAAGACAAAATTCCCCTTCATAAATAACCGACATGCAGGGCAAAAGCTCATGGTATCTGGGGGTAAAGTTACGTTCATGACTCCGCGACTGGCTCACCAATCCCACATAACGAGTAGGAAGAAATGGAGACTGTTGTGACTGGCTTGGAGTAAATACCTATCGAGCTGCTCCAGGATATTCAGATCGTTACCATTTTCTTTCCACTATTTGGTTCAGAGATTTGGAAGCAGAACTGCCTTAACCCCCTGAAGTAAGTGGCGGGTTTGCTTTATTCTTGCTGCCACCAGACGATTTATTTCAGCACGTGTGGATTTTTTGTTGTACCATTATCTATTCCCTGCCAGTGTGTAAATTCTCCCCTAGGATGAACAGGAATCGTGTGGGCGTGGCAATGAACGTTGGTAATAACGAGAATAACACTAAAAACAAGAGAAAAGCGTAATATTTTCCTCTTGGGATAAATAAAAAAAAATGAAGTTTTGGTGCATATCGGTTCATCCCAAATCAAGAAGTGAAAAAAAAAAAAAAAAAAAAAAAGCATTTCAGTTGTGTTGCTTATAAGAATACCTGCTAGATAAATAAAACAAAGAATGTAAATTTTGTTACATACCGGAATCATGTATACAGAAATAAAAAAATAAAAACTTTGTTTCCTTGTCTACCAAAAAATTAAAATGAAACAGGTTACCATGTATGTTCGTTGAAAGAAACTTTACAAAACATCATATTTGATTTAATATCAAAGTAATAAAAAGCAATAATTTGGCCTCAGAAAAGTTGTTTACCGAGCCATGTTAATGATGAGGAAAGCGTGAAAGAATAAAGAGAAGAAAATTTTTTGTGACTGTAAAATATACTCCACAAACAAAATGGCTTTATCTCTGGAAAATTTATTCCTCAGACAAGTAATGATTTTAATACTGCACAGTTTATTCTAAAGACAAGTACTAGTTTCAGCACTGCAAAGCAGAGAAGAATTGGTTACATCACAGCAAAATTTATTCCACGCCGAAAGGAAATGGTTTTATCACAGCAAACTTACGCTGTACACATGATTACTGAGTTTATCACATCACAATTACATTCCACACAAAGAAAAGAAAAGGTTAATCACTGCAAAACTGTACACTACACAGAGAGGGCATGGTTTTATCACTAGTGTTTGGTCTACACAGAGGAGAACTAGTTTCATCACTACAACATATAAACTACGCGGAAAAGATAATTATGTTCTTTTTTTATCACAAGTAGGCTATGTATTCTGTGCTGGGAAGAAATGCTTTTATCAGCATAATCTATTATACACAGACAAAAATGAGCTCTATTAATACACCCTTTTTTTCTGTACAGGACAATCTATCTGCTATCAAAACAGGCTTTATTTTCGGGAGCCCTTATACATTTATTCAACAATTCTATGCAAATTAGATGAAATATATCACAAAACTATCCTGGAAAATAATATTGTGATCGGAGGCAATATGGATGAAACTGGTCGGAAAGAGAACCAATATAAATATGAAAAAAAAAAAAATTACTTTGTTTTCCGAGTATACTAGCTGCTGTATATGAATGGCTCAAAAAAAAAGTTTATTTCCTCTTTCTGGCAGACCAATCTCATACGTAGTTATTTTCTCTAAGTTCACTAAATTCGTTTACAGGTAACAAGATAAAAAAAAATCTAACCTTACTGATGAGGAAACACACACACACACACACACACACACACACACACACACACACACACACACACACACACACACACACACGTCTATTTTTCAGCATTTTTCTCTCTTTTTTCCGGCCAGCTGTATAGGTCACCTCTAGCTGTAAAAGAAAATATCCGGTGCTCCATCAGTCTGTGAAAAAGGCTAATATACCGAAGAGAATGGTGGACAGGGGAGAGGCACTTACCCTACCCATTCCTTACACGTATAGAAACAGCCGCTTTGACGGGGGGATGATGGATGTGGATAGGCAGGAGTTTTCTGTTCTATCCTCTCCTTATACATAAAAACAAAAATTCCATGACACAAGGATTGGTGGGTAGGGGAGATAATTTTATTCCAGTCAGTCTTTATATATGCACATTAGGTCTTTTGTACAATTAGTTTACCTCGCAGCTCATCGCGTTACGGGGCAGTAGCAGCCTTGGCTTGTTTTCCCAGATTCTCGTACTGTACTTATTTCCATTTCCCCTTTTGTTTACTATTCTTTCCTCTACCTGTTCTCACTGCATCTCTCTCTCTCTCTCTCTCTCTCTCTCTCTCTCTCTCTCTCTCTCTCTCTCTCAGCAGACGGCTCCCATTAATATGTCCTTTGCAGTCAAATTACGTGCCAAGAGCTCTGAACATGTAACCGGGCGGTATGATGGGCTCAGTGGACCAGGTGGTTGACTGGATGGATGGAAGGAGGGAGGAAGGGAGGGAGGGAAGGGTGGATGGATTGATGGCTGCAAGGAGGGAAGGAGGAATGCATAGTTGAATGGATGAAAGAAGAGAGAGATGATAGACGGATGGATGGATGGATGGATGGAGGAAGGGAGAGAGGGATGAAGCTGAATGGGTAAAAGATGATAGAGATGGACGGACACCTAGATGGGAGGGAGGAAGGGGGGGAGGGAGGGAGGGAGGAAAGCACAGATGAATGAACGAAAGAAGATAGGGATGGATAGATGGATGGACAGATGGATGGTTGGTTGGTTGGATGAACGAAAGGACAGACGGATGGGTTGGAAGGAGGGAGGGAGGGAGGGAGGGAGGGATTGATGGATGGGCTGATGGATGGATGGATGGATGGATGGATGGATGGATGGGTGGGTGGGTGGAGGGTGAAAAGGAAGGAAATAGGTAGGAAGTGATAGATTTACGTATGAACGTATGGATGGATGGATAATGGAAGGAAGGGAGGGATGAGAGGATGATGAGACTCTGGGAATGAAGGACAGTCGCATGGATGGATGCAGGACGGAAGGATATGGCAATGGGAGGAAAGATGAATGGAAGAATGGATGAATGACTGATGCTGGAGTGGAAGAAGGCAATGAGGGGTGAATGAAGTGAAAGCTGTATAGAGTGGCTGATGAATGAGTTGAATGGAGAGCGAATGAATGTGTGGAGGGATGAAAAGCCAGGTGAGTTAATAATTGATGAGCTGGTACCAAGGTAAGTACACAGGTAGATGGTCAGGTGAGTGGGTCGGTAAACACGTAACTAGATCAAATAAGGCAGATAAAGGAAAATTATACAGAGCTAGCATTACGTAACGAGTAAAATAGATGTGTAAATAAGAACATAAGCAGGTATGTAGGTATAAAAAATATTAGGTCATCATCATCATTATCACCATCATTATTAATATCCTCACCATAATCACCATCATCATCATCATCATCATCAACCTATTTCTCTTTGATAGGAGGGGTCATAAAATTGTAACAGGAAAAAAAGGGGGAGGGGGGAAGAGAACAATCAACAAAGTGTCAGGTAAAATGGTCCACACTTCCAGTCACTCATATTTAAAGTTATCGAAATTGTAGCAACACTTCGGCGGTACCACAAAAGTAAGAAGAGAACGAGTAATAACAAAATCCAAGAAAACGTAGGAAAAAATAATAATAACCAAAAGACAACAACAGAGAGGGAGGCGGTGGCTCAATCGGTAGAGAGTTGGCCTGCAGTCCTGACGGACCCGGGTTCAAATCCCGCTGAGGCAGGGAACAGTTTTAAGGATTTGAATTTCATAAAATCAGACTTTACTGATCTACCGGAAGACCCGCCGACATGTCGTAAAAATACCCCCGCTAATACCAATACATCAGTCCTATATGAGACAGCCCTAGCA